>NC_050526.1:12033481-12115096 GCF_002922805.2 Oryzias melastigma | reverse complement strand
CACACACACACACACACACACCTCCCTGCTGTTGTTGTCAGTCAGTGGTCCTGTAAAAGACCCTCTGTTCAGACTTTACCCTTCATTCTCCTCTAATGGTCAGGTGCTTTTCTTTCCCACAGAAATCGCTCAGCAGTTCACTACTGGCTGTGTCAGTGAAGTGCATGTGTGAGTGCACGTATGAGTGCATGTGTATCACTGCAAAGCTTGTAGCTCTTTGTAGCATTCAAATCAGTTTGAATGACTCAGACCGGCAGGCTTGAGTCATCACCTTCAGGCCGCAGGTCGAGTTCTTCAGACAAATTCTGAAGTTTTGAGGTTTGTCTTGGACGAAAAGAAGTGATGCTTATCTTTACATGTAGAAAGAATATGAACCTCACGAAAAGTCGGGGAAATGACGGGGAAACACAGGCTCACATGCACCGCCATGGGAGAGGGTTAAAGCTAAAATAGAAAATCTAGAATCAAATTTGGAATTTGTTTCATTTGTATTCCTATCATTTGATGTAAACTGTAATATATGAATTGTGCATTTTTATAACCGACTAAAAGCAGGGCAAATTAAGAAGGTGGAGCATTTAAATATTTAGCCTATTCATTTTAACCTAAGGCCTCATTTCCACGGAGCGGTCCAGACCAGACCGGACTGGACTTTTGAGCATTTCCATTAAAAAACTGACCCATTAAGCAGGACCGACTGCTACCATTTCTGGTATCGCGTTGGTTGTAGGTCCATTGAAAAATAGAATGGACCCATTAGGGCGGAGCTCCTGCTGTCGCATAATGAAACCCATTGATTGGTGGAAGGGTTTAACAACAGCAAGCGTCCGATCAGCGCTTTTCCCGACTCAAGATCCAAACTGAAAGTGTTGTCCTCTTTTCAGCTGTATTCTTTTTCGCCCTCCAATCTTCTAGCAAAGAATAATAAATACTTTACATACAGTATCCCCTCTTATTCGAGGGGGTTGGGGACCGGAGACACACCCAATCCACCCCCGGTGTACCCTCACGGAAAACCCCTCCACCTGTTTCCATCTCACCCCACCCCGGCGGCCGAAGAATGTCTGTTACAGATCCATACTCATCAAAAACACATCCGATCAGAACAAAAGACTATTCCATTTGATGGTCCAATAGAAACGTTCATTTGAATTATCCAGACCATTCTAAACCGGCCAAGAGGAGACTGGTCTGGTCTGTTCCGCTCTCTGGAAACGAGGCATAAGTTTTACCTAAAGGCGTATATATGGAGTTAAAACCAGTAGAGGTAAAAAGTGACATTCTTTCTGTGCTGTAGGTGATTTGGGATGTGGGAGGGGTTAATTGCAGCATCTTGTTGAAAATAGTAAAAATATACATTTTACATTAGAGTCCATAACTCTAGAAATACATTTTTTTGTATTATTAAATTGTTGCTGGTTCTGAGAACTCGATAACTACAGAGATGCAAGTCAGTCCTTTGACATCACAACCACACAAGTCCAGGTCGAAAATGAAAACAAGGTTGCTGCCATGTATGATGTCAAAAATATAATATAAAAAAAAATAGAAAAATTATTTGTTTTACAAAGTTGTTGACTCACAATTTTTAAGCCAGCTTTAGGGAAGATCTCCAAATTCAAGCTCAGTTTGCTACAGCGTCTCTTCCTCTCAAGTAGTAATGCATTGAGAAACTATTAGAAGCAAACAAAAGAAGTGTGTTTTGATACAATGCATCTGTACACAACCAGGGGATAAGGAGTCAATCTGTGTTTGTGTTGGAGATGAAAGAAACTAAAAAACACTGGAACCTTACCATGAAAAATGGACAAAATAGCAGCAATGGCCTGAATCCTTGCAAGCTAAGAGGGCAGAGAGAGGATAGTTTGTCAGCTGAGCAAGTCTTAACAGGGACATATGATTATTTTCTTAAGTCTTTTGGAGTAAACTATATCCAGATATTAAAACAAATTATTTATGAAATATGAGTCATTTTGTGAACTCTTTACATACCCAGAAGTAAAACAACACAATCTCTGAGGCTCCGCCTTTCGCTCCTTGAGGGTGCCGCCCATTTCATGACGTCATCTTAGAGCGATCCTTGTCAGTATGTTCGTCATGAAAAAAAAAACAAAAAAATTTGACAGGTTTTCAGAGGATTACTCAAAAATGATTAAAATACCGCTTTTGGGTTCTGCATACTGAACAGTTTAATACACTAAAAAGCTAAAAAAAAGTTAATTTTTTTTCATGATATTGCCCCTCTAAGCATCATACCTAACTGTGTTTTGCTGAGCTCCGTTCAAGCGTGATGTATAACCTCTCTTCAGGACAGACTGTCTGAATGAATTGTAAAGAGTTCTAAACTAATTTCCAGACAAAGTAAGCTGGTCAGATGGTGGATGTTTGGACTTATGTCCAAACTGGCACATGAACTCTACCAGGTGCTCCATGCTCAAGGCCAGACAGCACTCTTAGGCTAAGCCACCTTCCATTCACTTTAATAGGTGGCGGCGTGAAAGCCTGCTGGCACTAACAACAGCTTTTGGCGGGCAGCGAGCTTGGACCAACAGAATCTCCTATAAAAGTAAGAGAAAGGATGGAGAGTTATAAAATGGAAAGCTGACATCGTAAAACACTGCTCCAACAAGGACACAGAGGGAAAGCAGAGAATCTCCACAACAAGCTACCCACACACACGCACACACCCGCTCACCCTTCAGCCTGCCAGCCCCCAACATTTACATTAGAAGAGGAGGCACACAGTGGGCCTGTGGAGGAATAGAGGAACGGGGAGGAGAGGTCGGACACGCTATTGGAGGGTTGTAAACAGTGTAAGACAGTATCTCCATGGAAGCCCGCGCACAACTCTGAGGCATCTCCCCCCCACTAGCCTCGCATCCATCCAGCCGTCAGCCCCCCAAGTCTTTCCAAAGCCAAGTACCCTGACCGCCAGGCCCCAAATCGGCCCCTTCGCCTCGCCTGCTGGCCTGGCCGTCCAGCACAGCAGATGTGCGCAGAGCAGTGGCCTTGGATGACTGGATCCCCTGGGCTTTACAGAAGGCGAGGGAGGAGGAAAGATGATGAGAGTGGCCTTGACAGAGGGATTGTGTGATCCGGCTCCTGCTTTTGTGGACAGCCTTTATTTACAGTACATGGCACAGCGTGGGTTCACTCTTCTGTGTGTGTGTGTGTGTGTGTGTGTCAGTGGCTTTAATGTCAGAGGATACAGATCAATGCTGCTTCTGCTTACATCACTGATTCTTTTTGCTAAACTCCACTTACAGGTGTCTAAGAACACTAAAGCCTCAAGCTACATTCATACAACCCTCTCCAACACAGGCGACCACTTTTAAAGAAAAGTATGTAAATGCACATTTTGAGTTTCTGCATTCAAAATTCTTGTGTTCATGCAAGTTTCTACAGCCATTTTCGGGTACTACATACACAGTGTGCAGCCATCAAGCACATGTTGAAAGTTAAACCACATTGAACTTCGAACAATTTAGTAGAGGCATATGGATGGTGTCTCTTCTAATTCAAAGATATTCATTTGAAAATTGATCATGAAGAATAAATTAATGTCCCTGGCCAGAATTCTATGACACCAAATCTTTCATATATCGGAATAGAGCTGTGAAAGAAAAAGCCTGGAGCAAAATTCACCAGATTTGCACCACTTTGATATTTCACACCAAGGAACTGTGCCAGTAAACAGTAGAAAAAGAAGAAGAAGCCTCTTAAATGTGCATCACTTGCCGGGAGTACAAGTAGTGTCAGTCTTCAGTCCTTGTCAGCATTTATAGAAAGAAAAAACAACTTGAACCTTCTCCAACATTTGGTGGCCTTGGAGTTGGGGAGACCAAACCAACCATTACATTTTTTTTCTCAAGAACATTTCAAGAAATGTTACTCATAACTCTGGTAGAATAAAAGGACATTTTCTTTTCTTTTAAAAGTTCTCCCACTCTCTTTTTTTATGAAGAAATGTTTCAGTATTTAGTGGTCACTTCAACACGGATGAGTTTTTTTTCAGTTACTGACTCTTTTTGACAGTCAGTTGAAAAAAGCTGTTTGTCATTGTTAGAAACATTTTGGTGAATTCCAATGGGAAACCACTAACTGCTCTAATCTTTACTGGTCGTCCCACAAATGTCCCATGCTCCTAACAAATGTGGCACCGTTTAAAAGGAGGGTTGGGTTTACAGATGTACAAGAATTGTTTGTCAGAAGCATTGTTAATATCATGATCTACAAAACATCAAAGTTCTTATTTCTTGGGCTAAACTGTATTACAGCAGCAACATAAAGCTGCATATTTCAGGAACTGGTGGTGTAGAACCCAAAATACAAGAGGCCTGGTGTCAGAAACATAAACATTTAATAAATAAGATTGAACACAACAAGACCCATGAATCAAGACCGCACAGATAACAGCAATGGCCAGATTAGCTCTGGAAGTCACATGACCTCATAAAGGACACAACAGCTTAAAAGAATAGAAGGATGGATCAACATATGGTGTTCCCCAGGGCTCAACTTTGGGTCCCTTAGTTTTATCTATTACCCCTAAGTAATATTTAAAGAAAAATAAAATTTGACCCTACTTCTACGCCGATGACACTCAGCTCTACCTGGCCGCTGATCCCAACTCTGCACTCCCTCTTGCCCAGTTTAGATTGTTTACTCGAAATAAATGTTTGATTTTCTTACTATTTCCTTACACTTACTAATGGCAAAACAAACTATCTGCTTATTGGCTCTAAATAGACTATATCTAAATTTGACAGCTTTTCATTAACAAATTGATGACTCCCCTGCCTTCCCCTCCACACAAATTAAGAGTCTCTTGCCTCTCTATTTTCTTTTACCTCCCACATTAGAAATATCACTCAAATGGTATTTTCCACCTACGCAATATTAACCGTATTCAGCAGTTCCTTATACCGCCCACCACAGCTGTTCTGTTCAATGCATTAGTCACATCCTGTATCGACTACTGTAACACCCTCCTGGACTCCCATGTAAGTCCATCCACCAACTTTATTTGTCTCAAAAATCTGCTGCACAGATCATTTCCCAACCCCCCTTCATCCTTTAAAAAGCAACTACTCTGCCAGTCCATCTCTGAATCAAGTTTTAAATCTTTCTCCTCACCTTAAAAATGTTTCACCACCTGGCAGCTCCCTGCCTCTCAGACATTCTCACATTTCTATACACCTCCTGAGTACACCTCCTGCACTCTAGAATCATCCTCAAGTTCTTTTCTCTCCATCTGCTTATCTTTCCATGGGGTTAAGGAACATTCAGCAGAATCTCCTCTTTGCCTTTGGAACTCTACCAAATAACCTCCCCACCATAAACTCCTGACCAGTGCTATGATGATGACCTAAAACTCAATGCTTTAGGTTGGACTTTAGCGCTTATGAAGGAAAAATTGCACCTTAGTAACTTAAATTGACTTAGCAATTCATTTCAGCTTTCTTTGTCTCTGTGTCTGTAGGGTGGCCTTGAGTGCTATGGAAGGTGCCTACGCAAACACAATGTAGAAATATGATGATGATGATTTTTATTACTGTTATTTTTCATCTGGGGTAGCAAATGTAAAATTCCGTTTTCACAGGTTTGCAGCTACTCCAGCCTCCAGCTGCATCAACTTGATTTTAGACCCAATATCTTACATAAACCAGCCAGGTTTCTTTATATAAAAAAAATCAAAATGTCCATTGGAGTTTACTGCATGCATGTGAAATTTTGTTTCAATTTCATCATGTGAACCCTGTTTTATGTGAAATCCATGAAAAAGGACTTTAACATGTTCTTGTGGCCCTTTTCTGAGGATAGAGGACATTTAGGCAGAAATTAAGCTCAGAATTACATTTCTTTATTTCAAATGTTGTTAATTAAGAGCATATGAAGTAAGTGTGATTTAGAAACTACAACAACAAACCACAAGCTCTCTGCTCAGCTCCATTCTGATGCATCCACATACAGACAAGTAGATTCATGAACGTCTTTGTTTTCCTTGTCTCAGTTGGCATCTGGATCAAAACTATATGGATATTGGATAGCTGTAATGCTAGGTTGGGGGAGTGTAAACTAGAGGAGAGAGTGTAAACAAAGGGATGATGGGAAATGGGAACTGGCTTACTCCACAACAACAGTCGTCCCCATGCAACACATTCTCACTTTCAAGTCGTCACATATTGACCTTTGGTTAAGGACCCCCCCGCGCATCACTTTTTGATGTTTTAGGTGTCCCCAAGTCGTTGTTTTTTCAAATACTGACTGTTCCCATTAAATCACCGGTCCCCAACCTTTGGGCTGCGAACAAGAACCGGTAGTGGACGAGTGGGACACTGGTACCCGAACCTGGTACTGGTACCCTAACCTGACACTGAACCAGACCAAACTGGACACGGTACCGGACGCAAACCAGTGCCGAGTTATGGTTTGGGTACCGTTACTGGACAGGTCACCACTGCGCATAAGATACCAGTTTCAGGCGACCGTGGTGCAGTGGTAGGGCGGTCAACTCCTGATCAGAAGTGAGCAGGTTCGACTCCCGCCTTGCCCGACCATGTGTCGAAGTGTCCTTGGGCAAGACACTGAACCCCGAATTGCCTCTGGTGGGAGGTTGGCGCCAGTGTTCGGCAGCGGAGCCACCACCAGTGTATGAGTGTGTGTGTGAATGGGTGAATGGGTCTGTGACTGTGAAGCGCTTTGGGCCCTCGAAGGAGGATAGAAAGCGCTATACAAGTATACGCCATTTACTTCCAGTTCTCAACAGTTCTCCTGTTCTCAACTTTGGGGGTTTTGTAGATGAAAAAATTCAGAGGTGAATTTTTAATGAACTCCTGCCACTCTGCAGAAAAAAAGTCCTACAAAATGATTTTTTTTTCTTTAGTAAAGATGGCACAATCATAGTCAAAAGAAATTTTGACTTTGATTGAACTTTAATAATATATCTTTCTCATATTTTTAGGAAGAAACTCCGGAAGGACAAAGGTAGAACCCAGCCATGGTTTGTCTCACATTCTCCTCCGTAAACCAGTGGCTCAGTGACATGGCAGCTACTTTGAAACTCAAAAAGAGAATTACCACATGACAGAAATAAAGAAAAGAGACTTTAAAAATGGCTTAATTCTCTTTTTCACCCCCTTTTGGATGAATTCAGAGTTAAATCAAAGGCCACCAGTGTGGTAAAATCCCAGGCCTGTCCCACTCCTGTTATTTCTTATCTATATTAATCTCATCAGACAGAAAGGAACCTGGCATGGTATTGTTGGGAGATGGGTGGATTCCCCTTTAAACAGAATCCCATTCAGCAGCTCTGCATAAAGCCTTTTTTATTTGGCGCTCTGTTCGTTAGTCCTCTCACCTCCTGCATTCACTCCTGGAGAGCGCGAGGGAAGCGGTTGAAAGATGCACAGGACAGAAGTGGAAGAGTAGTGCTGAAAAAAGCAGGCCTCGGGGCTTTCTGTGCACAAAAGACAGAGCGAGACCGAGGGAGGGCGGGGAAGATAAAGCGGGAACGAGTTTACCGAGCTGGAGCAGGCAGCGGATGCCAGGCGCTCAGGAATTCATGGGCGATTTGTGGCCCGTTTGCAATAAAAAAGGAGCTGAGGGAGAAAAGAGGCTGGACCGGGCTGGGAGGCAAGCAACAGATTGCAGATGCCTCCATTGGAGAGGGTCTCCTTGTGAAAAATGGGTCCTCCTCTCAGAGTCCAGAGCCACCTTTTAGAGAAAAGAGCCCTTCTCTACTGTAAAGGAGCGCTGGGGACATTGTGGGGGCTTGTCAATGGCTCTCGCCGGGGCAGTGGGAGAATACAAGGAGGCCCAGTGTTCAGCACTGCAGCTACTTCTAAAGAGGCCAGAACCGTAATGGGGGCCCCAGGGGCTCTACAGGGATCTTAGAGAGCCCAGTTTCAATGGAGACCAAGTCTTTTTAACTGGTACATTGTGCGGCACTCTCAGCCTCTGTCCTGGAGATGGAAGAGAGGGAAATTCCTCCGCAGATCAAACAGAATGTCTTCATTTCAAATGAATGACAATTTTAAGGACACAGAGAGGCGTGGCGTCAATAATGTACAGAAGCAGGGGGTCTGTGTGTGTGCTGTGTGTGTGTGCTTCTGCATGATTCCTGTGTGTTAGTGTCAGGTTCTGTTAGTGAATACAGCAGTCTTCTCAGGTGAACCAATCACAGCCTGTAGAAGCAGCTGCCAATCACTGTAGCAGCCCGCTGTGACCAGAGCGGCCCCCAGCAGTCCTCCACAGACTGCGTGCGTCCACGTGTGTGTGTGCACGTCCATGTTCTGCATGACTGTGTTCGGCGAGGTCAGTCATGAGTTGTTTCCACCACATCTTTCCACCAAAAAATGCATTTGACAGAACATTTGATCCAGAAAAAGGGTTTGAACACTCATGCAACCGAAGCAGACAAACAAGAAAAGCTGGACGCTCACAAGTGGATTCCCCACAACTCAGAAAAGACTAACTTTACACAGTCACCATGACTGCTGAGCAATGCTGCTGGAAATGTGGCCGAAGGACAAAAGTATCGTCCAATGAAGCGCCTGCAGGTTTTCCCCTAACCTCACCCAGCGGTCTGAACGCTCAGGCCCTTTTTGACTTCTGCTTGTCTTTCTCTTCTATCTGGATATATGCTGTCACATATTTAGTGCTGCAGAATTATTTTAGGTCCATGTTTTCTTTTTTTATTAACTGTGACCATTCTTCTGTATTTGTTTCAAGAGTGTACTAGCTGAAATGTTCTTAGATAGTTGTACATGTTTTAGCTTCATGGAAAACTGCACTTAAAACACCTTCAGGTGTCAAGTTGACCAGACGAAGTGATCAGATTAAGCCTAACAGCAGCTGCATTTACATAATCAGAATAAATGCCTGATCAGAAATGTGTCATGTAAACATACCAGTCGGAATCCTCTGACCCGATCAGATTCATTTGGATCAAAATATACTAATTGTTGGTGCATGTAAGCAATTTAATCCAATTGTGTGTCATTACTGCACTGGCTTTCACATCATGTGTAGACGGTGTGGTGCTCCAGAGGAGGTTTTGGAGCCTGAACAGGACCGCCCGGCTGCTCTGCAAGAGTGAACTTGTGTCTCTGATCTGAGTATCAGACTCGTAGCTTCATGTCTGTGAACGAGGGAAGGTGCTTTGTTGGCGGAGATGGCTTTTAAATGCAGAAATGCCGCTCCGTGCAGTCTTTAGAAACTATGCAAGCAATCATGTGAATTTGTTATCAACTGTGTTCAGACATAGTAAAGGCTGATGTTATTCCCACATATTTATATGTGGCCAAGATGCACATTGCGGTGTCCCACACAGATTTTAAGTGCATCCAAGGCTAAATGTTGTTGACTCGCATTAACCAAACCCTTCTTCCGGGTCTACCCTTCCCACGTCAAACTCAGTCATCAAGATATTTTATCTGTTATTTCTCAGCTATGTTTACTTTCCATAATTTCTCTCTTGGAGTTCCAGAATCTTCTCCAGAGAAACATTGCTAGAGTCCATTGTTTAACCAGTTTTCACCTCACCTTCTACTTATTTATTGTTCCTATCCAAATTCATCACAAGCATTCTGGCTCTAAAGACTGTCTTTACTGGGTTAGGTGTTCCCGTTTCACTAAAGTGTGATAAGTGAGAGGTACAGCAGTCATCCTCTGATGAGAAGGTTGCAGGTTCAATTCTTGCCATGCCTGCACGTGTTTAACCTTATAACAAAAAGCTGTTGTTGCCGACACTGAAGTAACACGCTGTCTGATATACTGTGACTCCTCAACCATTTATGCAATCAATGTCTGATTCTATATGTCAGGGCAAGGCTGTTTTTTTGGCTTGAGAATTCACTTGAATCTCGTTATTTGCATTTGTTGAAGACAATAGTTGAAAGAATACAAAAACTGAAGCTAGAGCTCCGTGTTTAAGGGTTAAGGCGTCCTTGGTCAGACACTTAACCCTAAATTGCTCCTGGTAGCCAAGTTATGCCTCATTTCCATTGAGTGATCTCAGCTGGACTTTACTGGGCCGGACTGGACTATTGAGTGTTTCTATTGCAATATAGTGCTATTAACCTGGACAGACTGGTACCACTTTTGGCCCCCCGTTTGTCATAGGTCCATAGAAAAATGGAAGTGACCCGTTAGGGTGGAGCTTCTGTCGTCACAGGATGTAACCCATTGATTGCTGGAAAGGTTTTATGACAACAGCAAGCGTCCAACCAGCGCTTTTCCCGATTACAGATTCAAACCAAAAGTTTTGTCCACTTTTCATCTGTATTCTTCTTCGACCCCCTCAATCTTCTTCTCGGAGACCCACTGATTCCACAAATACTGATACATACACACCCATTTCCGTCTCACCCGACCCATGCAGCAGAAGAATGCTCGTTACTGATCCATACTCATCAAAAACACTTCTGATCATACTTTGTGAAAGATTTGTTGAAGAATATTGGAGTATTTCTCAACATTAAGAATTTTTTTCTTTTTAATTCAGAACAATTGACTATTCTGCAGTGTAGAGGCTGGTTTTATTCATAATAAACACCTGATCCGGATTATAATTATCCTCCGGGATTATCTTTTTTATTTTATGTCCGTTTCTGAGTCATCTGATGCAGATTCTCTGTCACTGTAGTCACACTGTATTGACGCACAGCTCCGTCATCGGTCTACACCCCACATTTAATAAGTGATGGTCCGACTCTCAATGGAAATGCTCATTTGAACTGCCCGGACCATTCTGAACCAGCCAAGAGGAGGCTGGTCTGGTTCGTACCGCTCAGTGGAAATGAGGCATTAGTGTCTTTCATAGCAGTCCTTCCGCCATTATGAATGAATGTTCCTGTAAAGAACTTTGGGCCTTTTTTCATGTGGAAAAGCTCTACTAGTATGAGAGTACACCATTTACCATAAACTGGAAAAGGATGTCTTCATGTGAGACTCAGTGACAAATGAAAGAATGTTTTCCCCTTGAAAACATTCATTTGTTTGTTTGTTTGTTCATTCGTTTATTTTTCTTAACCCGCTATATTTCTTTCGGGAACCTTTTCTGGGTGAAAGCTGGATACACCCTGGACAGTTCGCCAGTCCATCACAGGGCCCCTTAATACCTTCAGATTTTAACTGGAATAATAATGCAATGAAAAACAGATGAAAAAGATCAGTGTCCCTTTTAATCTATACTAGATTGGAATGTGTTTATTTCAAGCAACCAAAGCAAAACATACTAAAGAAGACAAACAAAAGAGATATACAGTGTATACATAAATATTTCAAGTTCTGGATGATTAATCGTGACTTGACTGGAAAAATAAAACTTTGAATCTAAATTGAATTCCCACAGACATTATAGAGCAGCCATGATTCCCCATTCCTGAGCGGAAAGCTGCATTTCCTGCAAAATTCCCTCACCTCAGCAAACATCTGCACCCTTCGTGAGTTTGTGTGTATTATCTGTGCGGGCGACACAGATACAGTACAACACCTCTGACTGCCAGGTTCCTTCAATTGTTAGCCAGGAAGACCATTCTGACCTGAGATAAAAGAAGACACAGAGGACAGAAAACAGAGGGAGGGCGGGTGGAGGAGGACAAAGAGATGCTCCCTCAGCCCGTGTGGAGAGTAGAGCAAAGGTGAGGGTCACAGAACAACAAAGAGCGTCAGAGTAATAACAAGACGCAGGAGCTCATGGTGAGTCAGACCTGTGGTTGGTGAGCTGTGCTCATACTGCAGACCCCACCATGATGCACGCTCTTATGACACCTGCTTACCATCAACTACGCCTGCACCAACTTCAACTGAAAAGATTAAAAAACAAACAGATGTAATCTCATTTAAACCAATGGAAAATAACACTGTGTTTATGTTTGTGTTTATGTCTGTCTGTATCTGAAAGTCCCACAGGTTCTTGGCTCTCTCATTCTTATTGTTTCCCATTTTGACTTTGGGGTTTCCAGTCCATTTTCTGTACACATTTCTGTATGTAATATTCCAGCTACTTGGTTGTGGCTCTTCATGTATGCTTTCCCAGTCAGAATCTTACACCCTGCAGTTATGTGCTGGATTGTTTCCTCTTTGCACAACCTACACCTTGGGTCTTGTCTGGTGTGGTAGATCTGAGCCTCTATCGCTCTGGTGTTCAGGGCTTGTTCCTGTGCTGCCAGGATCAGCGCTTCTGTGCTGTCCTGCAGGTCAGCCCTCTATACCATTGGTAGGACTTCTTCATATCAGCCACTTCAGTTATTGTCCTGGAGTTTTCTTGTCTTAACATCCATGTTCTGTATCTCTTCCTTTGGCCATCTTGTTATTCCTGCAGGGTATCTGATGACTGGCAGTGCGTAACTGTTTATTGCCCGGGTTTTGTTACTGAGGTCTCTCAGGATTTGCCTTACTCATTGGAAGCATTTTGCAGTTTTCCTTCCGATCACAAACAGCTGAAATGAGTTTTCTCCGCAGGGTGGCTGGGCGCTCCCTTAGAGATAGGGTGAGGAGCTCAGTCACCCGGAGAGAGCTCGGAGTAGAGCCGCTTCTCCTCCGCATCGAGAGGAGCCAGTTGAGGTGGGTCGGGGATCTGGGCCGGATGCCTCCTGGACGCCTCCGTGGAGAGGTGTTCCAGGCATGTCCCACTGGGCGGAGGCCCCAGGGAAGACTCAGGACACGCTGGAGAGACTATGTTTCTCGGCTGGCCTGGGAACGGCTCGGGGACTCCAGAGGAGCTGGAGGAAGTGGCCGGGGAGAGGGAAGTCTGGGCATCTTTGGTTAGACTGCTGCCCCCGCGACCCGGTCTCGGATAAGCGGAAGAAGATGGATGGATGGATGGGTTTCCTTGTTGCCTGTTCCAGGTACTATTTGCCCGTTGAATTCCAAGTTACTTGCTACTGTCATGAATGTCTTCAGGTTTTGACCAGAGCCCAACAAAAATCTTCAGCATTATGTGGCAATGAATAGAATGGTTGGTTCAGGTCATCCAGGACATGATCAGTAATACAGACCCACACCATTCAACTTGTTTGTATTTTTCCCAGTATGTGATAAGAACAATATAAGTTTGTGTTTGTGTTTCTAAAAAACAATCTTCTTGAAAATTTGTATATTTAAGATGAGTTTTCCACTGAGGGAAAACTGACATGTTTGAAAGTTTGTAAAATTCAAAGTTTGGTGCATTAACTTTCAAATCAAGAAGTGCATTTGGGATTAATGCGCCCGTGACTTTTTCTTTCCTGATTTATTTTTCCATTCCTATAACATTATCCTTACATACATATATTTCTCGATACACTTACCACATGCACAATCATAGTTTCATTTTCATGATATCCCTTAAGGTGCCCAGACGAGCATCAAGGGAATTGAAAGACGCACTTGCACTCCACTGAAGATGCTCCTCTTTATGACCCTCCCTATGGGCCTGGACAACCCAAAAACTCACAGCACCCATACTGGGTCACATCCACCTGTCTGGATGCACGTAAAGTATTTCTCATCTTCAACATTTATATTACTGTCTTCAGTCCTCCATATCATTTTAACTATAATTTATGCTAATGGAACCAGTTTTCAAACCACTAGCTAATATTTTTTGGTGACTCTGATATTTTACTTTACTCTTCTAAATAGGCAGTGGGTGCTGCTGTTGGCTCCTCCCACATTCCGAAGCCCTCACAGCTACGACAGCCTCTTTGATTACTGCAGTTGCCGAAGGCAGAAGGTCATTTGTTAACCATCGTCATTTTAGCAACTTACTTGTTCTGAAAAGGTGGAATATTCCATACAATCTCGACTTATGAATATGAAACATTTTTCCTAAGAATGATTTGGAAACAGCAGCACACATGTTGATATACTCCAATCTAACTTCAATGCTTGCGTGAAGAGGACTACTTCTGTCACTGTTTGCACAAAAACAACATTTTTAATTTGCACAAGTCATGTTTATGTTACAATTAGATCAAAAATGACTTATTTGTCTTTCTCACTTTCTTTTTGCGTATTTATTTTTTTCTGAGCCATTTTATGACAACTATGTCATAAAAAATGTTTTTTTATAACCGCTCTACAAAAATGAGAGAAAGGCTAGTTTCCTCAGTTTTTTATAAATAAGAACTTCGTGCACAAAAGTGATGTTTGTGGCGCAAAAAAGACAAGAGTCTGTAACGGCTGACAGCAAACTCGGCGTTCGGCGAACACATACCTTCACATCCTCTCACACATTTCTGTGTGCAAAGGACGACCACACCTACAAGATATGATCTCGTGATTCACACAGAACAATCGTGGCTGTGGTCTATTTGTTCAGGGCTTTATGCTTGATACTCAGTTCTTTCAAACATTGTGCCACCATGCATCTGTTGTTTCCCATCAGCAGGCAGAGTGACCAAAAGCCAGGAGATTCTTTGAGCGCATGGACCTCAAGTCTTAGCTCCACCTGTGTGGAGCATCAGCTGGGTGGAGTCAGCAGCAGCATAACAAACCAATTGTTCCTGAAGCTGCAAATCGCAGATACTTACAGGCAACTCATGATTATCTGAACTCTTTGTCAGAGTTTGGTAAACCCCCAACCAGATGTCTTCCTGTACGCAGGGTACAAATAAACTCAGAATGAGTCATGTTTGTATATGTCTTTTTTCTATGATCGCTGACAGATCCACTCAAAGACAGCTGATTTTGACATTTAGGGAGACTGTTACTGTCACTTTAACTGCATTAACAGTTCTTATTTTTAATGCACTTGGGTAATTGTGAATAACTATTGTGTTCAGATTGGGGTCAAAATGTGATTATTTAGAAGTTGGTTGATGTCATTCTAACTGATCTGGTTTGAATTGATATTAGACTTCTAAATATCACAATGACACTCTTCATGTACATCTGATATCAACAGCTCTGTGCTGTTTTTGGCTTTCAAGCAGCCTCTTTTCAGTCAGTTTCTCAATAGTTTGGTTTTTAAAGTTAACAGATGAGGTCTAAAACTTCAACAGGTATTTTTTCTCAGAAAGTCCCACTCCAAATCCAAAATGGCGCCAGTGTCTTTAGCTGCTCGTTTGTCACTCCTGTTTATGTTATTGGCATTTCTTCCTTTTATTGGTGTTTTGTTTTACTGGCGTATTTATTTTTTAATATATTGCTTTAAATTTCTTTAACCTTTTCATTGTTGCTTCTACGACTTTTAAATGTTACTGTACGGCATCTTGTTTGACTACAGTCATGTTAAGATGCCATATAAATAACTGTAGCAAGACATATATACATATAAAATGAAGAATGTTGTGGTTTGACGGTATGTATTCCCGAAAAAAAAAAAAAAATCTAAATTAAAGTTGACTCAGTATTTCACAAAGACTGAAGTCATTTTTGTCCACCATGAAAAGACAACTCAATGTTTTCTTTCTAAAAACATTCTGAACTTCTGTTTTTAGGAAGTGGTGTGCAAGCGTTGGTTGTCTTGCTATTTACTCTGTGACATTTTTAGATGTCACTCAGAGTATTTCCCATCTGTGTTTGCAAAAAAGACTGTAAATATCATCTTGTGTGTAATAAAAGCACAGTAAGGAAGTGTTTTTCTTAAGACTGATAGGATTACTTTAGTCTATGCACAAAAAAAATGTTAGTGCTGTGAAACAGAACCCCCCAAATGTTTTCTAGAACATTTCGGCCATGTCCAAAACCCTCTTCTCTCCCTAATTACTATAAAACTTTATAGTTAGGGACTATCCATAATAAAAGTCATTCAGACACCATGCTTACTACTTTTTTAATGCCAAAAAACACATTATGCATTTTTTAAAAATAAAAAACCTAAACTTATGAACATTTACAAAGAACATTTTGTTTTGATGACAACTTGGATTATTTGTAAAAAAAAAAAAAAAATAGATAAATAAAAAATGTATTCAAATGAAAAATTGTTCAAAAGCAATTTATTGTGGTCAGATGCACACCGGTTTTGTAGAGACTTCTGGGAATTTTCTAAGGGACTCAATTTTTAAAGTTGGCGATTCGGACACAGTCTTTGTCCCTATTCTGCCAATTTACAAATGGCCCCCACCACTGTCTGTTCCTGTTATTGACTGTAAATGAGAACTGGACTGAGTGACCCCTCCCCCCCTCGTGTTCGAAACAGGAAGTATATGCTGGCCTCAAGAAGCCAAAATCCCTTAGACTTCAATAGATAAATAAGCAGCTGTCATTCTATTTATCAGAATAACCATTTTTGGTCTCATACCTCTTTTTGATAGTTCTACATTTTTATTTGAAATTTTGTTAAGTAGTGCAAGTTATTCAAGTTACAAACTCTCCAATCAGATGCCTCTATAAAGCCATGTCAAAATTATTCGTGGAAGGGGTGTGGACCTCTAATAAGCTCACTCCTGATTGACGAGAGTGGTTGCCATAGAAACTATGATTCAGACGGCCAATCACTGCTCACTAAAGTAGTCTGGCTCCAACATGGCAACGTCCATATTGCAGAAAAATGGTGGCTGAATTAATTTGGTTAAAGTCGGAAGTAAGGCATTTCCTATTTTGGTGATGTCACACTCACTCGGTCCAGTTCTCATACACAGTCAATGGTTCCGTTGCATGAAAATAAAGTTGGTCCCACCTCTGAGCAGAAAGTCAATTAAAAGACAGCCAGTGCACAGTAACAGGTGTAATTGAGGCCGTTTAACACGAAGAGACGCAATAAAATGGTCAAATGTCACGAAAAACTGCTGGTATTAGACTCAAGAACAACAAACAGATTTGTTCATAAAATATATGAGCTTTCTAAACAAACATGATATTGATGCTGGTCTAAAATATATAGGATTAAGAGTAGATAACCTTGTAACAACATGACTTAAACAGAAGACTTTTTACAATTGTTTACACAAAGCAATTCTGCAAACTAATATCTTAGAAATGGTGCTTTCCCAAATAACAGGGACTTCCAGCCTTCAAGCACAGAAAATACAACCATAGCCGCAGTATGAAAAGGGGAAAGGAGCAAGAAATGTCGGCATACGTTCATAAAAGTCTAGTTTCTAGCCAAGGTTCTATGTCGGGGAAACCGCCTGGCTCTAGCTGGTAACTGTGTCATGTCTCAGAGACAAACAAAGCAAGTCACGGGGCTGCTGTGCTCAGTTAGAATTAGTCACTAAGGTAAAATGAGTCATGTCAGTAAACCATGATGGGGAACAAAAAGAGATTATCTTTGACCGGGAAACGGGTTTCTCAGAGAGTATAGAGTCACAGCTCACACCTGTGAGCTCACTGGGGCAGTCTACCTGTTGGTCTCACTATGTGGGTCACGTCTGTCATCTCTTAATCCTCAGTGAGGCCGGGCTGTTTGAACAGCAAGCAGTTTCTCACCAACACACTTACATAAGAACTGAATGGAGGCCAAGCAAAGACAAACAGTGAAAGAGACAGACTGGCGCAGAAAAACAGGGATATTGGTTCAAACCCGTCCTCACAAATTAACCTTTTTTATGAATATATTTTGTTTTTGGTGAAATGATACATTGTTGTGATTGTGTTTTAATGCTCAATTGTTTGAATGTTTTTTTTACAGAACAATAACTGGTTAAAGTATAAAATATATTAAAAAATATGCATTGGTCACAGGGTTGACCCGTATGGGTAATGTGGGTCTATAGTTCAAAGGCTCATAGAGAGGACTGGCTACATCTTAAAGCGAGTGCAGGTGTTTCTTGGATTAACCTTGTGGTTCATGCGATCACTTCAAGGAACCTTGTGAAAATAGAACGTACCATTGTCGTGACTGTGGTGAGTGTACTGTGAAGTATTTATAAGAATAATGGAAGTTACAGATTTATGACATAGAGGTGATGCTGTTGTACAGCGCCCTAAAGCCATACTCTAGTCATTAGTGGGGTGCACGCACTGGCCCATTAATGACTGTGCACAAATGCTGCGTCTGCTCAAAAACCAGGAGTAATTTTTCTCTTTTAATGTCATTTACATTTATTTTTGATCTACGGTGAAATAAAAGTTGCACCCAATGTGCACCAAAAGATGTAAACGGTTAATTATGGTCAATAACTGTTGTTTTTTTCCCTTAAACATTAAGAGAGACTTGCAATTCAACTGAGCTGGTTCACAATGCGAACCCCTGATTCACAACTAATGGCTTCTCTAAGGCCAATAGCTTTGTCTTTAAAGTTAAAATGATGGAGATCTCATGTTCAGTTAACTAAATCCAGTCAATTTGTCCAACAGGTCAAAACCAAAACTCTGTAAAGACTGTCTATTTAAACATTTAATGTTTAAAGCCTTAGTGAAAACAATTGCAGCCTGAATTTTCACAAGTTCATTGGTTACTTTGTCTCTAGGTGTGAAAGTGAGTGTGAGTCGGTGTGATTGAGGCCCTGTGACCTGTCCAGGGTGTACTCTGCCCTCTCCCATTAGTAGTCAGGTTAGGCTCCAGCACCCCCGTGACTCCAAAAGGGACAAAGCAGCTAAGAAGATGAATTAATTTTTCTAAATCTTTACAAATATATGACTTTTCATTTGACCTTAAATGTGATAAAATCGTGTTTAGCTACACTGTAAAAAAAATTAAAAAACATTCTTATTTTCTGTCTTGCAAGATAAAAAATCTTTTGAAGATTTTCAAAAGCAAAGTATTCTCAGTTTGACAAAACATGTTTTAGAGGTTAAATTTTTTTTCTTAAAATAGGAATTCTTGGTTAGACCATTTTTCTTATCACAGTGGCAGATTTTTTTCCTATTTAAATAATGTGGTAATCATGTTTGACTTATTTCTAATGAGCCTATTTTGCAGTTTATGTTTGAGGTCTTATATATATATATATATATATATAAACAACACTTAGATTAAGTAAATATGAGCGTCAACTTTAAAAATGACTTGGGTTTCGCTTGATCAATTTCTCTCTGGAAGGATTTTGCCATCATGAGCAACAGTTTCCAGGTTGGGCGAGCTTTTCAAACCACACTCTTTCATATTGACTCATCTGTTTAGTAAAATATGAGCTGGATACTGTTATGACTTACAGTGAGGCTTAAAGTGAGATTTCTGATTTTTTTTCCAATTTCAGGTTCAGTTTTTAGGGCCAACATTCAAAGACCCAGATCCTCTCTTTTCGAGGTCATCCATGGAGACTCCAGGGATTCTGGCTCGCCAAGAGATGCTTTATATTCCTTTCCTCAAGTCCCGCCTGTCGCTTAAGGCCTTTTTCCAGTCAGTCATATGAACTGAATGGGTTCCTTACACAAGGCAACCAGATATTTTGACTGTGGTGTAAAGCGATCTCCCTTTTAGAGATTACCTCGAAAACTAAGCTTCAAGGATTTGTGTTTGGTGGGGAAAACTTGTGATTTGTTTGACATAATGGAGACATATTCTGAAAAGAGCAGCAATATCAATTTGAAATCATGTTAAATTTTCATGATGTGATGAGTTGTGGATTTGTGTGAATAAAAGCACCTCCACCTTACTTACAGGACATTTTAAGTATTTTTTTTGTCATTGGTGTTACTTCAAATTCCCATTGTGGCCATCTGCCTACAGTGAGAATTGTAGCAGCTCAGGCGGTCAAACGCCCCATGGAGAAGGCGTTCAAGGACATCCAAATCCCTGACGATTGAAAACCAGCCACCCTGAGCCAGCACCAGAAGAACCGTTGCAGGTCCTTGGGTGCAGGGGTCCAATTCAAAGTCTCACACACCCTAAGACCCCACCATTCGTACATGAGAGGTCAAGAGTCTGGAGCGACCCCACTATCCCCCCTGAAGCAGACTGGATGACCCACAAAGTGCCCACACGACACCTCAGAGAGTGAAACCATCCAGCCCTATAAGGGTCCAGCGCAAAGGAAAGGGCTCGAAGCCCTCCAAGGAGTTGGATGCTGACAAGATTTAGAGCCCAGGGCAACAATGAAAATACAAAATGGTCTGGCAAAAGAAGCAAAAGGGCTGGAAGCCAGGACCAGTCCCCCGAGACAACAAACACCTCTCCAGCTCAGAGGTGTTTGGTCTCTGATTCATGAATCCTATGGATCTCCCTCACTGTGTTGACAGGGGCCCACTGAGCCCAAGGAACCAATACTACCAACCCAGAACCCTGGAATGGGACAAAGGATTGATGGCAACACCCCCTTTGTGCAATGTGTGTCTGTTGTGTGATGGAATTGAGTATGTATGCACAAAGATGTGTAACTAAAATGTAGTAGGTGGTATCCCTGTTTGGAGATAGTGGTGTATTTGCCCCCACATGTGCCCTTTGTGTCTAATGTAAAAGAAAAAAATGCAGGAATAGGCAGATCTGCCAAGGAAAAAAGTTCGTCCTTCCAAGTAGTCCCACCCACAAGGTGTGACCTAGGCTGACCCCAGAGGCCTGATCAAATATCTTATAAGAAAGGAGAGTAGATAGGAAACACTCCCAGACTGTTCCCAATGCTTCCTCCAACTCCTCCCCCACCAATCAGAAAGCACCAGACCTCTCAGTAAAGCAGTTGTAGCAGTCATTGCAAGAGAAGGTCTGAGGCCGTTTTTTTCTTACTCATATTGAGATGTTTTATATTTCCTTTCAAACGGACGTCTGTTTTCCTAAAGTACATCAGGGTTTGCCTATTAGGTCAGTATCAGGGATATGGTGGACTTTCACACCTGTGAAACAGCAACATACAAAGAAACTAACTCTGATCTGGATTAAACGTGAACTCTCCCGGAATCCAGAGTGACAGAATCAAGGAATGTACAATGACTCTATGACTACTTTAAATGAGACCCAGTAACTCAAATTGGTACATGAAGAGGCTAAAACTGTATCAAACGCTTAGTCCTATCTAAAATCTGGGGATGAAAAATATATTAGATACGTATTGAAAATTGATCAACCAACTGCAGCATTGTTTGAAAACCACAGATATGAACAATGTTGGTTAAAAATTATAAAATCAATCAAAAATTAAATAATTAATTTCTGGCAAACGGCAGTGTCTCTTTCTGGTTTTTTTCTGCCGTCTTTTTCTTTTTATTTACATGCAATGAAAACAAAAACACGTCCGATCTTTCAATTTAGTCAATACCTGAATACATTTCTCTGTCAAATGCCATACATTATTATTTATAGCTTTAAATGCCATATGGATAAGAAATATCTAGATTTTACAGTTTCTGGTAAAAGGGAGCAATTTTTTTTTACCCTTGCGTCCAAAAGGACAAAGCTGAACCGCCTGGTGTCTAATTTTTATTTTATTTTCATCGTACAGTATTCCAATGTTTATCACGGGAGTTCTAAAAAATAGCCAGCGATAGGTGAAATCTGCAAAGTAGGAATGTAAATGCTTTAAGTCTAAAAAACTCCCCACTACAGACTTTATACACTTTTATCAAACATGCATGAACATTTTCTCACTTTTCTCTCTTAATAAACTCTCAAAGTTCAAAAATTCATAGAAAAAAACAAGTCCAGTATGACAGGATTACAACAAAGATCTGATCAAGATCAAAGATTTATGTCGATTTGGAGAGCTGCTGGTATCAATACAGTAACAGGTGCGTACAGACACTGCACAAAGAAGATTAATTGACAAAGTCTCTAGCCAATTAAGATGCAAATATATTTATATAAATATATATATGCAAATATGGACTAAAAAGAATCTGCATGATGGGCCACAACATAGCGAGACTATACAAGAAAATTGTTAACGTTTTTATTGTCATTTTGATGCTATCGGTGATCAATATGTTCATTGATAGATGTTTTTTTGCTTTTTTTTTTTGCTTAATTTGTAGACTGGTGGACCCTCAAACAGCCTTGACAAAACTCAGCTGCAAACCCCCCTCCCAGCTACCTGTTGGTTTCTACCAGGAGCATCCCCTGCCACATCATCAGCAGGTTCAATACCTAGAAATTGACTGAATAACAGTTCTGGGGAGAGACACAGGGCACCACGGTGCAATTAAAAAAAAAAAAAAAAAACATTCCTCCTCCAGTCTGAAGATCTTACACCACTACACACTCTGCCTGTGTCCCCCCAACACACAAAAAGACCCACATGTGGAAATGACATCACTGTGTGCAGACGCCTGATAAGGCCATTAGTAAACAAAAGCAGAAACCTGTTGCATAAGAAACCAAGAGCCACCAAGTGATTGACTGAGACAACCATGCATGCATAGTAATGCATACACACACACACACGCGCACACACACCCCATACGAGCTGAAAGTAGTTAATGATTACGAGTGTAATGTGATAGGCTTTGCTCTTGCATCTGTCACATCAAGGATAGGCTGCCCCCCGCCTGCTCCTCACAAACCCTCATTGTTTTTATAGACATGCAACAGTGATCCAAAACACCTTGTGTGTTATGAGTATGTGGAGGGGGAGCATTACACTATTTATTTTGCTTGAACCTATCTCAAACTCTGTAACAGTTTGCCAGAACACATGAAGTAAGGTTTGCATTGACCTGGGGCAGTAAATCTTTAAGACATAACACATTCCTGAATATAAAGCAGCATGTATGTGTATTCAAGTGACTTGTGGTTTAACCTTAACTCTTCAGTCACCTCGAATGGTAAACATTCGCATGTACCTTCAACCTTTTCTTTGGAACAGAAGCAGTACATAATATGAGTCTTTACATTGACAGGAAACCAATAACTACTCATTTCTTCAAAGGCTTCATCGGTTCCAACAAATTGTTCATGCCGTCTGTCTACAGAAAGGCTGGGGTTTGGTGATGCCGTTTTCTGTCAATAAAGGCTATCTGACATCATTCAACAGAAACTAAAGTTTGCGTAACTAAAGTGTCCATCAATTTTGCAACCAAACTCATTCTCTGTGAGGCTTCTGTAGACATTTGGCATCCAAGTAAAATATAAATGGCAAAGTTTTTAGAATTGATTGAAGTTCCAGAATCAGCCCCCATTGTGCTTGCTTAAAGGTTCCCATCGTAAGTAGGATCACTTTGGTGTCAAAAACATCAATATTTTAGAAATATCAGTTAAGAAAATAATTTGACACTTTTCTTATTGTACAAAAATTCCCTATTTGAGATTTTTTTTTTTTTTTCCTGAAAAAGTTTGTACACAATGAACTTAGCAGTGAACCTAAGTAGAAAGTCCGCTTGGATACAGAGCTAAAAATGTTGTCTGTGTAACAACTAAGTTAGTGTGCCTGAGCATGTGCAAAATAATAGCAGTGGGACAAGAATGGGACCCTGGGGGACTCCACATGCCATGTTGAGTCATTTAGACCTTTGGTGGTACTAGTTTACCTCTTTGGACCTTCTACTAAATTGTAGTGTCTCAATTCCACTTAAGGCTAAAAGGTAGAAGAAGATGCAAAGACTGTGCAGTACTTCAAATTAAAGAGCTATGAAGAATCACTACAAATGAAATGATATTAAGGGCTCAAAGTAAAAGGTAGGAGTCGGACTAATGGTGGAGTGGAAATCATCTGCATCATCTGCCGGTGACACTTAAACACAAAATCCTTAACATACAGTTACTTTTCAAACATTAGCACAATCAACGTCATTCTAGTAGATTGTGAAGAAGAACGTGTTAAGAAGGAAGCATCAGAGCAAGAATGCTTAGTCTGACAAATAAAATGACTGTGAAATAACTGTTTCTCATTGGAAGTCTATGAGACAACAAGAATAAACACAAACAACGCACAACACCCAAAACAACAACAACTTCCTAATTGGAACACAGAAGGGGAGGGGTTATGGTGTCCATTGATATTCATGTCAATGGAGTCAAGAAACCACCCTCTCCCCGCCCCGTCCCCATTGCTGAGAGCTCTTGGTTAACACGCTTACACCAGGTTCACACCAGATGCAGAAGCGCTGTGAAGCGGAGTGTGCGCGGTATTCGCTTCACCTCCAGTTCACACCAGACATGTATTCTTTTGCAACAGTCAACAGACGCGTCTGCCCAGCTGTGGTCATTTAGAGCTTCTACAATTAATTTAACATCGTCCATCTTGACTTGTCGCCAACTGCTCTCTGCCCGTCTCTAATTGTTTTTAGACATCCAAAACCAAACCCCACCTCCTCCATAGGTGTTGATCTGTGTGTCTGTTTGTGGTTTTGTGTGTTGTGAATTGTTTGTGTGTTTATTACCGTCTTCACAGTCTGTTTAGATACAAAAATCTGATCACATTTGTCAATTGTAGTATTTTATTATGAAAAATTGGTTATATTTGAAAATTGACCCAATTCTCTCGTGTGTCTTGGTGTAACTTCCTGACCAGGATTGACGCGGGTCGCTCATGGCTCACACATTATGCTCACGCGAAAAATAGACCAGACGCCGAAACGATCACTGCATGGCGTGAGCTCACTGCGGAGGACCGTGGAGGACCGCGGAGGACGGCGGAGGACCCCGTCGCTTCGTGTCTGGTGTGAAATACACCATAGGTTAACAAGGGCGCCGAATGTAAGCAACCTCTGTTCCGTGCTGCTTCCACGTGTGTTACAGCTTACAAAAATAACAGAAATACTGGAACTATCCCCTTTTGATCCAGATTCCAGCTCAGGTAAAGAAAAATAAAGATGGACATTACATTTTTTTTCTTTTTCATCTGCTCCAGATTCACCACTATTTGAATAAAGAAATACTCAGAAAGCTTAATTATATATATATATATATGTTCTCCATCATCAAAAAACAGACAAAAAAATAATTGTCATTGGAGTGGGTCTTTTAATGATTCAATATAAACAAGTTAATTCAGACAATCCAGGCACGGGAATGCCACACAAGCTTGTGAAAGATCATATTTAACCTCTCATGACCAGAACTCTTGTTGGATTTGACTTCTTTTATTCTCTAACCTAAAATGTGATGTCCACACAAGTGGTCGCCAGGTCTTAAGAGGTTAAAGCTGAAGCAGACCAGCTCTAAGCAAGCAGAAATGATGAACAACTATGTTGCATGCAATAACTAGAAGATATAATTAAATATGAATCTTCAAACAGCCCTGAAACACTGAACAAGATTAGACCTGACCACTCCAGTCATTAGCCAGGCCAACACATGTTACTTTCCATAAATGAGTCACGCACTGGACTGGCTTGTGATTGTGAGTCGCTGGAGGCACTCTGAGAATATGCACGTGGAAAACAAAAACACCACTTTGAAAGTCCAGTGCCGTGGAAATGACACAGTTTCAAGTGTTTGGATCAGAGGGCGTCCTTCTCATTCCTGTTATCAGGCCAACTTAATAACCAGAGTGTTTTCTCTGGAGCTACTTATCCTTTATGGAGACATACCTGCTACTGCTCGTATTTCATCGCCATGACAATGATCTAGCTCTCTACTTAGCTGAGACCAGGAGACACAGAGCGTCCAGTGGCGTTTTCAGGGAAACATGAAAAATGAAACTTTTTATAAACCCTTTTGTGGTTTGATATATTAGATTTGTGCCGCTCAATTAAAGTACGTGCTATAATTGTCATAAAGAAGCGAGAAACTGTAATCTCCTTGTTAAGATGGCCTGATTCAGAACAGCCACTGGGCCTGACAGATTTTCAACAAAGCTCGTGTCTGATTTACAATAACCTTAAAGAAAAACATGTCTGTGATTGGAGTTTGACCTCCCAGTCATGGCTACAGGGGTTAATTATAGGGGAGGAGCTTGAGCTTACTTAGAAAAACGGGTGTCGTGACTCATTTGACTGACACCTGGCTGCTGCTGTCATTCCAGGCATAGCAGAGACACCAGAGAGCCCACAGCCTGTGGTGTTTTTCCAAGCTGCGCAAAGAAACGCAGAAACAGAAAGAAAATAAGAGTAATGGAGAGTACAGGTCTGGAGTAGGGGTGTGAATTGACAAGAGTCAACGCATATCGCAATGCACGTCATGATACGATACGTATCCCGATATATCCCAAGACAGTACAACGCAATATTTCACTATTTTTTTTATTATGACTTAACAATCATCTGAATATTAATATTTTTTCACAAAAGCAAAACTGTGCAATACTTGTTAAGCACTGCAACTGTATCTCAAAAACAGGTTGCTTTTAACCACGGTGATGCTTTATGCTTCTGTTTTGATAATTTAAGAAACATTTAAGTGGAAAACAAAAGTAAGACTGAATTACATATTTAATCCATAAAGACCCATTTTTCCTCAAAAATACAATTATGTGGAAAATACCACAATCCAAGTTGACCACAGAAAACATTGCAGATATTTTTCTGTTACACCAATGTCACCAGGTGTTATTATGGGTAATTAAATATTGGTGTAAATCGGTGTAAATCGATTGCTGCATATTGAGATATTTGACTGAATCGATATTTTCTTACACCCCTAGTTTTCAGTGATGGATCTAATAGTAGTTTTGAGAAGGAAGCCCGTTCGGGAGGTGATCAGGCATGTCATGGAGGTTGTGAAGCCTTCGGCACTTTTTTAACTGCTGTTTGGCTTGATAAGAATCTGCTCAGTTGGTTTGAACATTGAAACTTTAAGGCCACTCTTTCCTTTCCGACTAATCAACATGAAGTTTGAAAGATAAATTCAACATTTTTTTTTTTTACTTTTTAATTAGTTATTTCCTAAGAAACTGAAACTCCTCTTCTCCATCTGTCACAACGGTTTCTTCAATTTCCTGGTAGTAGTTTCTGACGTCTCTCCTGAAGTCTCAAGTGCCTCTTCTGTGTGTTATTGGTTTTACACACGTGATCGACCACAGGTTGTACTACTTCTAAAATCACCATGCAAACTCTCAAAAGTATTATCCCAAACCAAACACGTGGTTTCAACCATGACCTCTGCAACTCGCCAAAGAATCAGACGGCCACTAAAAGAAAAATCAGAATTTCCTGATTCTGATCTGTCCTTTTTATTGACTGGAAAAGTTTACAAATCAGAATTTGAAGGGAATAAAAAAATGTTCACGCTTCATTTAACTCATAAAGCATGAATCAGAATTGTTCTAACTTGAAAAAGAAAAACAAATCTTGTTTAAACAGCTAATATTCACAGAGCCGACTAAAGGGAGCGTTAAACAATGTTTTTATTACATAAACTGCCTCAGAAAAACACTACAGTCACACAAATGTGAAGTCCCGGAAAGCCTGGGAAGTTACCGCTTTGTGGAAATGTTACGTAATATATATCACCAACATGTCCATGCGTGGATTTGTCCCACTTTGTTATAAAACCAGTCACAACAACTTTTGAAAATCATAATTCATATTAATAATCAAGGTAAATATGATGTTCTAACCTGCCTGAACTGATGGGAAAAGGTAATTGCCACCCTTTCTTAATCCTTAATAAATCACAAATGTCAGCAGTTTTTTAAAAGCTGGGTCATGTTGGGTTTTCCACAACCAGGCCAGATTACTGGAGGATATGTTGAATCAAACAGTTACTTTGGGAGAAGTCTGGCTGTGAAGTGGCTCTGTCCTGCCCTCAAGGTTTGGTTGGTTTGTCCAGTTTGATGGTTCCATTGTAGACTCTCAGAGATGAACCTCGGGCAGTTCTTCTGACTCTGCTGGAGCCTATCACAGATGTCTTTGGGTGAAGCTGCTGGTCCATAGCAGGGCGACATGCAGACATACAAGCACATTCTCTGAAACTGGGATCATTTAGGGCTAGAAATAAACCTCTGAAACCTTCCTCTCTTTGGGAGGAAGCTAAAGTGCTCAGAGAAAACCTACACATGCACAGGGAGATGACCCTGACTCTTTCCAAAACAAATAATATCTACGTTTCTTCACATTTGTCAAGATTTAGCAATATTGCCAAAAGGGATCTGACAGAACATAATCCAGTCACTGTAGCATAGTTTTTCAACTGAAAATTTTCCTCAGAATTGCTATGCGATCATTCAGTGTGTGCACATCAAAAGCTTACCCGGTCATTCCAGTGAAAACACACGTCCTTTTGTTTGTTTTACATAGCCTGTGTTCGAATTCCCCCTTCTTACCATATAGTGCACTATATAGTGCATACACCATTTTCAGGTGCTGTCCGAATCTACTAATTCCAAAATTGAGTGCCCTAGATATTTCCCAGAAGTCTTTGCAAAAAACTAGTGTGCCTTGATGCTCACTAGATTAGCGACTATAGACCACAATGCATTGCGGTCAAACAATTTCTAACAAAAAAACATGTTTAAATGTAATTATGAAAAACCGTCCACATTTTCATCATCAGAACACAATGGAGTCATAAATAAACGTGAAATGCTCGTTTTGATTCGATTTTTGACATTGTGAAATCTGTGATGTCATATCTGCGTTTAGAAAAATGAAAGAAAAGTTGTTAGCATTGAGTCCAAATTGCCTTAAAATTGAGGCCACTATAATGTCTTGCACTGCATAGTTTTTAGTAGTTAGGGATTAGGGTGGGAATTCGGACATAGCCCTACTTTTATTTGTTACCAGTGTTTATTCACTTCCTGGTTTACCAATGGTCCCCATTATGATTTAGATGACTTAGATAGGCCTGTTCTAAGTTCATAGTAATATTTCTGTTTGTATTTTTTTATGTTACTGTTGGTTTGTGAGTGTCTTGCTCCACTGCGGGTATTTAGAGCTTCTGCAATTAATTTGACATTGTCCATCTGAACTTATCACCAACTGCTCTCTGCCTCTCTCTCATTGATTGTGTTTCTAGACACATAAAAAAACCCCACTTGCTCCGTAGTCGGCCTGCTATACTGATCTGTGTTTTTCAGTCACGTGGCTCTTTAGGTGTGCCACAAAGACTGCGACAACTCAAGATGGCATTTGTCAATAACGGTATTTTATTGGGTAAAATTGGCTATATGTTGAAAATTGACACGATTTTCTCATAGGTCTTTGCGTAACGTCCTGCCAGGATTGATGCAGGTCACTTGGGCAAAAAATAGACTACACCATAGGTTAACAAGGGCGCTGAATGGAAGCTGCCTCTGTTTCACGGCTCCTCCGCAACTTGGAGCAACTTCAGGTCAGTCTGAACGCTCAAAAGGTCTTTTTCTCTTGCGGTTTAATACGTTGCATTTATACAAATCCTGTTAATTATTGTCAGATTTTTTACTGTATTGAGTTAGTTCCATATAATCTGTAGTTTGAGCCTGCAGATCGTATTAAAAAAAGAACAACAGTCTTTCTGACTGTGATTGTGTTTGTTTCCCAGGCGAGGGCAATGAGTATGTGAAATGCAGGTCAGGTGAGTCATCCTCTCTGCCCTGACGGTGCTGCCTGTTTTTTCACACTTGAATGGAAAAATACACTGGCCTGTGTGTGTGTGTGCACGCGTGCTCGTGCACGTGCGCATTCAGGTTTCTGTGTGTGTGCGAGGAAAGACACACACTCAGGCTGATTTGT
Organism: Oryzias melastigma; assembly: GCF_002922805.2. NCBI lineage: Eukaryota > Metazoa > Chordata > Actinopteri > Beloniformes > Adrianichthyidae > Oryzias > Oryzias melastigma. Next base: position 12,085,765 of record NC_050526.1, on the reverse strand, counting down.
GCGCTTTTATGACTGCCCTGACAGCATTGCACAAAGTTGTGCTGAAAGGCCCAAGGACATTCAGGAGCGTGCATGGCTGCACGCACACATACACAATTACACGCACACACAATTACACTCACACATTTTTATTTCCTCTCAACTTTCTTACTGATACCAATATACTGATTACAGCACAAGCAACTTTCTGTGTGTAAACAGCTTCTTTCTCTATCATTGTGCACTTACACACACACTGACACACACTCACTAAAGCTGAGTTGCCAGTGCTATAAAAAGACAGGAGCGTTCAAACCGTCCTTGAAAATGAGCAGATCATCAATGACACACACTCGTCTACACACTCAGCTTGTCTGCAGATCACTCTGCACCGTTTCAGAGTTTAAAATCTCTCCTTTGTCTTCTGACCGCTCTCCTAAATGCATGGAGATGACACGCAACACAAACAGCATCACTTCATCTTTACACCCCAAATCGCCCTAAACCATAACAAATTCATGCCCGACCTTAACCTCAATTAGCACATTAGCCCACCAGGACCCCCAAACATCGCATTCTTTGTCATTAGGGTCAAACTGTTGGTCACAGTTAGACCGATGTTCATACCAGTGAAGAAACATGTGTGTGTCCATCTGTTTTCTCCACTGTGAGGCCATTTGCTGCATCCAGGGCAGAGGAGCACTTTCACTGGTCCCTCTGCTGTCTGTTTAGGTGCTCCGCTTCGCGGTCACGCTCATGCCGTACCCTGATAACGCATTTAATCAGGAGCCAGCAGAGTGTGTTCTTCTCATCTTCTCCCCCTTTCTGCTCCTCTCTGCGCTGTCATGGCCTTTACTGGCTCCACTGATGGAGTTAAAAGGTTGAGGTCATCACAGGCCTGAGAGACATTCAAAAAACTTTAGTTTAGTTAGAAATGAAGCGCGTATATTCACTCCTTTGATAACTTTTTTTATCCATATTTGTACCGTATTTTCTGCCTTATTAGCTATACGAGATCCATCGTCAATAAATTATCTATTTTCAAACTTTTGTCATATATAAGGTGCACAGAACTATACGGCTAAGGAGTCAGAGATGAGTCCATCAGTCAGTCAGACCTTATTAACTGTGTTCACAGTAGCTCTAGAACTTGTGCCGTGTTAGCTTATTGACACCACCTATAACTCCAAACCTTTTTTGCCAACTAATAAAAAGCTGAAACGGCGACAACAAACATCACTGTAACTACACTGATGTCTAGGGCTGGGTTGTTAAAAATCGATTAATTGATTTGAATCGATTTAAGCTTAATAGATCAATAATCGATTTATAAAAATATATATCAATTTAGCACATAAAGCCAGAGTCCGCTAGCTTGGTGCTAACGTTTAATGGAATTTCCCATAGGACGGCTAATGCTAAAGCTAAATGAACATCTTCATACACTCACAGGCATTAATATTCCCAAACTCTTTTAATAAAAGGATCTTTTTAAAGTAACCATTTGTGGTCTAGAGCACCGTTTTCTGCTCATTCTTTGCTTATTCTTCTTTAAAAAAGTAAAATGCTATAGCGTGATCGCCTCCTAGTGGGCAAACTGAAACGTCCTCCAGGAGAAGCAGAACAATGTTTGCAATGTTAATGATCTGAACATTTTAGTTAGAACTTCTGCTTTTGAGAGACCATGTGACGCTGTACACCATTAACAATCTAAAATTTTCACCAATAAATTTCTTAATATGTGAAATTTATCAGATTAATATAAATATATTCAAAACGTAAGGTAGAATTTTAATGTATTTCCAAACAAATGTGTCTTAATGTGCACACTGTGTAAACTCAAAACTGAATTGAATCTAATTTCATTGAGTGGATCAAAAGAATAGAAAAAAAATCTGAATCGAATCGATCCAGACCCTGGTGAATAAAATAGTTTCTGGAAATTAGGATTGATACCAAGCCTTACTAAAACACAGTCCGACACCGCTACCTGTTAGCCAAGTTAGCATTTTCTCCAAAACACCCAACCTTATTTGCAACTCGTATAAAAACATTTGCTCAATCCTTTAACACTGGAGCTCCAGTGTTTATATTCTTGATTTACTGTAATTTTTTCATTGCTAACACGATCACCGTATTTCCAGTAGATAGTGGTAACAGTTGAGGCAACGCTTCACATGTTAAAGGGTTAAGCATCAGTGAGCATTATCAGAATTAATCAATTTATGAGGCAGGCCGGATTATGACGCTCACCATCTTTTACATTTTTGTGAAAAAGAATAAAAGCTTCTAAATGTGCCTCATAGTACAAATATGTTGGATGATGCACACCATGGTTGAAAGTCGTGATATACCCCTAGGAAGGTCAAAGGTCATCACAATTATGAGATTATTTTTGTGTTGTTCCATTTTAGACACAAAACAATTTTTGTCAGTGAAAGTATTGCTTTAGATTTATGGACTAAACTATTTAAAAAACATTTTACCGTGATGACATAATCTTATGGGTGGTGCCACCAATGAAAATTTTATCAGGACTGCATTGAAGGATTTTTATGTGTGCACGTGCGTGCGTGCGTTCTAGTTTCCAGCAAACTGTAAATCATTTGCAGGTATGAGAGGCCAATCTTTAATCCAGATGGCCTTACAGACTGCTGGGCTGCTCTCTGAAGAGAAGACGTCCTCTCCTTCTCTATCCACACACCAAGCAGAGAAGCAGAACAGATACCATGAATCCTATTCTCACACGTTAACAAGCTCTTCGTGATGTGCTGCACCAGCAGAAGCTGCCACACACGACTCTATGAGGCAACTCAAGCACTTGTGGATTACATTAGTCAGTTGAATGGGTTCAGGTCTCCTACAAGGGGGGTGGGGGGCGTAGTCTTTGTATGCGTCAGTGCTCAAGTGTTTCTATTCACAGGCGGTCTTTGGCCACAGTTCCCCTGTGTTGCCACGAAGGAGGGACTAAACAAGAACTTCAAAAAAGGTAGAAAAGTTGAAATGGATGGAAAAACTGACATAAAAAGAGAAGCATTGACAGAAGAATTAAATTATCTGACATAAAAGTCAGATGTGGCTTTGTCAATTTCTTGATATCTGTCAGCACCAGTTGTTTTTCCCTGTATTTCCACGCTTCCACTACATTGTGGTCTTTGGAACTTGTGTGAAAAAAAACACTAAGACTTTCAAAGGCAGAATGAGTTCATACAACAAAAAATCAGAACCTGCAGGAGTGATGTTTTTCCACATTTGCTCCTCGTGACCGGATCTGCTACTTCCTGAAACGTGGTCCACCCTCTTGTATCACACATGCACTTCCTGTCAGACAAATGCTGTGGTCAGATCTACACTTTTTCTCTGGGTACGGGTTAGGGTTTTTGTTCTTCCCTACTGTCAAGAGAGACATTAAAGGTGGAAACCATTAAAACGTGTACAACGATCTTCAGCAAAAATCGAGAGTATACCAAAACACCAGCAACCATCCTTTGACTTCTCTTAATGAACGGATTTGAAGATTGAGAGAACACTTTCAGGCTCTTTTAGCCTCATTTCCACTGAACGGTCTGGTACAGTCCAATTTGGTATTTTGAGCGTTTCCATTGTAAAATGTAAACTGGACCGAACTGTACCTTTTGGGGGGGGCACCGGTTGTAGGTCCATTGAAAAGTGAAAGGAAACAGTTGGGGCGGAGTCACTGTAGCCAACCATTGATTGGCAGAAAGTGATGATGACATTAAAAAGGGCTGATAAAGCGCTCATTTAAGCTAACATTTCCAACGTTTGTAAGAAATCAACATTAAATTCCTGTTATACACAATTGTTCTTTTCTAGCTCATTGGAAGCGAGACTTAACTGGGTGGAAACGCTCGCCAGGCCGTACCATACTACTTTTTACCGGAACACTAAGTGAAAATTAGGCTTTTGGGATCTTTTTGTCATTGTTTCACCATGATTTGTCGCCAAAAACCTTGACACCATTTTTAAATATGTATTAACTTGCGTGTCTATCTATCTATCTATCTATCTATCTATCTATCTATCTATGTATCTATCTATCTATCTATCTATCTATCTATCTATCTATCTATCTATCTATCTTATAAATATTTTGATATATTGAGCCATTGAAGTACTATAAACTCACCAAGGACAGGAGAAACTCAGGACAGTTTTTATAGGGGGAGTATGAGCTCGACAGCAGAAGAAGTAGGAGATGGAAACAGTAGAGGGCCTATAAGGTATGATTCAGGCTCATGACAGAAACTACATGAAATACAAGAAAGTCAAACAACCAAACTTCACTAGCTCAACCACCTGAGGAAACCAACACAGCACCAACGAAAAAGAGAATTCAGAGTCAGCCTGAAGTTACAGTAACACAGTCTCATTGATTGGCACAATGTCATAACACTCAAAGGCCAAAATAACTCCAAAAAGACGGAAACATATCCCTGTCAAATGGAGTTAAACTGTGAAGAGGTGAAGATTGTATATTTAACCGGCGAGCCAAAGGAGGAGCCAGCGGTGACGTCTGTGCCCTGACCTGCCTCCGCCTCCCCCTGCAGGTCTGAGAAACAACACCAACCTGTCAGCACCTCCAGCCGTCCACAGTGCAGCCAGGACACTGCTGTCAGCGCCACACAAGCTCACACACATTCTCTGCTACACACCGAAGCAACACACAGGTTACACTGAGAGGCACTGACAGCCCCTCACACACACAGCAAATGCACAAACACACTTAGGTTCACTGCTGTTCATAAAATCAGTGATAAACTCCACCACCCCACCCGTTCATCAGTCCTCAAACTGTTTGGAAGTGAAAATGCTGAGGCTCATCTCTGCCAGGATGCTTTGATTCGCTTAAAATAAAACACAAAGTAACAACACAGCTGGCTTTGGAGTAAGGCTGGATGATTCTCTGCTAAAATTCACCGTCAACATTCAAAGAACACGTCAACAAATGGTAATCATCAAATCTCCTCAACGTCTGTAATTAATCACGATTGAGTGTCCAGAACATTGCAAAAATGAATCCCATAAGCTAAAGTTCAGACTAAAATATTCTGGCTGACTCACATTTGTCAAAAAATGTCCAAACTTTCCCACTTTAGTTTGATTTGGTTTCACGATGCAGTTTTGAGAGAGAACTGGATCGCCTGGACCACATCATGATGTTACAGCACCTGATCATGTGGGACGATACTGCATCTGAAGTTAGATTCTGATCCGGACTAAACAGCCCCAGCGTGAATTGGTGCTAAATCAAGAACAATTCCAGACAATTGAGTATTTGAGATGTTTTTCTCCTCTCGAATGTTTCTGAATGTTTAGAAACATCCCCAAAAACGTAGTTTGAACTGGATTTCATGCTGTTTAAGCCCAGCATGATGACTCTAAGACTCTCACTATTGAATTAAAGACTCTCCTGTCACACATCTTTAGCAAGAGACACATCTGGAAAAGACTGGCGACGGGGTGGACCCCAACTTTGGAGCTGAGTTGGTTCCAATGGGTTTTGAAGATAGATGGATGGATGGATGGATGTGATGCACTATAGTTGTTGGACATTTTATAAAAACTTAACTGTCAGTGTCAAGTTTGAATATTAAATTTAAAAATAAAATTAATTTAAAATGTTTAAATGTTGCTCAGTATTGGAGTGGTACTTTAACCACATACTTTTTAAATTCTTACTCAATAATTCATTTATATAGCTATTTTTTTCTTACTTTAGTAAAAGTATTTTAAAGTAAAACTACTCTCACTTTAGTCCAATATTTTGATACTTTTTCTCCCTCTGCTTTATAATGCAATTGAATTGGTGGGGGGGGGTCATTTTTCCAATTCATCTACTATCCTGCGGGTCAGCAGTCTATCATAGGGTCAACATAGACCCGTCTGGGACAAACAACCATGGCTGTCCTCACTGCACTCCTTTCTTCATTCATGATTTCCTCTCAGTTCTACATATTAACGTCAGTGCGCTGCGTGCCCTGCCGTGGCTTCAGCCTCCAGATGGTGATGAATACTGGACCGAGTGGTGGGGCTGCGTCATGGAGCCTGACTGGATGGGGGAAATCAGGCAAAGCCGGCTTCTGTGACCCCGTTTAGCTGCCTCTTCAATTTCATCCTGTGTCTATGATTTAGAAAGCAGTTTTACAGCATGTGTGTAATGTCTTTATAAGCTTCCCTTCATGTTTTCTGTGCCAGACATTTTCCTGGGTAGATAAAAAAGTTTATGGCATCGTAATAACTTTTAGAAATTGGCTTTATCTGCGGCATAACAATGGGCTTGTTGCATTAATGTGCAGTGTCTCTGGATTACCACTGTTTACTGTGGACCTCAAAGGTTGCTTTCAGCAACACTAACTGGGATCTTGTTAAGTGTCTTATCACTTCAACTGGCTCTGGCTTGAACCGTGCGTCTGTTCACAGCGCACAATAATGCAATAAAAGGAAGCTGACTTTGCGAACACTAAAGGTTATATTTTAACCCAAACTGCAGCACGTTGATGCGTGCTTTGAAAGGACTGAGCCGCTTGTACATGCATGAGACTGAGTGTAGAAATGCTGAGCTAGGACATCCATCACTGTGTAACCTCCTTCTATTTTTGGACAAAAATCTAAAGCAGGCTCTTGATTAACCAGCAAAAGCAAACTCAGATTAGTCATTTCCAATCACAAGTGCATCCTGGGAAAAATGGTTAACACTATTCCTGAAACAGGCTTGTTGGGGATTCACTCACAATCATCAGCAACAACTAAAGATTCCTCAAAATTCCAACTACACCTTAGTTTGCACGAGAGTTGGTAATGGTTGGTCGAAGGTTTTATCAGACTCTGACACTGTACCGCAACATCAGCCATTTGTTATAAGTGTGTAACCTACATGATCCTTACAAATACTAGACGATACACTTAACACAGGCTACAATGGTACATTCCATTTCCATGACGTCCCTCGACGTACCTCCCTATAGCTCTCCACAATCTGGACAACCCAAAAACCTGCAGCACCCAAACACATCAACCACCGTATGGTACTGTTAGCCACATTAGCATAGCATTAGCATTAGCATAGTTAGCATAATTAGTATTTTTTTCAATGTGTTTTTCTGAGACAGTTGATCATGCTGAATGCAATGCTAGCACCTTTAACAGCATTATCATAGTTAGCATTCCATATATCTTCCAATGATGGATTGTCTCTCCCTATTGACTCCAGTTTCCAATGGACATCAGATCTAACAGGTGCTAGTTACCGTTGCATGCCTATCGCTAATAGTGGTCGGGCTCCTTTAAGATCGGCCCATCTGTGTAGGTCGTACACAGTCCTGCAGACGCTGCGGTATTTGTGTTGTGAACCAGTGCAGTGATGGTCAAAAATGCTCATTTGATTTAGCGTTTAAATTTCATGCGGTGGCAAATGCCAAAAACATTCTTGTGAGGAATCTGCACAACATTTGGGAGAGATCCTAAACGTATCCGAGAATGGTGCAATATTGAGTAATCAGATGTAGAAAAAGGACCAACAAGGAGGTTCAAAGAAAGGAAGCGACAAATTAGAAGAACTGGTTTGAACATAGATTACTGAACAAAGATGGAAAGGTGTCTCCAGGAAAATGATCAGCATGAAAGCAAGGAGGATTTTTGATGAGGAGATTCATAATGGTTCAGAGAAAAAAGAAATGTTTTCATCATTTTAATAAATCTCAAAATGTTCATCTACTGTTGTCAGCATTTTGTGACTGAACCTATTAGCTATTACCATTCTGTGATGGAATCAACGCTGGTCTCCTAGTGTTTGTAATAAACACCAGGGCTACTATTGAAAGATATACTGTAATCAAAACAATTAGGAGGAAAAAATAAATGGAAGGTTTGTTTTTTTTCCAGAGCTGCATTCCAGTGGATTCAGAGGGGAAGGAGGAATATTTTCCTTTTGGCCATATATAGAATTTGGCAACGTTTAGAATGATGTCGTTTCTACTCTTGGTATTTACATGACAGAGAAGAGAAGGGCATGCAAATCATGGCACAGGTTTTGACCAATAGTAAAATGATGCTAATTTAATACTCCACAATAGAGGACTGTATAGAGTACTGCTTTCATTCCACTTCTCAGGCATCAGAGTCACAAACACCAAGAGACTGTGGCATCCTCTACTGATCGCTGCAAGCAAGGCCACAACTATTTATACATGGAAGTCAAGAATAGGAAAAATTCCTGGATCTAAATTTTATAGGGTGGTTGCTAATTTCTAAGAAATTGAATCACTTTGTGTAATAAATACATTATTTCTTAGTTCTTCTTTTAAATCTCTTTTTCTAAATAACAGCATATTGTAAATAACTCTTAAAATTCAGACTAAACCAATTCTTCAGCCTGAAAAGCATTGGTTCTACTGAACAACCAGTCAAAGGAGTGTTTACATACTCGTCTATCCAGACTTCACAAGATCAGCTCCTGTAAGCGGAGCTGGAGATGCATGATTGTTTTTTTTTTTTTAAGAAGTCAGAAGATAAAATTGAGCTTAAAGTTGATTCTACAAAGTCCCTCAAACTTGAATATATTTTAGAATGTAGTGTTTCCACTTCTTTCATATCAAGTCTAAACTCTGACCCAACTTTTTATGTCTGGAGCTTCTGCAGTAGAATATCCGATACCAAACCACAACGATCGCCACAAGCTAACTCCTCCAGCCGGTAAGTTCAAGGCTGCAGCCAAGTCTGGTCCAAACATGGAAAAATGTGTTGATTTCTGGTAAATGTGTTAAAATATCCTGCAGCTTTGCAATTTTATATACTTCGTTCTTCTTCTTTCCTGTAGTCCCGGACTGCAAAGAACATTCTGTTTCCAGAACTCTTCTTTCTAAGTGTCCCTTTGAATAAAGATTTCTTCTCAAACCAAAAAAAAAAAAAAAATTGACGTCATAGCAGGACAACCGTCAAAAAATGAATGGGGTCAAAAACATTTTTAAAGATATAATATATATATATATAAGTCCACTAAAAAATCCAAACATAAGGATATCTGAAGCAAGTTTTAAAATTATTTGATTTGTTATTATTAATATAAAATTATTGAAATAAAATAAAACTTTTTTTTCAAGCAATCTCCACAAAATTTCTAACACATGCTGCCAGATGAAGTCTACAACTACTGCCAAAGTTCTGTTGACCTTTGACCTCGAGCAGAGAACGCCATCTTAAATTTTCAGAAATAAAAATCATCTTTAGTACCTTATGTAAGTCTAAACACCTCCTTCCATCTATTGCCTTTCAACTCCTCGAGCATTACTGTGAAGCTACGTGGAAAAAACAAAAAAAAGCTTGAATGAGAAATTGTACATTTTGAGCAACGTTAACACGGTGAACTTGCAAAAGTGGCATTCATGCAACATTCTGAAAATTCAGTACATGAGTCATTGTTGACGTTTTACTATGTTTTATTGTGTTTTACTATGTTTTTAACTTTTATTTTTATTATTGGATTTTATTATCTCTTGTGCTTTAATTTGATTTTATACTCTTCTTGTAAAGCACTTGGTGATTCTTTCTGGGAAAAGGGCAATAGAAATAAATATATTCTACTCTATTATTTTTTATTCTATTCTATTGCCTCATGCTGAACAAAACGATATAACAAACAATATAAGCATATTACAAATGTGGGGTTGATAGCACAAAACCTGTTGCTAAGGAAATTATATTCTGCCAATTCTTTTAAAAATGACATAGACCTGTTTGTCACCCCGAGGGGACCAAAAAATCAACTGGTTGCTATGGAGATAAAACGAATAAGAGAAACCGCCATTTTGAAAAGAAGTGGGTTGTTTTGGAGCTCTGATCAGGATGACAGTGGCAGAAAGGGAAAGTGAGGAGTGTGAAGAGTGGATCAAAATGGGGGTGGCGAGGGGGGACGACGGGTAGCCCTGCAGGCTAACCCAGCCAGCAAAGCCAAGTAGGCCCCATATGGTTTAAAAGTGGGCAGAAAATGTGGGCCCCAAATGGATTCGTCCACAGTTACCGTTTTTGCCCCACACGGGTTTGCCCACATTGACTTAAGTGGGTATTCAGGGGTTAGCTTGCTATGCTAGCCAGCCGCTTGGTGGACTGCATAGCGTGCTAGCAAGCTCTGCTGTAGGATGCTAGCAAGTTCCACTGTAGCATACTAGCAAGCTTCGCTGTTGCATACTAGCAAGCTTCACTGTAGCATGCTAGCAAGCTTCACTGTAGCATGCTAGCAAGCTCCATTGTAGCATGCTAGCAAGTTCCTCTATAGCAAGCTAGCGAGCTCTGCTTTATCGAGCTAGCAAGCTCCACTGTAGCATGCTAGCAAGCTTCACTGTACTAGCAAGCTCTACTGTAGCATACTAAGCTTCACTGTAGCATGCTAGCAAGCTCTACTGTAGCATACTAGCAAGCTTCACTGTAGCATGCTAGCAAGCTCCATTGTAGCATGCTAGCAAGTTCCTCTACAGCAAGCTAGCAAGCTCTACTTTATCGAGCTAGCGAGCTCTGCTGTAGCAAGCTAGCATACTCTACTGTATTGAGCTAACAAGTTCCGCTGCATTGACCTAGCAAGCCCCGCTATAGTGAGCTTGCGAGCTCCACTGTCCACCAGGCATCTGGCTAGCATAGGGAGCCAACCCATTGAGTGTCTACTTAAGCCAATGTGGGCAAACACAGGTGGGACCACCACGGAAACTGCAGCCTGGTTTGCGGAAAAGCTGCATAACCAGTAGACAAACAGGTTTCAAACTCTAACTGTTACTGTTTGTTGTAAATCTATGTTTATCCAGTTTTCTATCATGAATTTCTGGTAAAATGTGTTGATGAAAAAAACAGTCATTGATTAACAGAGATCAATGGATAGAAAAACGTCTCCACAGATGATATTTACCTGATAAAGTGTTTAATCACTCCCATGGTTTTTATCAGCTGACCTACATTCTGGACTGAGCTGAACTATGAATGCTTTCTGCTGTATGCTATCAATTAATAGTCCTCAATTTTTGGTTTTACACAGTTATATGGAGCGCAGCTGTGAATATTGTGTTCTCCAGAGCACTGAGTTCATCAAGCAGCAACAAGAAAAGCTGAGTAATCTCCCCTAAAGAACACAAAAGGCACTTTTGCAAACCTTCATCATTTCTTAACCACCAGACATGCCCAGTTACACATTCACAAACAATTAAGAATGAGCAAAGGTTTTCCAATACACAATCTCTACGCATTTTATTGAAGCAAGAAAGCCTCCTTGTCCAAAGGCAGAGCTCATAAAGTGAGTCAGAGATGACAGGGAGGCCTGAGACGAGGGAGCAATCACATCGATGTGGATAAAGTTTCCATAAACAAGTCACAGATTAAGTATTCAGCAGCAGATTTCAAAAAGATGTCATATTAGGCACAAACAGACAGGAAGATGAGCAGATAGACAGCTGCTCACCACATTAGCTGGAGTATTGTCTCATAACCTTTTACACCCCGGGCCAGAGATGTTCCCCATGCAGCATTATGGGTTGTGACTGGTACCGCTTTATTGCAGGCCTCCAGGCCACTGTGTCTGAAATGGGCATGAACAGACAGAGGCACAGAAACAGGAAATATGGATCAAGACCTGCATGATGTCTGCACATATGTTTGTACTCACAGAAATCTGAGGCGCTTTTTGTTTTCATTGACTTTCTTCAGCTGAGATCATTTATTTACTGACTGTAGTTAAACATAATCAGATGAGAGCTAATGACACCATGAAACAAGTTTAAACCTAATTCCAGGAAAGGAAAATCGTTTTTTTATATAATCGTTGGTATAATTTTCCGACTTTATTCATTAAACAGTGGACTGTAGGTTCTTTGAAAGGGAAAGAGAAGCAATCGTCTGTGAGATGATTAGATGGGTTTATTTTTATTTTGTATTTTTGTTTAAAAACTACTGTTATTGGTAGTTTTTTTGTTGTTATTTGTTACAGATAAAATAAACTGGAATACGAGTGTCACAACAACAAATCATATCATAATTTGTGCTTGACAAGACGATTAAAAGTCGATATTCATTCATTTTGATCTGATTCACTGACCTAAAATGGATCCAGGACAACTTGAGCCTAATATCCAACCAGTGTGACTCAGATAAATACCTGGTACTGAACTGTGCAGCTGAAGTTTTCCAGATTCATTGTATTTGTTGCAAGATAATAAAATTAAATATATAAATAAACAAACAAGAGGACAATAATTAATATCAAATCCATTCACATTTTAGTTTTTCAACATCCAAATAATCCAAAGGGAACATTATTAGAATATTCTATCACACTGTATGGTCACGGTACAAACAGGAGAGCAGAAAGCTCAAACAAGTGCAGCAGGTTTGTTGGACAGATGGATTGGCAGATCGGGAGTCAGACACCACTGTGAGTCTGTGAAGCTAAGGCAGGGTCATTCATGAGCATAGGAGTTTCAGGGATCTTGAATGACGTAGTTAAGGCACGGGTTGGGGTAGGCGGCAAGAATCAGGGTCAAGAAAACTGAATGTCTGTTTTGGCGATTCGGCACAAACAATACTTCGTACTAAGCAAGGCTGGCAAAGCAAATTTTAATGATATATGTCGATTCGATTGGATTAACAACTTACCTCAGACGGATCAATTTGGTTAGATAGAAGGAATGTAAATTGATTAATCAATTAAGTTAATTAATTGTTACACCGCTACATTTAAATTTGTTTTTTTTCTTAGGACATGTTGTTTAGGTTTGAATTTGATAAGTAATTGGGTTGGTTTGGTGAAGGAGTGAAGCCAACCATGTAAAAAAAGGACCTCTTTTAAAGACGAGGGATCTTTGTGCTGCTGTGTTGGCTGCTTTCCTGTCAAAATTGGTTGACAAATAATTTGCAGGATTACAAAAACTTTGTAAAACTGTAAAATGTAATAACTAAGAAGGGGTGGGTTTATATAAATTAGCTTTTTCCCACTCTTTTTCAAACAGTCAATCAAAGTCTACTTGAGTTTAGGAAAAAATATATATATATTTTATATATAAAAAAATATATATATATATATATATATATATATATATATATATATATATATATATATATATATATAAAATGAATCAAATGTGACATAAGTGTGTCTTTGTTTTTGTTTGTTTTATATTTCCTAAGTAATGCATTTCATTACATCTGTAATGACTGAAAATGTCTGTGTTTTTGTCCTGTATTTTAATAATCTGATAAACCAGATCAATCAATCAAAATGTTCCGGGTTGATTTATTTGTCATGTTTCCTGTATAAAAGAAATAAAAGAAGAGAACTTTGACTCTTGATTGTGGACAGCGGTTTGCTCCTCCCACAGATACGGTCACAGATTACAGTCATTACTTCCGATGCTTCCTGAGGTGGATAGAAAAACTCACCCGTTCGTCTTCTGGAGGGCAGTGGTCCCTTGTTTATTATGGGGGTTAAATTCTAAAACTAACCCACAAAATAGAATTGTACATGATTTACGGCTGTAAAACCCCTAATCACACACTTTATGCACTTTTCTCAGACAGACATGAACATTTTCACATTTTTCTCTCTTGTTTAAATTCTCAAAGTTCAAACCTTTAAAGAAAAATTAGTCCAGAATAATAGAATAACAACCTGAATCTGACTGCAATCAAAACTTTAAATAAATGTGTCAACCTACAGAAGAGATTGATTGACAAGTTCTGCAGCCAATCAGGACGCAGAACACTTACAAAGAAAGCTTCAAAAATATAAAGAGGAAACACTATTTGCTAAAAAAAAGATGAACGGGTAGTTTTGTGCTAAGACTTCACGTGTACTGTCAAAGACACAATGTGAATCTCAAAAACGTCTGAAATTGTCTCATAGACGGTGAGGAGGTGCAGGAGTTATAGATATATGGAGGCCGAGGCCGAGCTGGATGAGCCGGTTTCTCTCCTGCTTCCTTTCAGGGTAGAACTTGTTTCAGGCAGAACTGCCTCCAAATCAGCAGCTGCATGGTTTTCTTGAGGCTGTTTGGTGAATTTCAGGGCCCACTCACAGAGCCGTGGTCGCTCTGGTGTTGTGTTTGAGCGTGGAAGGCTAACAGTGGTGCGCCAAAGCGCCGGGAACCGTGTCGCTGAGCTGTAAACACAACACGTGACATTTTGTCAGATACCGGTTCTGTCAGTCCTATAAATAGTCAAAACATTGACTATGAGATCATTGGGATCATGAACATGATCCAAATGTGAAAACAAGGTGGTGCATCTGTTTATAATGTACAGTAGGCTCAGTGTTTGGAGGAATCCGGGCTGAGAGGACACTCAACAAAATGCATGAAAACTCAGATATGTCACAAAAATATCTGAAACATTTTAAACGTGCGATAACTTTTACGAACCATGACACCTTCAGGAACAGCACTGTAAAAAGTGAAACATGGGATCGATTAAAAAAAGTTTAAAAATATTAGTTTTTATAAAATTAAAAAAATGAAGTTGGGTAAGCCATCAACTCAAAATTTTAATTAAATGAAAACTAATAATTTTAAATTCAATAAACTACAGAACTTTTGTAAATGAATCCAACATTTCACTTTTTTAGTGTGCTATTGAGCTAAAAGAAAGTTTGAACGGTGTAAAGAACGTCAACCAACAATCCAGATTACAACACAACATAAACAATGAAGATGCAACAATTTGATATTATTTGTATCATTAAAATCACTCTGGGGCTAAAATGTGTTCCATGTGTCCTCTGCTTCAGCCCAAACAACTAAATCAGACAAACGACTAATTTGAAAGATAATAGAAAAAAAAACAAAGTAAAATTCTTAAAGATGCTTTTCATTTGTCATTTAGTCTATCGTAAAAGTGTTTTCAATGGTCTTTGAAGGAAATTGAATGTAACTTCCCATCACTCCTCTGTTTATATTCTCTCCGCCCCCAACCTAACATTACTGGTGCAACAAAAGCCGTCTACGAGTGGATGCATCAGAATGACACCGAGCGGGGAGCTTATGGTCTTCACACAAGCTCCTGATTCTCAACTACTTGAATAAAGAAATACTCAGAAATGCAGTTCTAAGGTTAAATTGTGTCCTCCATCATGAGAAAAATGCTTAATTTTAAAAACACCAAGATCATAATTTTCATCAGAGTGGGTCTTCAAGATTAATTCAAATGAAATGCTTAAGAGAAGGAGTGGGTCTCTAGAAGGGTCTCGAAGTTCTTTGTCTGACCTCATCTAGACCTGACCGCCATATTGGATGGATGCATGAATGAAACAAAGGAGACAGAGTGATTTGGTGAATGACACGTGATCAAAGCCACCCTCCAGCTAGCTGCTGTAATCTAATCAAAGGGCAATAAAACTATGATTTTATCTTAAAGCATAAAAGCGTTGAAACTTTCAGTCCTGAAAACGTCTTAGCTAAAAACCACAGAATCTTTTGTCCATTTGTTTAAAAGTACCTGATTCTGGCAGAAGTGTCCCACAGTAAAACCGTTAGAAAATTGAGTTCCATTCAGGAGTGAAAATAACTTGGGCTGTTCAATACTGATATTTTCCTTCTTGTTTGTTTCCCAGCTCTCCCACATTTGGAGAACTAGCATGGCGGAGATCTCTGGGATCATCCCTGATGGTCTAAAACAGGGATGGGCAAACTACAGCCCGGGGGCCATATGCGGCCTGTTGAACTCTTTAATCTGGCCCGCCAAACTAAAATAAATTATAATAATAATCCCAATTGTCGTTTTTTTTCGCTGTATTTCAGGTGTCTCCCCATAGATCACGTGTGTCAAAATCAAGGTCCAGGGGCCGGATCCAGCCCTCCAGATCATATTATTATATCGTTATTATTGGCCCGATGTTATCTTGCGTTTATTTCTAACTTGTATAATTTTGACAAAGTATATTTTTTTGGACAGTAAAATATTGTAAGTTAAGTTAAATTGATTTATTCT
The DNA here is from genome assembly GCF_002922805.2 of Oryzias melastigma. NCBI lineage: Eukaryota > Metazoa > Chordata > Actinopteri > Beloniformes > Adrianichthyidae > Oryzias > Oryzias melastigma. The sequence continues at coordinate 12,069,814 of NC_050526.1, read as the reverse complement.
GTAATAATAATATTCCTGCTTTTTATTATTCATAATTATCTTAAAAAGTTTGGGTTTTAAAGTTTTAAAAATGGGCATTCTGTTAGCTTTATGGGCTATTTTGGAATTTACTAAGATTTTTTTTTTTTCATTTTGGAGTTTAGCTAATATTTCAGCTACAGGTTAGCTTTTTTTTGGCTAATTTAACTTTTTTTTCTTTCTTTTTTTTACACTTTTTAGGCTGTTTTGGAGTATGCTAATATTTACACGCTAGCTGTTTTGGATTATTTAGGGTTTTTTTCAGTTTTTTGTGCTATTTTGAAGTTTAGGGTTTTTTTCAGCTATTTTCTAGCTATTTTAGTTGGCTATTTCAGCATTTAGCTGCTTTTTAAGATTGCTTTAAGCTTCAGCTTTTTCAGCTATCAGCTTGACTGTTTTCAGCTATCAGCTTTAGCGTTTTTAGCATTTTCAATTTCAGCATCCTCAGCAGGCAAATTCTGCTTACAGCATTCACACTAGCATTATCGTAGGTAATGCTATATATCTAGTTCATAATTATGTTAAAAAGTTACTGTTTTAAAGTTTTAAAATGTAGTTTTAAAGTGTTACATAAATGTTTATCCTGTTCGGCCCACGACCTAAGGTGTGTTTTGGATTTTGGCCCCTTGTGCGATTGAGTTTGACGTCCCTGCATGGATGGTGCTCTACAGAAGGATTTACCTTTGCTCAGGTCAGGGGTCAGCAACCTGAGGCTCCGGAGCCACATGTGGCTCTTTGACCCCTCCATTGTGGCTCTCTGGTTAAATTAAAATACACTTTTTAGTTTTAAAAAGTTAAAAAAGTAAGTAGTTAAGTAAAAAAAAAAATGACCCATGATTCTCCAACGATCCATCATTCAGTGCAGTTTTTCTAGTTTAACAAAGTCCAACTAAAACAATTGACAGATGTTTGAGCACCGGTAACCACAGAAAAACAATTGGAGGTCAGTGAGCACAACTCATCCCTGAGGTGCACCAAATTATAAGGTGAATTGTCTGGTTTAAAAAAAAATCTAAAATTTTAAGTGGACCTTATGGTTCAAAAATATGATAAGGGTCTTTTAATTAGCTCTGATTTAACTTTGGTTAGTTAGGTTTATGTAATTCTGTCTGAGATCCACCACAAACAGTAAAATAAACTTTTTTTTGCTGCAATGGTTCTGCATTTGCTTCATTGTCTTTTGTTTTGAAAAGAAGTCACGTGAACCTTGTCATACCAGTTCATATTTAGAAAAAATATAAGTTTCTCCTTATGTTTTTGTTTTATTGATGCTAAAAGACAATAATCATTTATTTTAATCTATTATAATAGTAACCTTTACATAAATATAAATATAAAGGTGTGTTTTCCAAGAAAAATTCCAAAATGTTCTTTTTTAAAACATATATTTATTTTGAATCAAGTTAAAGCATGTTTTCATCTAAATTCCATATTATTTCTTTCTTTTATGATGCATATTACCAAATCATTGCATGCATCTGCTCCTGGTTCGCTCCTTTGTCAAACTTTAGTGGCTCACAAGTCAAATACTTTGCCCACATCTGGTCTAAACTGAACCCCCACCAGCAGCACTAGTATGTAAAACAGACTTTGATTGATTTTGATATGATCTTGCATTTATTCAGAGCTAAGACGTGTTCCCACATAACTTTTTTCAAAAAAATAAAAAATAATAATGAATAGACTGCAAAGAAAAGCAGATGATTTTTGAGCCTTTGTTAAACATGTTTAATCTTCCTTAATGTGAGATTTTATTCATATTTTGTGCTTCATCTTTTCATCTGAGTTGCAAATTTTTTCCCTAAAAATAAAACATATTTGTAGTTTCATAAAACACATCTAATGAATGTAGGGTGTTTTTTTTTTGTTCGAAGCTTATAAATGTACTTCCCCCCAATAATGGAATCCTATGAGAGGTGATTACTTCAGCATGAACACACACCTTAAGTGTGTAAGTCTATTCACCTCAGGCACCAACAAAGGAGCAAGGAGCTGAAAAAACAAGCAGTTTCATCAGGAAAAAGCCCAAATGTGGCATCACAGATGTTGGAGGAGCGACAAACCCCTTCGGAAACTTTGATTAACAGCCCATCAATGGAAGACTTCAACGCCATCCGCGGCTCCTGGACGTCCTCTGTCAGAGCGCTCGATGGACTGGGAGCAGAATTACACGGAAAAACGCCTCTGGCTTTCTTGGCGCCAGATCTCTGTCCCTGATTGCAATGAAGTAGTTCTTGATCTGCACAGATCCGATGCCAGATGCGCGTCACTCAGCGTCTCCATAAATTCCTGCTCACATTCCTGCACATGCCTGCAGATCGTAAACTGCCAAGCACGGTCCCGGCCAAGACATTTCTTTGTGTTTTTCCTGCTGATTCATGCAGCTCGTTTCTTCCCTCCTGACTCAAATCAAGGAATCAGCCACCTGAACTGAACCCACAGAGGCTCACAAGTGAATGAAAGCGGGGTACTGAAACAGTGTTTGCATTTGGGCAGAAACTTTGGTGATTTGTGTGTTTTTATTTCAGGTGTTTCTTATAATGTCATTCTTGTTTTGCTTGTTTTTTCATGCTCATGCTTGGAGGCGCTTTCAACATCCTATTTGTCATATTAGTGAAAATCCCATCAGGTCTGCTCAACAGTGATGTGAGGTGATGACTTCAGCATCACCAAAAGATAGTTTTCAGCTTCTTGTTCTACTTTAGATTGTAAGAGTAGAAAATGTTGTACCCTTTAAATAAAAAAAAGACGTAATTTCAATATTTATACGCCGCTTCCTCATTTTCTGTATCACAACTTCCTCATTGCAAACAAAACACTGAGTCTATTTTAGTTTGGCTTAAATATGGACAAGACTGTTTAAAAAAAGAGGTGTGGGTGGAGGCATTTCACTACCTATTAAAATGTTTTTGGGCGGTGGGGCTACTGTTGGCGCTTTAACGCCGGAGCGTGAATCTGATGATTCTGTGGTGAAGAAAAGCGGTCGTGTGCCGTTATAGCACATCGGGGCAAAGCTGGCATGAAAAGCTGCTTCTCTACATCAGAACCATGATTTATGTTGACTGGGTTAAATAGTCGTGGAGTTACAATGTGTCAAAGAGCATGTGTTATTTGGGTGTCACTGCCACAGCTCCAGTGCTAAAGGGTTAACAGAATTTTAGTTATTCTTTGGTCTATTGTTACTCCAATCAGCTGGATCTCTCTTAATTTATTTTGTCATTTCTTAGTGCATCCTGTCTCGAGTGTTTATACTGTAATTCCATAATGCATGACAGTAGCTGGGTTTCAATGACACAATCTACATGGGAGTGTCTACGGATGAAGGGATTTTTTAAATCTTGGTTGGTGATTTTACAGAGGAGCTGTGGATCCAACAGTTCTGCATGACACACTCAACTTTTGATGAGCTGTCTGATGCTGTGAGATGTCTTGTGGAGCTCAATGTGCAGTGGTGGAGTCACTGTTGGTCACATGACTCATTTAATTGAAAAAAGTGTTTCTATTGCAGTTTTGTGAAATATGTCCATTTTGATAGGCCTCAAAAGCCTCTTCCTCCAACAGCACAAACTTTCATTTATGATAAATGATTTTTTTTTAAATTGTGGTGTTGTCCTTAGGAACATTTATTTTTAGTAAATTTAACTTTCATCATTTAATAATCAATCGAAATGTAGTTAATGTTTTACAAGGACAAACGTTCCCCGTTCTAAATGAAGAGGCTAACATCATGCAAAACACGTTCTGACCAGTTGTCTAGTTATGGTGGAGCTCTATCAGTGGAGACATCCACACACTCAGACACTATTTAACGTTCGACTAAAACTTCATACTAACATGTTATTTACCAAAACCAAAGACAGATGAAAACCAAACAGGTTCAGAGTTTGCTTAAAAACAAAAGTAGCAACAGTGAAGTCAGTTTCTAAAGTAACTACAGGGGGTTGCTTAATGAAAAGACTGTCTCCTTCAAAGTCAGCCAAAGATATTTAAAAACACAGTCTTGTTTCAGAACCTTCTATGTTGTCTTGTGCTTTAATGTCTACGACAGAGCAGTGCCAAAAACACACAAAAAGCTTGTAGAGATGACAAACTACCACCACAAGCCACAAGCTCCCTGCTCCACTACATCCTGGTGTACGTATTTACATCTGTCGTCGTCTGGGCTGGTATCAGGATCAAACTGAACAGATGGATGTCTACGATATTGATCGCCATTTTTGTTGCACCGCCAACGTTTGGTTGGGGGTGTGAAGGGAAGTGGGCAAGCAGGAGAGATTGTAAACAGATGGGTGATGGGAAGGGGGATGGGCTTAGTGGTCCCACCCACATCTCAGAGGTGAAAACAATTCAGTTTTTTTGAATTTGCCTAAAAACAACATAATCATAATTAAAAGATCACTGGTGTCACTTTTAGCAATAGACCAAAAGATGATCGGATTGGGTCTTTGCTGTTAGTAGCGAGTATAAAAATAGTCAACTGGATTATGTTTGACATACAAGACATTTCATCTCTGAAGAATCTCCAAGAATCTGCTTTTAACCTACTTCAAAGTAATATATTTTGTGCAAATATTTTTCATTTTTAAGTTAAAAATGTTGCGCAAACAGGAGTCTGATAAATCTCCAGCCTTCATTGTGATCCAACGAAGCCTGACTTTATGGCACATTTTTAGAAAGGCTAGGCTTCGTGGACATCATATCCTGTCAAGTTAGCAACAAACGTAAAACTGAAAGTTGGTTTTAGATCAATCCTACAGAAATCTGTGGGTCATGTGACCATAAAGCCTACGCAGGGGTAAACAGTTCCTAGATTCTGTTGAAAAGCTGTAAGACGTCTGTAATGTTTACACTCTTCAACTGTCAGAGAATGAATGTAAAAAGAGAAACTAGGAAATCCCACAGTTTTATTTGGTTTAAGAAAATATGTATGTAATAATAGTGTAGAAAATTGGTATTTGATCAAAGATGGAGCTTAAATGTTGACTTTACCCCTGAAATGAAAGCGACTGATGGCGAGACACGAGCACTCTGCTGGTTTTGACTCAGCGAGGTTTCAGCAGGAAGTGGTCATCTTCTCATGGCTGGAACTGCCTCTTTCTTGTTGCTTTCTCTTTCTCTTGCTAAATATTCATTCATTCTTCTTGGTGGTGGAGCGGTGTTGTGTTTGGGTGAACAGGACTAGGAGGACTTGTGAGGGAGAGTCTGGTAGCTTCAGAGGTACACCACACCACATACACTGGGAGGCTTTTGCAGCACTTTTGAAGAATTCACAGTGAGGTTCAAGCTGCGTCTAAAACAACGTTCACACCTTTTCGGAAACATGAGTTCAAGCAATCATTTCCGTTGAAAAGCCAAAGTAAACATTCGCATTGACATATATAGAGATGGACAAAGCAAGGGTGAGACGTCGCCAATCGAAAATGCTTCACCTTTTTACAGACTTTGCCATTTTGGAACCAGGCGACATTGATAAGCAGTGTTTGGTCCGAGTCGGTCTGAGTCTCACGAATCAGGAGGGAGTTGGTTGGAAAGCCACACCCCTTCCACTGAAAGCGGGCTCAAGAGAATCTGTCAAACATTTCAAAAGTGGCACCACGTGCATTTACTGAGCCAGTTTATAACTTGAATAACTTGCATTAAAGAAAATAAATCATGAAAGAAAAATGAAGATCGCAAAAACATGTTAAAAAGAGAGCAAGAATGGTTAATCTGACAAACAGAATGACTGAGTAATAGCTGTTTCATTCTTAATAGAAGTCTATGGGATTTTGGCTCTGTTTGGAATGTGACGAGGAAGGGAAGGATCTGTCCAGTTCGTGTCTATGGTACACACCATTTGGAATTGGACCAATCTCTGACTCTGATTTGGTATTGGCCGTCCCATTTTAATTCATGGAAGTGCCAACAGTCAGAAAATTAATCATGGAGGAGAAATGACGGTTTGTGTCTGGACGGAATTACGGAACACCAAGGCTATGTCTGAATTCCTTCCACTATATAGTCCACTATACAGCGCATTGGCCATTTTCTAGTGCTGTCCGAATCTACAATTCCAAAATCAAGTGCACTAGAAATTTCTCAGAAGTCTTTGTGAAAAAACTAGCATTCATTGATGCTAACAACATCAGTGAATGTAGACCACAATGCATTGCGGGGGAACATTTTTTTGCGAAAAATGAAAGTAATTTTTTTATTAACCATCCACATTTTCCTCATCAGAATACAGTGGATTCCCTAATAGGCGATGTGAAATGTTTGTATTGATTCCAGTCTCACTTTGTGGAATCGGTGAATTCATATCTGTTGTTTAGAAAAACTAAAGAAAAGTAGTGAACATGGTGTCCGAATTGTTTTTAAAATCCAGGACACTAGATAGTCCTGCACTATACAGTTTTTAGCAGTTAGGAATTAGGGTGGGAATTCGGACATACCCCACGTCTCAGATTTCTGTAGGTGGCGGACATGTGCTAGTATTAGGTAGCGACACCACACGCTAAATGCGCGTCACATGTCCAGTTTGAACGTAGCATTACAGTAAGAAACAAAGATCTCAAAAGGTGTGTTATTGTTAGAAACAGTGTTATACATCTTTAGAACCCACTGAATCCCTTTTGGGTCGAGGGTCCAACTATTGTTGGGTGAAGGTGGGGTGGGTACACCCTGAACAGACACCAAGGTACAACTCACCTATGAAGCATGATTTTTGATGACGGGAGGAATCCGGAGTGCCTGAAAAAACCCACACTCCACACAGAAAGAACCCAGCAGGGATTTGAACCAGGGCCTTCTCCTGCAAGTTAGAGTGTTAACCACTACACCACCATGCAACCCTCATTGTCAACTTTTATTGTTAGAAACATTTTTTTCATTCTGTCTTTTTCAGACTCTCGTCAAATCAGGTTCCCCATCATGCGCCTCACAAAAAGCTGCAGCGGGAGAGGTGGCTCTGATGTCACTGAAGGTTGCCATGATGACGGGGGGTGTGGCCTCCACCGACAGGAGAGAAAGAGATGTTCCCTCCTGACCAGAGCGTGTCTGTATGTGTGTGCGTGTCCGCGTAAATCACACAGCGGTGATCTGGTCAAATGATGGTCAAGAACTGAGATTACCTTCTGAGGTAAAGTCTTTTTCCAGCAGACTATGTTTAAAGAGTAAACCACATGTGCGGAGGCCTCACAGTGAGCTTTGGCAGTAAAACGGGCAAAAATGCAGCAAAGAAAAGGCAAAAAACTCTGAATAAAACTTTTATGCCCCTCAGAGCGTGTTACTAAATCTGACAACGTTTGACAAAACTGTCCTGCTGGGCTTGACTCCACCCAACTGGTTTCCACTCGCAGTAAAGCAAACAGAACACTTAGTAAATACTGCCTGACCCACTTCCACGCTGCAATGTCGCGCACGTGACAAAGTCCTGCTCCAACGCGGCGTTCCCGCCAGAAAACATCTGACCGGTTTCTGCAAAATCCATGAAGCTCTTAAGAGAACAAAAGCTTTTAGACTATAGAGCGCTGATGCTGTTGTGTGGATTGTGTGGACACAGGGAGATCAAGTAATTAGTCAGCTGTAGGGCTGGTAGAGCAAAAGTCCGCCGACCTTGATTGTCCTACCCGGTATCTCTCACTATATATATGTGTTTATATATATGTAGAAATGCACACTCGGTGAACTCAGTCACCCCGCTCGTGTCACTCACTCAGGCTGTGGTTACGTCCTGCTCTAAACAGCCATAGAAAAGCGTCAGATCCTGTTCTGTGGGCAAACAGCTTTGAAAAGTTAAACTTTGTGTCTCAAATGCTGAAACTGTAGATTAGAGTTTATGTAAAGGAGGGTTTTAATGCGGACGTCTGCCACTTCATTCTAATCTAGTCCCAAATGATGTATTGCTGCCCGGGCTGAGTCCGTCAGCTATCCACTTACCCTCAAGCATGTTGATGGAACAGATGACAGGCCTCGTAAACACTGCACCAAGGCAGGAGAGCTCTATCATTTAGTGAAATCCAAACCATTGTTGCTGCTCCATGGCCTCACTTGAAAATCCAACTAGTTTATGTCAGTTGTCCTCCTTTGATCAGTCACTTTTAGGAAGGAGAGCCAACTAAAGACGGAGAAACTTTTATGGACTTCCTTTCCTCCAATCAGCACATAAACAGCAATCTGTCAAACGACTCAAGTATTAAATGCTCAAAAGGAAAGTTATTTAATTATGATGCTTATAATCAAATATATTTAGACAGGAAGTGTTGCTGCAACTCACACAAATGGTGCATAAATATATAAAAAAAGAAAACTTAGCAATTTCAGCCCAGTTCTGACCCAAACGGACCTAGTCAACCAAATATTCCACAGGTTATGCTCCATTCACACCAGACGAGATCCACCAAAGTTTTTCTAGACTTAATTCTTTGACACATCATGGAAAACATGGATGATGTTGAGCCAGTAGCTTTGGGGTTTACATGTTTGGAGAACTCTAGAAGTACGTGGCCAGTTCTCCAGATCATTCAGAGTCTGTCTTGGTGTGATGTACTTCACTCCTGATGGCCCATTTAAATATTCCTTCCATCTGTCTGCGGTCCAGTTTAAGCATTGACCCAGTGGGGAAAAATATTAATAAAACTGGTGGATATTTTTAATATTATCTCAATGAAACTAAGAAAAACACCATAAGCCCATGGAGCTGGATCAATCGCATCCACTACAATGGCAACAGCGGCGGCTCTTCCTCTGCCAGGCAGCCAACACAGCACAGCAAGCTCGCTAGCTCTACCAGAGCACAGGCAGAACTTGTTAGCTCGCTACGCTGTCCACCGTGTGGCTGGCTAGCATAGCGGGCGTGATCGCTCCACCCCATGGGTTGGCGACCTGTCCAGGGTGAATCCCACATTCGCCCAACAGTAAAATACATTTAGTTCAACAGTGACATCAGGTTTTTAGTCAAAATCAGAGACATAGTTTCTGCAGAGCGGTCATATTTAATCAGAAATTCAACTTTGAGTTGTGGGTGTGAAGCAACACTGACCCCTCTTCCCCTACGTGTTGCAGAGAGCAGGGAGCTTGTGGTCCGCTCATTTTATTTCACAAATAAGCTATTTTGCAAATAACATTTATTTCTCTGCTCCTGATTCACAATGATTTGAAAAAGGAAAGACTCAGAAATGTGATTTTGAGCTGAATTTTCTTAATACATCAGAAAATTGCAACAAGAACATATTGAAAACAGTAAAATGCAACTGTCATTGGAGTGGGCCTCTAAAATACTACATTGTTTTGAGTAAAGTGGGTTAAAGTTAAGTAAAGGATAAAACCTTTCATCTGGGTTATGGAAGAAAAGGCAAAGTCTGCATCTGTTTTGAATGTTAAATCTGTTGACGTTATCTTAAATGGATCATCTGTCTTACCCGTAGCACTCCCAAAGGAAAGCAAAAATATCCTAACACCAATTAGGAGCACTTTGCTGTGTCAGCTTACACTCAGTTCAAGCTCGAGCATGTTCGTTTCAAAATATATACAAAATTAGACGCGCACGTACAGTCACTTATACAAACATCTCTATTTCCAGTCACTGGGGTTGTCAAGGAGCTGATGGGTTACATTAGCAGCTAGCAGCTGTCACGGTTAAAAACACAGAGTCTGCAACGCCTGCATAGCTAAACACAAGCATGAAGGAATCCAGACAACCATCCGCTGACCTCCCAGACCCCTAACATACATGCACAAACACAGCAGGCCTCTTTCACACCTGCTCAAGTAACTGTCTCTGTCACCTCGCCGACCCCAAACCTGCCGCGGGCTTGGCTGTGCCGCTGCTGCGCGGGGGGATGCACATTTCTAAAACCAGTGCCAGTTTTAAGGTGCAGTTGTTCATCTAATATATGGAGTGATACTGACAGATACTGATGCTTACATTCATCTGGAGAATATTTGGGGGGATTTGGTCACATTTTTGGGGCAATTATTGGTAACTGCTCTCTTCTTTTCCTTGGTATCCTTGCAAAAAGTTGTACGTTGGAAGTTTATTTAATAAATATACTTGAGTATAAGTGCAGCAGGTCAATAGACCATGTACATATAGTGGAGGTAGTTTATTAACTGAATACTTCTTCAGAATTATGCTACTGTCACAAATACAACTTCCTGGCATTGACAGAATCTTCAAGATTTCATGCCACCAGACATTTTTTGAAAATTGTTTTCATGGTCATGAATGTAGTTGGGCAGTGTAATATAGCCCGCTTTTTGTATACCCACGAGCTACAGGGCGGCCGGTGGCAATTGATATGGACATACTCCATCCAGAGACATTTACCCATCGTCCAGTCAGACGGGCGATCCGGCTATTTCCTAATTTCATAATGTCTTCATCCCCGCCTGTCACTGAACTGCCACGGCGCGACTTTTAGTTGACTTATACTGTCAACTTTTAACCAGAGGACCTGGTGGCAGACAAAATGGCTGCAGAAAATCATGAACCAGAAGTGGAAATTCTACAAGATTTCAGATGCGTAGTCACTTTTATTAAACCTTGTTTAATGTGAATAAACGGTTTAGTGTACAGGATTAGCTTAAAATGCATCAAAAAAGGTTAAATGTTTTATTTATTTCAAAAAACAGATTCACAAAAGTATTCAGATTTGTAAAAATGTTAAGGTTTTTACAGTGTTTACGTTTGACCGCTGTTAACTTCGACCCTTTCTCTATGTGAATCATCTCATTCTGCCGAGGAGAAAAGCGGCTTTGTGCTGAAATATAACACTTTATATTAGTAATATATTGGTCAAAAGCGGCTTTAAACTGTTGCTCACCATCGCAAAACAGCTTTTCTACGCAGATCAGCTAATTCATGTTGATCTTGTAAGGAGTTGCAGAATGTTTTGACAGGAACCCCTCAAGTGGTAAAGGGTAGGGTAGGGAAGAATTTGCATTGGGCATAGGTCCCCTTCACTTTTAGAGAAAAATCGTCCAGTTGTTGTAAAATTTTACGTTTTTCTTAAAACCTTTGTGGTCACTGCACGGCCTGTAAAAATGAAACTGCCGCCTCCCGATTACAAATGCAGCCACCAATCGAATTTGCTAAAAAACCTGGATTCATGCAGTGGCATTTTGGGATATGTGAGTGTAGCCTAAGCTAGTGTGAGAGCATGTAAACAGATGAATGATGGAAGGAGGGGGGGCTTACTCCACACAAATAGTCTTGCCCACAACTCAAGGGTGAATTTCTAATAAACAACTGCTGCTCTGCTGAAACTATGTATGTCCTAAACGACACAGCTTTTTTATATTCATAATTAAAAGACCACTGGAAACGCTTTCACAAAAGATCAAAAGATGATTGAAGTGAGGCTTAAATTTAGCTTTAGAAATTGTTTGCTAAGGTTGCGATAGCAATGTTTAACAAAACTGGATCAATAAAAACGCAGTTTGCTCAACAGTTTTTCCTTGAACTGAGCAAAAGTTGTTTTCAGACTGTTTGCCTCCATTTCTGCTGGCGCGATGGTGGAAGCGGCTGAGGCATGCCCATGTACACCGCCAGAGGAAAACCACAAAATGCAAACACTCATTCGCACTGTTTCATACACAAACACACAACCAAAACCAGCAAAGAAATGCTCAAAAATCACACATCCGGAAAAGCCCCGCTGGCACATTAAAAATAGGAGTTATCATGCTGGCAGTCGGGAAGTGCAGCCCTGAAAGTTTTACAGTGTTTTAACTGTGTGTAATGCAACCTTTTTGAAAAGGGGGCCATCATCAAACTGATGTACAGTATGTCTCAGTGAAGAACCAAAGGCCTCTTTTCTTTCTGCATGGGACCATTCTTTCTCTGAGTGTAATAAAAGAGTGGGAAAAAAGATAGAGAGGGGGAAATATGACCTAGACAGAACACGGCACTGCAAAGCCATGTGTTCACCTGACTGATGATGTCCTGATAAAGACTGAATGGATGTGGTGTTGTTTTCATGGAGCCGTTGAATACACAGTGACGTGAGCAAACTGTGAGAGAGCCCGACTGTGCGAAGCAGCATGTGATGCACGGACACAGACCTATTTCTCATTAGAGTGCAGCAAAAACAGCAGCCTGCTTGAATAATTGGTTGACTCACAATCAGACTTTTCTACAGTCCCTCAGCTGACCTTCATCGTGTCTGTGTGCAGAGAGCTTCTTGTTCGGAGAAAAACCTGCTCCTATTTTAGAGAAAGGTAAGCAGGAAATGCTCAAAGAAAGGACATTTAATTTGCTTTGGAACCAGACAAAGACCACCTACAAGCCCAACTCAACAAACTCCAGGAAAACCATTGTGGTTACTCTTTGTTTTCCAGTTTGGTTTGCAAAAACACTCAAATATCAAGCTAGTATTTTTTATTTTTACACTATGACTTATTTAAAAAAAAAATCTATTTTGGAGCATTCACCCAGATAGATAAGAGCCAGGTGTGGTTTGTATGGAGAGGTGTTAGAATATCCTGCTTTGAATACTTATTTTGACTTGTCGTAGATAGCTGCATTATAAATAATCTAAAAGGGTGGAGCGGATTTAGTTTATATGATTTTTTTTATCTCTTTTGGGATCAACTAAAATACACATTTTCAAAGGAACCACATGAAAAAGATTAAGTCTTCTTGTGTTGTTTTAAGCTGTTGTTTTAAATTTTTGCACTTAATTTTTTACTATTCCTTTTCATTTCTCTTTTTGCTGCGAAGTGCAGTGGGACCAAAAATGAGTTGTAAAGTGCTATATAAATAGAGATTTGATCATTCATTCATGATAACTTAAATTATTTTACTTAAAAGCCAGTGTCCTTACATTTTCTGGGCTATGTGTTTTACACCTCAGCTGAAGATTTTCCAGCACAAACTGCCTTTCTGGGGTCAGTTTTTATAACCCTTTTTTTTTTTTGACTGAAAGGTCAGAGAGTAAAGTTACAGCGATGATCCTAAAATAGGATCCCAACCAGATTCAGACTTTGACCATGACGCTCAGATCTCCTCTGTTTTATAAATGGACTCATTTTTGGATGGATTTGTATGTATTTTGGGATCTTTAGATTCCAAGAGCTCTTTATTTTGACATCAGAAATTGATGCTGGAGTTTTACCTACAGCTTTTTCTTGTAGAGAACAAAATTCATGTTACTGTCAATTGGGGACACTTACAAAAGCAGCAGACCACACATATGGGTCAGTTGCAGCAGCTATACATGACTGTGTCATAAATACTGTGTCATAAATACTGTGTCATAAATGTCAAAATTTCAGAAGTATACAAACTTGTGCATAAGCCATAGAACCCTCAGAAACTACGAGGGCACTTAAAGAGCCACTCGGATGAAAATGATCTTTTTTGTGTGTTTTTAATGTGTTCTTGTAGTATTTTTGTCATAATAGAGGATCTACATAAAATAATTTACAATTAAAACTGGATTTCTGAGTATTTCTTTATTGAAATCACATTGGATTAGAAAACTTGATGCTCGAAAAAACTCAGACTAATGATGCAGTTACTGAAATGGGCGGGCCAAAGTCTCCCCACCCCCACTGTAAACACCCAGGCCCACTCACACTTAGGTGTGTGAGACATGATGAGGGTTCAACACTCGTGTTGTAGTGAATTCCGATTCTGGCTCAAAACTGGACTGATACAATATTGCTCATCATTGCTTTTGCACCACTAATGTTGGCTTAAGGCTTTAAGCTTGCGTGTGAGCACGCAAACAGAACTCTCAGTTACAGGGAGAGGGAGGGGTCATTCTGCGCCAAAAGTCCCACCCCCAACCCAGAATTGTATTTCTAATCTCTACTGCCGCTGTGCATAAAATATGTCTTAAAAGAACGACAAAGGTTTTTTGATTTTGGCTAAAAATGTCATAATCATAAGTAAAAGATCACTGGGAACTATTTTACAAAAGAAAAAAATGTGGTTGGAGTGGGACTTTAAAGACTCACTCCAATTAAAATTCTGTTTTATTTTCCACATTCTTACTGCATTTATTTTTTATGATGGACAACATACAAAAAAGAATTTAAGATTAAAATTGCCTTTCGGTTTCTTTATTCAAATTATGATGGGTCAGGAGTAGATAAAAACTCTGAAAAAGGTTAGATTTATAACGCCACAACTGCGATGGGTGGGATAAAGTCCTCCTGTTCCAATAATGACTTGCCAACAAATAGATCCATGAACATCTTTGTTTTCCTTGTCTGACATGGAATCTGGATTAACCCTCGTGCTCTCTTATGGGGTCCAGATGACCCCACCCTTACATTGAGGTGTTAGCCCTTCATGTCTGTCACTGGACACCAGTATAGACCGACAATCATTGAAAAACAAAAGCTCAGCCCACTGTCTTGTGGGGTCCAGATGACCCCACTTTAAATGTAAACAAGCCAAAGAGAGCGGAAGGGTTACACTGTACGGCTGGATAGCTCTGATTCTGCTTGGCATTTTTGCTAGGTTGGGGTTGTGAGGTGCTGTGAGCTAGTGGGAGAGAGTGTAAACAAAGGAATGCTGGGATATCAATGTAGGGTTACTTCCACACCAACAGTCCAGAGGTGAATTTCTGATTTACTTTTGCCGCTCTGCAGAAAATATGTCTCTATTAATGACACAGGCTAAATGTTAGTAAAGCACTGGGAACGATTTCACAATGATTTAGAATACAGTTGGAGTAGGACTGTAATTTCTTCTTCAGTGGGATTGTTTTTGGCGCTCGGTTTATGAACGCCCCTCATTCCCATCAGAAACCAAACACTCTGGCCTGATAAAAGCATCAGGATCTGAAACAGCCCGAACCCCACCATCAGGCCTGCCGTGTGGTCTTGTGAGTCCTCAGGGTCACACTTGCGAGCATCCAAACATCCACACACCTCGTGTGCACAGTCAGGCCCTCAAACACACACCTCCACAGCCAGACAGAGCAGAGACAGGACGTGCGTTCGACGCGACTGACAGATGTTGCTGGCTGCTTGCAGCTGTTCCTCGCTGGCCTCCTCAGGTAAGATAATGACACACACACGCACTAATTTGCACACTCACAGGCCAAACTGTAGCATCACCAACACATGACTCACCAGATTTATGTTCTCCTGAGTTCACAAACACATGAGCATTGAGGCCTGGGAGTGTGGATGTTTACCGTTCACAGGAATGCAGTTAGAGTGAAGTCAAAGGCCGCCTTCAGTGGCCAGCAGAGCTACAAACATACAGCTTTACTGGATGGACCATAGACTTCCCTGTGTGCTCTGGGACCAGGGCTTTAAATGCTTTAACATGATGTCTCACTGTTTCCCACTGCGTTGAGAGGAAATGTTGATAATACTCGTGTTTGTATCCATAAACCGTCAAAATATAGCTCCTGTTCTGTAACAACCTCTGCTCCTGTGCAGGAAAACTGATCTGACGATTCCTTTTCCTCTGCTTTCTTGGATCAGGGCTTGCTGTTTCCAGGTCACCTGATTGCTCTGTGTACATTTCAGCGTGTGTGCAGTTTCTGTTTGCAGATTAAAGGTTTCTGGCAGCACTGAGTCAATACAGTGCAGCGTGTGTTGAAGTGGGTGAGCCGAGCGGGACTGCACGGCCTTTGGTCTCACCGAGGCTGACGGAGAGCAGCGGCGTGACCACCGGCGCTTCTTATCGTGTTTCAAACGAGAACACACGCAGCTTCTCTAAAGGAGAATCTGGGTCAGAGCAGCAGCAGGTAGAAGAGCGAGACTTCTCTAAAAGCAGGTGATGAGGTTACGGTCTCCCATGGTAACGAGCCAGGTTTTCTCATGTAAAGCTCTGCGGTGACCTCTCTTTACCAGTCTGCCTTTTCTATACTCTCCTTGTCTTTTCTTTAGGTTTCATCATGTTTCCCCGTTAGTGTCCCTCTTTTGGTGAGAAGAAGGAAACATGATGGGTTTTAGTCTATTTGCATGAGTTGTAGAGAATCACTTTTGTGTCATTGGAGTTTTTCCAAATAAGCAGATTTCACAATAAAAACTGACCAATCCAGTTGGACCAATCTGCATCCTAATGAGGCATTTCTCATAGTGAAACTAATCAGAGGAAAACATCAAACAGGGATTCTGCTTGTGTTTGATTTGAGACAACAAGGACAGCTTTGTAGCAACATCAATCACCCTGACTTTACAGAAAAAAAGAGTAAAACTTGAACTCTGAGCCTTTTTGTAATCCTCTCTAACCCTTCGTATCATATTTGATACATGCATTTCTGAGACCCCTATGTCATTGGCATGATCCAATTTTCCCTAAAAACCAATAGTTTTTATCTTGGTCCATGTTTTCAGCCCTGTGGTTCATCATCATTCCACTAGGGGCAGTAGAAGGGCTATTTTCAAAATGGCTGCCTCCATGAAATCTCAGTAACACTTTTGACGGTAAAAAGTTTTGCTAATTTTCAATTGAGAGAATGACTTATCTATTGTAATTCGTTAAAAAAACTAGTTGGTGTATAGAAAATGTGCAAAATTAATAATAAATATGTTTTATAATACAGTTAGACCAAATTAAAAATCTTTGTACCAAATTTGCAACACTCAAGTCAAACTTTTTGTATCATAAGCTAATAAACTTAACAAATCACTCAACATATAGTTGATATTATCTATGTCTCATCAAATAAAGTATATTGACATTCTTTTGATGATTTCATGAAAGGGTTTAGAAAGCATCTTAATTCCAAAGACATGTAATTCTCTGTCAATTCTTTATTGATGTGGTCTTAACAGGGTTAAAGATCCTGAAACATTTGCAGGAGGCCCACGTCTTTGTATGAATTGCAGAGCTTTGCTTTCTTTTGCAGGAACAAATCTGACACTCTCTGACTCAACCTGCTGACTCTTGAACCTCTTGATTTAAGATGAGTCAGAAAGTACCGGAAATCTAAGGAAACTCAATGGGTTGGTGACCCATAAAACTGAGCAGTGATGGACTGGGGACATGAGGTTTTTTTTATATGTTTCTAGAGCAGTGATTTCCAACGCTGGTCCTCGGGGAACACTGGCAACCGCAATTGGGCTAGATGGCTGCCATTAACAGGCTTCTAGAGCTTGATGATGAGATGAATCAGATGTGCATAAGCAGGGCAACATGAAAGCATGCTGGACGGTGTGCCCCACGGACCAACACATCCTCATTCCCAAGTCGTCACCTGTTGATGTTGGTTAAAGACCCCTCCATGTCAGAAATTGACGTTTTGGGTGTCCCCAACTCGTCGTTTTTTCACATGCTTGCTGTTTCCATTAAATCACTGGTCCCAGCCTACGAACCGCAAACTGGAACTGGTCGAGTACCAGGACGCAGAGCCCTCCCAGTATAGGTACCCTAACCTGGAACTGGTTCACGTTGGGTACAGCTTTGAGTCTGGTGCTGCAACTGGTACCATGTCCTGTATCACGGCCGATACCAGTTACCTAACCCAGCACCGGACACGTCCTGTAGACCAGTCCACGTGCTGTACCATATCCCAAGGGATGCGGACCCTTGGTTTTCTAAGAAAAAAAAAAAAAAAAAAAACACGTCTAAAAACAACGTGTTCAAGCAACATATTCTCACTCCCAACTCATAACATATTGACGTTTGGTTGAGGCCCCTCTTCATCTCTTTTTGACACTTTGGCATACAACTCAGTCCATTTGTCATTTACTGTATAGTCAATTGGAGGAAACAAAAGACAAAGTAAACCAGAGTGCTTGAAAGTCTCGTTAAGGTCAGGGGATGTTTCCTTTAGTATAGTGCAAAAGTCTGTTGGAGTCATGCACAAGTCGACCATTGGAATTCCAAGTCACATTTGGGAATATTTTAAATATTTGCAAGTAGTTTATAAGTCCATTCAACTCAGAGAGTCAACAATCACAACTGTGGAAGTCAGTTTGCTGTAATAAATAAATATGTATAATTCTCTATATTTCTAAAAAAAAAAAAAAAAATTCAAAGTAAATGATGAAGGTAAAATAGTCCATGATATGAAACTTGTTTGATGCATGACTCTGTGGTGCTATTAAAAAAATACTAATACGTGTTGCATGGACCTTCAGATTCTGGAGCACAAATAAAAATTCATGAAAGCATAGTTTAAAAAAACTGAGGTTCCACATCAGGAACCTCAGATTTTTGATCCTGCAAAGAGCAAAAAGCATTTTCAAGAATGAGTGTTTCTAAAAGAATAAATGTTCATCTAACGATGTTTGACGTTGAGGTTAGTCCTCAGTTTATTTTAAAAGTAATATTGTTAACAGCAAGACTCTAATATGAGAAACGCCATGGAAGGAAACATGGATTTGAGTGAAAGGAAGACGTTTCTGTGACTCACTGGCTGTAATTTTGTTGGTAAAT
Source organism: Oryzias melastigma (assembly GCF_002922805.2). NCBI lineage: Eukaryota > Metazoa > Chordata > Actinopteri > Beloniformes > Adrianichthyidae > Oryzias > Oryzias melastigma. The sequence goes on along the minus strand of NC_050526.1, from coordinate 12,051,465 downwards.
GAATTTTCTTAATGTATTTAAAGGTTTCCAGAGTAAAAGTAAGGAATTTAGTTAATTAAAGTTTGAGATACTATTAAAAAGAAAAAGGTCTTTCCTCAAATCTCTCTCCTAAAGTCGTAACATGTTTTCTTCACCCCAACACTGCTCTTCTTTCTTATAAAAAGACATGTTTAGAAAAGAATTAAAGCATAAATCTACCAGTTTTTTTCAATCTGTACTGGAAACTCCTCCTGTGGATGTGTTTGCACATGTCAAGATGTTTGAAAAGGAGTTAAAGCCGAATCTAAAGAGCTCCTGAAACAGCCCGACCAATAATGAATGACTTCATAGACTTCTCCAGAACTGAAAAAAGGAAAAACTGTTTATCCTCTAATAAACTTCTGCAGACGAGAAGGACTTAAACTGGAGTTTCTGGCCTGGTCAGCGGCTCTGGGAAGCAGCAGAGACCTGCCAGTGTGTAAGCACAGGCTGACAGCTCTGCTTTTTATTGGCACGCATCTCAAACTTCTCATTTCCTCTGGAGTGCGAGAGTCCCCGGGGAAATTCTGTTTGGTTGCGAGGGGAAGAAAGAATGATGAGCTCTTCTACTAATATTGTTTTAGCAATATATGGCTGCAAATGCTTCATTAGATGGGATCAGTTGTTATTTTTCCAACCACACAACCGTCAGAGGCCACCAACACATTTGTTGAATTCTGCAAGACTGCATCACTCAAAATACGTCTGATAAATTAACCTGTCAATTAAAAACAAATAGAAAAGTTTTCTTCCACTAATAAAAAAAAAAGTCAGTTTCTGACTGTTGGTTGATTGAGACTTTTATATTAGAGACTGCAAAGACTAGATTGTTTTCCTAATTCTTTGTTCTTATTTAACCTCAAACAAAATACTCAATAAATGTTTTTACCAAGTGCCCAGATTTGTGAATACATGTCTAATGGGGCTCAAAAAATTAAATCAACTAATGAAATTAAAACCCGTGTCGGGAATATCCCAAAAAAGATTTACATTTATTATGGGATGGCTACAGGACCTACAGATTGGCTGCTATTTTTACAAAATATGATATTTGGCAGGTTTCGCGAAAGCTTTTACTCAAGTAGTCTTCACGAGCTGCCAGGTTAAGTGGCCAACCCCCACTGAAGTTTCTTTGACCTTTGACCTCGCACAGGCCCCCCAACTGAAAATCACCTTTATAACGTTCAACAAATTTAGTCTCCTCCAAGGGACTTTGATGTATGTCCTCACAACTCCTCGAGAATCATTGTTAAAAGTGTTGGACATGCAGTTTGTAGATTTTGAACGGCGTTATTGTGCAGAAAGTAGTGTTTCCCTGTTGTCTATAAGTTTTTTCACCTGAATATTGTGAAAAATAAATGTATGAATTGTTGTCTCAAGCAAACCCAAATGATATCGCATAAAATATGAACAGATTAGGAATGTGGGCGTGGTTAACAAAAGACCTCGGTTGCCAAGGAAATCCAAATATTTACTTCGACTGATTCTTTTAAAAATCACATATATCTTTTTATCATCCCCAAGCAATCAAAAAATGAAATGGTCGCTATGGAGATAAAACCAAAAGAAAAGCCGACATTTTAAAAAAAGTGTTTTTTTGTTAATTGATGTTGCTCTTACCGAGGTTGTAGGGGCAGAAGGGGAGATTGGGGCATGTAGCAGCCATTCAGCAAATGAGGGTGGATCAAAACGGGGTGGCGAGGACAGGGGCAGGTAGCACATACAGCCCATAAAACGCCATTCACAGCTAAAATATCATTTTTACTATTTATGAGAAGTGTCAAAAATTGACAGTATTTTATAAAAAAAAAAAAAAAAGAAAAAAAAAAAAAAAGAAATTTACTTTGAAAATAAAAATGTAATGGCCTGTGAGGATGTACATGCACCTGCTTACGAGTGTCAACAACTTGCGAACTAGCCTTTAATAAAGAAACTACAGTGACTCAGCCACTCTGCCACAAACAGGAAGATGATGTGAAGTGTTGCTGCAGAGATGACGTGTGCCAAAGAGTTAAAGTTCATGCTGTGAAAAAGCAGTGATGCTGTTCTGCTTCAATGACGAAATATTTTCAGGCTTCTAGTGGCAGGAAGACTAATGTGAGACTGTGGTAGGAGTTTCATGGTATGGGTTTTTGAGCAGCTGTGAACTTTCCATCAACTCTGTCCAAACCACTGACTAAATAAAGATGGAAGAACGATGAGGTTGAGTGACCCAATAGAACAGCTGGAGCCTGAAGTGGAAACAGTAAGGTTGTTGTGCTGAAGAGTGAATGGTCTTCTGTTATTTGCTTGTTCATGCACAATTTATGGTAAAAGATTAAAGTAATGACAACATTGTTACAATTCAACTTCCCTGTATGGTTCACAGTCATGACAAATTTACTCATTAAGGTAAAGAACATGTCTGAGTCAACTCTGAAGTTAGTTTCTGATCTGCTTTTACCAGAAATCCTCACGAACAATTGATGAATATTATCTTATTTAGTTAGTTACAAACCCTGCCTTCTATTCCTGGATTTAACCCTTCCGCTCTCTTTGGGGTCCAGTTGACTCCAACCACATATTGATATGTGATTTCTTCCATGACAAAGGTGGACAGGATTTTATGTCTGTCATGGACATTAGTGAAACTCAAAAATCAAAGATAAAAAAAAGTTCAGTGCACTGTCTTGGGGGGTCCAGATGACCCCACTTTTAATGTAAACAAACTAAGGAGAGCGGAAGGGTTACAGCAAACCACAAGACATCAAGTGTTGCAGTTTCACAAATGACCACTGGGGGTAGGTTTCAGGGTGCTAAAAACAAGCCCCTGTACATTCTGATCTCTAAAACACTTTTATTGCTTTCTGTTCAATTTTTGAAATCTCCATGAGAGGGGCTTTTTTGTATAAAAATGATTTTTTTAAATTTATTTGGAGTTAAAATGTGTGCATATTTAGTAGATTGTTTTTATTGGAAGGTGAGTGAACCCAACACAGCAATAAACTTTACTTTCCCCTGTCAAATTGCTAAACTCCGCCCACCCCAGTCAATGTGCACACCTCACTTCTTGAGGCCTCATTTGGGCCATGTGAAGTGCAGAGGCTAAAATCAGAATATCATTGTTTGTGAAATCAATTTAAAGAACTTGTAACAAAAATCCAACTGCTCCAAAAACACCCTGTGCACTAACAAGCCATGATTTTTCCATTTTTTAGAGGGGAAAATAACTAAGGAATGAAAGGGGAAAAATCCTAGTATCTGGCTTTTATTCGCACTGGTTTTTATTCAGGAGCTGAACAACTGTCCAAATCAGGACACAAAGACATTCTGGGCAGACAAAGGGCAGCATCCCTGTGTCTGAGTGGACAAGTAAAACTCCATGACATGTGGCACAAGAACTTCTGGCTCTAACAGAACTCGGACCTCAGTTCGGAGTTAAACTGGAACTGAAACTAACTCAAAATTAACCAAACACGTGTAACATGTACAATCACACCAACATGACTTCATAATTATAGTCCAAAGTATGGGACAAATGCTTCTTGTGTTGCTTGTTGCTTGAGTTTTTTGGATTGTCTGGACCCAAGGAGGGTAAGGAAAGTGTAGGTGTGTCTTACAGGTTCCTTGATCCCCACCTTAAAGAGCCTATGCCACGATTTTCTAAACATTTCTGCTATATCCATATATATGATCATATATCACCTTTGGTACACTAAAGAATAAATTATTTATAAAATAACGTTTTTTTTTTTTTTGAGTTTTTTTTCCTACCCTGAAGTAAGATGCCTCAATATCTGAAGCTCCACCTTTCGCTGCTTGTGGGTGCCGCCCATTTCATGACGTCATCCTAGAGCCGGCCTTGGCAGCGTGTCTGCATTTCTCACACAAAAACAAACATCTGAACTTTTGCAAAGATGGATCCGCATTTTATGTATCTGCCTTTAGTAGCCCTGGTCATCACTGCACTGGTTGTAGTGATAGCAGGGGAGAAATTGGATGTGTGTGTTATCCTGGGGGCAGAGCAGACTCTTCCTGAAAGGTGCGGTTCTCACTTTGTGACATCAGCTTGTGAGAAACTGCTTATTTTTGCAGCTTGGGAGGGGCTGGTGCAGCTTGTGGACGGTGTAGCATGCTAACAAGCTCCGCTGTATCGAGCTAGCGAGTTCTTGCTAGCATGCTCTGTAGCATGCTAGAAAGCTGTGCTGTAGCGAGGTAGTGAGCTCTCCTGTAGCGTATTAGTGAGCTAAGCTGTATCAAGCTACCAAGCTGTGCTGTAATGTGCTAGAAAGCTCTGCTGTAGCGATCTAGTGAGCTTCCCTGTCCACTACGTGGCTGGCTAGCGTAGCGAGCCAACCAACTGATTGCCCAATGAAGCCAATGTGGGTGGGGCCACCACAGAAACTGTGGACAAATCCAATCAGGGCCCACATTTTCTGCCACTTTTAAACCATATGGGGCCCACCTGGTCCTGCTGGTTTGGTACTTACCCTTACATGTTGTTTAAGTGTTTGCGTCAGCCTTTTGCTCGGAAAAAAACGTGCATAAACATTTTCTTAAACATTTTCTCTCTATGGGCTGACTAAGCGGTCTATGACTTTAATATTTCCTGCATGCCCCGTACAGATTTGCCCATATTTTTGCCCACAGATAACATGTATCCACATTAAAAGGCAGTTATGACTAAAGCTTTAGTAACATAAACTTGGTGCAGATGCTTTTATTACATGATAGCAGTGATCGAGGCAGCTTCCACAGCTCTCATCTGGGTGTCCGGTGAGATGCTTGTGACTGCCCGGGCCAGCCTCTCCTTTTATGAGGTCAAGGAATTTCCAGAGCAGCTTTCCTAAGAAATAAAAGTTGTGTAATATGGCTGAGGGCCATTAACCAGCATGGACAGACATGATCTTCATTACTGCCAACAGATAAACAACACAAATGTCAGAACCTGTCTTTATATCCATTTGGCATAGATTTTTGTATGAGTTTATAAAATTCAAAATTGATTTGACACAAGGACATAATTAGTCACCTGATTAAAATAGAATAATTTAGGACAGAATGGATGACAGTGAGTCCTGAGGAAACTCTTTTGCCACTTCTCTCTGGTGCGTGGACTCTGAGGTTGTTCCAGCCGTGCGCTTCCAAGTGACTTGACCTAAAATAGGAGATCCTCCTGGTTAGTTCCACTGTCTACAGGAACAACACAGACTCATGTGATAGAGGGACTGTGTGTCCGAATCCTGGAAAACTGCAGTGAGTGCTGCATTATCAGAGGAAAAACGTCTTGTGAAGAAGCAGCTGCCAACAGACGGTCAGGCTGCACACAAGCTCGATTCTCGGACTGATCATTCAAATAAACAGCAGTTTGTTTACAAAATGAAATCTATCTTTATTTACTGTAAATAGATGCAGAACGCACACACCGTTGCATACTCGTGGATTGTGCAAATGAACCCGTGAGGTGAGTTTTCTCACCCCCCAATGGTGTTTGTGTAAGTACACACACACACACACAGGCCTTCCTCAGTGTGTGTCTGTGTGTGTCACTGCCCCTCTCTGAGTATGAATGAGTGTCCTGAGAGGGTTAGATAAAGGTAGTCTGTGCTGCAGCTGGGCTCCGCTGACACTTAAAGGAGGCATTGATGCGGGGACCGCTCCGTCCGTCCGTCCGGCTGCAGCAGCAGGACCTGCATCCACGGATGGAAATGCTGACAGGTGCAGGGCAGCAAAGGCATTAAAGTCACATCAAAGAAATGGAGTCAAAGAGAATATTACTGTAGTTTCTTCAGAGTTTTTCACCAAAATCTCAGGCTCTCTGTTAAATGATGGGGATTTAAATGGAAATTCACCTATACAGACATGACTTCCAGCTCTGTTGGATGGAGATCTTTTATAAACTACGCGCTCAGCAATGTGCGTTCAAGAAACCACTGCCATTTATAGGAGTGTTATAGGCTTCTGCGTTCAGAACTCACACATTCATAGGTCGCCACACAACTGTTTTTTTGTTCTATGTACAAAATTCACATATTATTGTCATTATTATCATTATTAAAACATTTTCTCAAAAAAGAGTACAGGGCCTGAACCAGCTGCTGGTCAAAAGGGGACAGTGAGCGCAGGGTTAGGAAGCCCTTGTGGTCCTTGTGGCTTTAATTGTTACTATTTTTGAGCATTGTTATGAATGATTTTTTGACAAAAATCATGAACTCTTTTGAACCGCCTGGTAAGATGCTCTTTTGTAAACTAAGATTATCAGTCTGGCTGGGAAATCCTAAGTTCTTAAAAAAAACAAAAAACTGGAAGAAACATTTTCAACAGATATGTAAAACACTCAATGGTGGTTATCACAAAAATGCAAATGTTCTAGTAAGTTCAACTCATGGATCAGAAGGAAAATACATTTTTAACTAAGGCAAAGAAGGTTTCATTCTGTTCATTCTTAAATCTTTTATTTGTAGCTAGCAAAAATTGGATTCTTTCAATAATTGGATGATTTATATTTACATAAATGTTGGAAATATGTTTGAAAACTCTGGTCAAAATGTGAAAGTCTGTTTTTTCTAAAGCGTTTTATTGACCTTAACTTTTATTTCAAACTTTCTGTTGCCTCCAAAAATTCCTCCAGAGGAGGAATCCAAATTAAAAAACCACACTTGTATCTTTAGTCGGTGGATTAGACCACACCTAACGTCGTCCTGTATTACAAGACAAGGAAAATGCATTCGTCTCAGATTCACCATAAAGGATATCAGATAGTCCCATTACAAAAATGGGAGGAGCTTAGAAAACGTGCTGGGTGAGTGCTTGGATACGACACTAACTTGCATGCTGCCCTCAATGTGTGAAAATTTAACACACCGCTGGGATATTAACCCCCCCCCTATACACTTCTTATCACACTGTATACACACTAATATTCAGCTTATTCAGGTTTGCACTTTTATGGTGCGGCTCTGATTTCACCGCCAGCTGCTGATGATAAGCCAGGTAGATGATTCTCTTCTGCCAGGAACACGTGACTGACTGAACTCCGGATTGATTAGCTTGATTATAAAACCTGGATGTTCCGTCCGATGATATTTCTCCACTTCAGTCCCGAGGATATCAGATTTAATTTCAGATTTAATTCCAGTTGGTGTTTTTATATGTTAAATTCACAAAAATGTTCCCAGACAATGCAGAACCCAGGTCACCTGACCTGACCACAAACATATGATCGTGTCATAAAACTTTTTCTCTAAAAATGAAAGGATGTGGGGGCCACGCTCAGAAATGAAGCAGTCAGTGGAAAAAAGTGGATCACATTCGAAAGAAAAAGAGAAACATCATTAGCGAGCACACAAACACTCATTTCCTCCGGCTGGCCGGTAGATTGTATCAACATACGGCTTTTGTTTGAAAGCCGCGGATATGAAATATGGACGTGAGTAAGAGCTCTGCAACGACACCGGGAACCAGCCCCCTCCTGATCTGTTAACTCACTATGGGGACGCTTTCGTTTTCTAGTAGATGGGGGCATTCCAAAGGCAGTTTCAGAACCAAGAAAATAATGTTTGACTTAAAATTATTTGAAATAGTTTCAAATCAGGAAAAAGGGGCTTGAGCTGGATCAAATGGATCAGTCTTAAAACATAGACAGAAGCTTAAGCACTATTTTTAAAAGGTATGAAAATGAGAAATTTGAATGAATTTACTTTAATGTCAGGAAAAATATCAATGACTTTTTTTGCTTCTATTGCATTTCTAATGGCTCGCAGCAGTCCTGGACTGCAAGGACCGGATTCTTTTTTTTTTTTTCAATAGTTCCTCTTTCTTACTGCGCCTTTGAGGAATGCTCAAAAATTCACCAAAATTTGCCAATTAGTACTCAATACAAAATAATTTTGGGAAAAGTGAATGTCAAAAAAAAAAAAAAAAAAAAAAATGAGGTCAAAATATCTTATAGCACTCAAAAGGTTTTTTTCAAAACACACATGTCGGGTATATCCAAAATCAGTTTTAGAATAATTATGGGATGTCCACGGGATCTACAGATTGGCAGCCATTGTATGAAATTTGGGGATTTTCACGTTTTGTCACAAAATGGGAAAATAAAACTTGTTTGAGCGATCTTAGCGAAATGTCACACATGCACCACCAGGTTAAGTCTACAAACACATCTGAAGTTTCTTTGACCTTTGACCTCGGGAAGAGGCCGTCATCTTGAGATTTTTCTTTTTTAAATGAGGTTTAATACCAGCTACAAAGTTAAATTCCTCCACAGAATTTCAATCTATTGTGCCCCATTTCTCATCATTTACCCAAGATACTTGGGAAACAATGTTAGAATCAGATTTTGATGGCAAGCTCACAAAAGTAACATTCTCCTGTTACTCGTGCATTTTTACCAGAATGTGGTGAAACTGTAATACATGGATCGTTGGTTCAAGCTGAAAGAGATATACGTTATGGATATATTAAAAATGTGGGCGTGGTTAGCAAGGAAAACCTCCATTGCCAATCAAATTCTAAAAATAACATAGACCTGTTCGTCACCCCCCAGTGACCAAAAAATAAAATGGTCGCTCTGTAGAGAAAACCAAAAGAAAAGTCACCTTTTTGATAAAAGATTTATTTTTTTTTAAATGAAGAATCCCTTACCAAAAAAAGTACACTTCAAGTATATGTTTAAAGTATACTTAACCCGTTAACACTGGAGCTCCAGTGTTTATGTTCTTTGATTTACTGTAACTTTTCAACCATAAATGCAAGATTTTGAAGGAGAAAACTGGCTCGCTTTGAAAAGTTGCAGTATTTTTTAAGATTTTGTGTTTAAGCATCGCAGGTGTTAAAGGATTAAGTGTAAAAAGTATATTTCCAGAAGTGTACCAAATAAACTTAACAAGTATACTGGCAGTTTACTAACAAGTGTACTTCTCAGGACAACACTGGCCCACTTTTAGTTTAAGAAAAGTATATTTAGAAGCATACTTAAAGCAATCTTTCTGGTATAATATTAACTTACTGACAATAAACATTACTCTAAGTTTACGAAAGTATTGTTTGAAGTACACTGAAAAAAACAACTTTTTGCATCAGTAATATATACTTAATTATTCTTCATAATATTTACATAATAATTCAAATATTATGCAAATACATAGATTTTTCTAGTAAAGAAGTTAAGTTTACTTATTTTTTTATATAATCAAATTGTTCTATTGTTTATTAGTAAGATCTACTTTTTAAATTGTTGTAATCACCGTTGGAGCTTTCTTTACTATTATGTAAATTTTATTAGAGAAATTTATGTTTGCTCTGTTTACTTAAGATTTGATAATAACCTTACTTGTGGATGTAAGTAAATTTACTAGATTGTTGTTGGTAGTTTTTATATTCAGAAATGCAGTAAAATGTAATCAATAATTGTTAGTGCAAATTGTTACGAGGATTTTCTTAAGTAAATCTTATTAGTTTTTTTTTCAGTGTATATCTAATGTAGATTTTAAGGTTTGCTTTTAGTTAACAAGTAATAGACTTCTGATTAGTTTATTAAAATGCAATTTTAATATACTGGAAACATCACAAGGACACATCTACTCCACTTTTAATGCCGTGTAAGAAAATGTAATAGGACAGTGGCAAATACAGGCTAAATATATTTAGACTTGTGGAATATTTCGAAGTCCCAATCCAAATTCTTCCCTTCTCCCTTCCCCTTCATTTAGCCCTCAAAACAGAGAGTTCGACGTCACTTTTGTTCGATGATGTCACCAATAATTGCTAGTCTGCTAGCATTAGCGCAGAGCTTCCAGCACTCAAATTTATATAACAACATAACATTTTATTACTGTACAAAGGTCATGCTACAACAAAAAGTCATTACTTATATTTCAATGTAAAGGTCTGTGCTTCAGAGCGCCCCATGTGAAGAGAAACGCTTCTCGGCGTGATGTGGTTTACCCTCGTGACGGTGGATTTTGTATCCTACTGCTTGGAGGGTCGTATTTAAAAAAAAAAAAAAATTCCGGACACACTTGCACAAACAATGTCCCTTCAAATGGAGGTGAAGGGAGAAGGGAAGAATTTGGACTGGGACTAAGTATAATCCAAGTATACTTAACATGAACTCATGAATTTGTAAAGTTTATCTCTAATAAAAGTAAACTAAAAGTATTTTTGGTAAGGGATGTCATGTGTGGCTCTGACCAACGGGGGCAGAGGGGGAGAGTTAGGGGTCTTAAGCAGCCCCTCACCCGCTGAGGGTGGCGGCGAGGGTGGGGGTGGGGGCGGGTAGCGGCTTTCATTAGATTTTTTTACTGCTCTCCCCCCGTATACAGATGTACTTCGCTGGGCCACGTGTCAAGGAGTAAAAAACCCCAAACAACATTCTGTGCTCTCTGAGTTCATGACATAATAAGGAAATGAGTCATCATTTCATTAGGAAACCTGAACATAAGAACCTGTAAACACTAACATGTGCTTCTGATTTGTAAATGTGACAGATCCAATTCAAAAAAAGACTTGGTGGCTGAAACTTGTTGGAGTGTGTTGAACATTACCCTCCACTTGCTTCTGCGATGAGGCCATAATGTACATTGACCACATCGTACAGTACGCCTTTATGGGAGTTTTACTGTGCAGCACAGTTATGGTGGTCATAAAGAGTGAAAGCAGACCTTCTGTCCTTCTGTCTGACAATCTGAGTCTGGACCTGAGCCCGGATAATCACAGAGTGCCGGGCTACTTTGCAACACCAGCTACACCAGTCCCACACAGCCACTCTCTCAGCATAGTTATGCTATTTGTACAGTATAAACATTCTGGATGATTATATGTAATTTGGTGGACGTTCACTGATGGACTAACCTGCACACGCTGGCCTCGGGATTCTCCTCTGCTGGAAAGTGTTTATAGAGTTATGAGGAGTCAACGAAAGAAGTTCGGGATGTTTTCACTGCCAAGATCCTCGTTAAACAAACACTCCCATTCAGCATATTCCTGTCAGCATACCCACTCGCTGCATTTGCTCCACGGTGCTACAAACCCCGAGGCTTCATTCATCAAGCGTGCCTCTCTGTCTGTGCTTTTACTTGATCAGAAAGTGGAGTAAGTCGCCGAAAGTCAACAGGCGCATTCCCGACATTCACTTCACCATGAGCTCCCGCCTCCTCCTGCACTTCCTTATCACCTCCTGAGCTCAGCTGCTGCTGCTGCTGCGTCATGAATCCGTGCCAGGTCTAAGTAAAGACTCTCGAGCGGGCATGTTACATTTTACAGCTGTGTTCCTCTAACGCCTGTTCCTGAGACCTACAAGAGTCTCTTTCTCTCCTTCTTTACGCCTCGCCATCGTGTCATACTTCAAAAGCTGAGTGGGGCCGACAGAACAGAGACAATAATTGTGTGCTGCTGCAAGAGACTTTTATCAAGAGCTGCAGGATCATTATTAGGGTCAGACATTGGTATTGGTGAATAAACAGTCGGGTTAGAGTTAACTTCAACTGTAAAGTGCAGGTTAATGACTGACAATGGATTGTCACTTTTGTGCGACACATTCTCAAGTCATCTTTCCTGTTTTAGGTAAAAATAAAAGTAGCTGGAGCCAGGTGTCTTCACCAACCAACCACTGGAAGGCTGGTTGCTCAAGCAAGACAGTCCAAGAGACAGTCCTTTAATAGATATCAAAAGGCTCACCTTCACGAGAAAGAAAGATAATATATAGTTAATAATCTCAGGTTGGATTTCTAATCAATAAAAGTCATACTTCAATCCCTTTAAGAACTATCATACTTGTGTGTTTCACTTCTTCCAACTCTTTTCTAAAACCTTAGGTTTTGTGTCATAATAGATCTCTCGTACTGTTAGCCCAGGACAGACAGGGAGAGCTTCTTCTTCATTTGTCTTTTGGTACTGTTTACTAGAGCAAGCACCTACAGTTGGAAGAGTCTTGGTTGAAGTGGTGCAAATCTCATGAATCTTCATCTTTTTTTTTTTCTTTCACAGCTCTATTCCGATATCTGAAAGACTTGGTGTCGTAAAATTCCTGTTAGGCACAAACCCCAATTATTAATTTCTCCTTTATTGTCTATTTTGGCTCTTCTTTGTTTTGAAAAGCACACTTCTCATACTTTACTACAAAGTAGGGCTAGGAATCAGTGGGCACCTCACGATACGATGTGATACGCAATACATGGCTTATGATCTCGATGATATCACAATACTGCGATAATTGTTAAAAATTATCTCTAATACCTCACATTATATAGAAGAACACATATATTTTAGGAAAATATATTCCTATTTATTTTTTTTAGCTTCAACACAATCACAATAAACAACTTGTCTTATTTTGTGCAACAAATAATAGACACTTTTGTGCAACATTGCTGAAATCCATGATAGTATGTCTATGGCAAGCATTGACACCAATTGAATTGGAATTCAATTGGGGTTAACAATAATAAACATAAACGGCAGTGCCACTACTTAGTGCAAAATTGTGTAAACAACAGAACAAAAATGGAATACGTGGTCACGAAAGCCAGTCTTGAAACGCACACCCCTTATCTACCTCCAAAGAAGCGTCTCACCAAAGGATGACAAATATAACATTTTACAACCTCTTGATTCAGGAAAAAAAAATATTGATACTCAGTGAGAATCCCTCGAGAATCAGTTGCAGGGCTAAATTGCACGATATATCGCAATATCAATATGCTGGCACACCTCTACTGCCAAGCCCCTGATTTGTCAAAGTTGGTTTAACTTTCAGTAGTCGTGTGTTTGTACTTAAAGTCCTAAAACAGTTGTGAACACTTGCGGAGTGAGAACACAACAGTTTTGAACACGGAAGCTTGAAGCACACGCTTACATAGACTTTTCATTGGAGGTGGAGGTGGTCGCTTGAACCAACACATTCTCACTCGCAACTCATCACATATGGACATTTGGTTACGGTCTTCTCTGCGTCACTTTTTGACGTATTGGGTGTCTCGTCGTTCTTTGACATGTTGCTGTTCCCATTAAATCACAGGTCCCCAACCTCCGGGCCGCGAACCAGAACCGATCCAGTACCGGGACGAAGAGCTCACCAGTACCCTTACTCAGTACTGGTACCCTAACTCAGTACTGGTTCATGTCCAGGCCCAATTCACGTCCTGTACCGCGTCCAGTGCAAGGGAAGGGTACCAGTAGTACCACTAGTCCGTGTCCAGTACTGTGTACCAAGGGTTGAGGACCCTTGATTTTATGAATACCCAACATGTTGAATTTAAGATGAGTTGTGGACACCCAAAGTGTCAAAACGTCTCTGTAGTTCAGATTTTGTGAATAATTAAAAAAAATGGAAAACTCAAATAGCAAGGTCTAGAGATTAGAATAACTTACTTGTGAATGTTATCATTTCCTCTCCAAATGTCTTACCCCAGTGAGACTGTGACTCTAATAACAACTACTTATAAGAGTTTAGCCATTTTGTATATTATTTTCTTTTTTTTTTTTTTACCACTTTTTTACTTTTTTAGAAAAGACAAAATATAAACATTTAGTTTTGTAGGTATTTATCCAGGATTTCAAAAGACATATCAGAGGAAACTAAATTTGAATGTGAGCTTTGATGGTGAATTATGGGAAAATTAAAGAACTTGCAATGAATCCAGCAGAGGCAGAAATGGAGCCAAACTAGGAAAGCATGTTTTTGAACTGTACCCAACACTTAGCATAAGCTACAAGAATCCAAAAACCCAGTCCTGCTCACCTAAAAAGGCCTTCATAGACATTCTTAATAATATTTACATCCTGTGCATAATTTAGACTGGGAAAGAAGAAAACATGTTTTATGAGAATGTTCTGTCCACAGTTGGTGGTGTCAAGGCTGTAGCCTCGTATACAAGGTGAGCGAAGGTAAACAAAATTTTCTTTTCCCCTTTTTATCATTGCAAGTGAAAGTCACAGTCAAAAAATAAAACAGGATCAACCTTTTGGCACATTTGTTCACATCAGGACTGACGCTCACGAATCTGACAAAGAGACAGGAGCTCATATTCATAAATTATGGAGGAAGAATTGGAAGCACAGTGCTCTGCTGAAGCCATGTCTACAGCACACTTATGCACACGGTCCCTGAGAAAGCAGAAGCATAAGAAGTAAACACTAAGCTCTCTCACAGGATGCTCTGTAAATATTTAGAGCTCAGCCCGGACCGAAGGGAGAGAAACACGGCAGAGCAGAAATGGCCAAATGTGATCAGACCCGGCCAACCTCCTCCGCTCTCCACATCGCATCACTCCAGCGTTAAACAACAACACACTATTCAGCATAGGTGCACTGCGGCCGAGGCCTGCTTCCTGAAACTAGAGTGAAGATTGTGTTTTGGCTTCTCACAGTTTCAAAAGAACAGGTAAGGTGCAAGCTAATGTCAGTGAAGACCTCCTGTCACATCCACATTTGAGCATCAGCGCACAAAGGGTAAGTCCTTCTGAAAGACATCAGCATTGCTCCCAGATTCTGGAATGGGTTTTACCGATTGACTGTATATTAAAACTGGACCGTGTGACCCCCTCCCCCTTGGCATTCCAAACAGGAAGTACCTGCTGGCTCAACATATTCTCACTCCCAAGTCGTCACATATTGACATTTGGTTAAGGATCCCTAAACATCACTTTTGACGTTTTGGGTGTCCTTGAGTCGCCGTTTTTCGATGTACTGGCTGTTCCCATTATATTACGGGTCCCCAACCTCCAGGCTGCGACATGACCCAGTCCAGTACAGTGACTTTTAGTCCACTGGTACCCAAACTTTAAACCAACACCGGACCAGATGCGATACTGCGCGCAAACCGGGCACATTACCGGACGTGAACCAGTACGGAATGATCCCGAGCACCATTGGGCATCCCCAGCAAACATTCAAAGGTGGTCCCCATATGGTTTACCTTTGGGCTGAATTGGTGGGCCCCAGGTGGGTTTATCCGCAGATTCCATGGCGGCTCCACCTGTGTTTGCTCACTCTGGCTTAGGGGGGGGACTCAGCCCAAAAGTAAACCAAATGTGGCCCACATTGAAATGTTCACCAGGCTGGTACCCCGTCCCGAGTTGGGGACACCCAAAACGTCAAAAAGTGATGCGGAAGGAGCCTGAACCAAACGTCAATACATGACGACTTGGGAATGAGAATGTGTTGACTGGTTTCAAGAAGCTAATGTCCCATAGATTTCAATAGAGAAACAAGCAGCTGTTACTCCGTCATTCTATTTGTCAGAATAACTTCTTGCTCTGATACTTTTTTTAAATGTTCCTTATAATTTTTTTCTTGATATTTTTTCTGTAGTGAAAGTTATTTAAGTTATAAATTGACCAATCAGATGCCTCAGTAAAAGAGTCAAAAAAACCAATTAGAACAGACGTCAGGTCGGTTCACCACATGACCATCAAGTAGCTTGTTACATATAATATAAACTTACTTTAAATCTAGATTAATAAAAGATGTTTGACCTTTTTTGTTAGATTGTTGTATTTTTGGATTATAAATCAATTTTTTTGCAACTTATAAGTATTTTTTTAACAAAGAAATAGCAACAACCACTTGAGGGCACTGTAGGTGTGTTTTTCTAATAACAACACAGAAGTAGAAGTGCCACTCAGTTTTACACCAGGCTTTCACAGAATTGTTCTAAGCGACACATAGTATGACGAATTCAATGGATTCAGGGATTTAAAGTCATACAGTTGACCTGTTAGCATGTTACTTATACTACTGTTATCCGAATACGTTGCGCTAATATACTAAATTCCTTTGATGTTTCATGAAACTAATAGGCAAAAATGTGTTACACTAGTGCAAAGTGCATATATTCAGATATTCATTAGTTTTGATTTGCCTTTTAAGATGAAATGTCCGTTCTTGTTACCTTATTTTGTTAAATACATTTACGACTTCCGTGTTTTTTTTTTTTTTCTTTAGTGTGCATTTTTTGGATGATGTGACTCATAGTCCTAAAAATGTTGTAAATATTTTAATAATTAAAAAAAAAAACTAATAGGTTTTACTTCTCATTCAGACTGTAGTAGTTTGGGTTGTGGTCTCCTGACTGACGGGTCACAGTCTAATCCTCAGCTCTTGTGTCACATTGTGTTTCCCATCAGCGTGTTTGAGCAAAGCAATAGTTTAATTTATCATTTAAGCCTAAATGGAAACCAAAATGGAGGTGAAATAGCTTCAAATGAGCTCAGGCCAGCCGGTCACCGGCCCACATTTCACTGAGCCTTCTGCCATAGGTGAAGGCTTGACTGGTAACGGTCCTGAACTGTCAGTTTTCAGTTTCACTGAGTAAGACTGGATGGTTTGTTGTGTTTTGACTGTCAGTCCTCACATGACTGCTCCACCTCTCTGTGTTGTTGTTGAATGAATCACATTGGTGTGTACCTCTTATCTCACCATCTCGTTGGGTTTCAGCTTTTACATCACCTCATCTTGACACTGATTGAACAGCTAAGTTACGGAGCCTTTTCCTAATTCTTTTTAATTAAACACTTCTGGTGAACCAGATCCACGTGGGTCTGCAATTCCAGTTGGGTGGAGTTTCAAATCATTTACGCACAAAGACACATGCGCACATTGTTTCATTGTGAAGCCAGAACGGGGTCATGCAAAGTTGACAGTTACAGGTAAGCAAAGAAGGGACTTTCAAGCCTTTATTTATGGCACCAAAGCGACTTGAGCGCCCTGCAGCTTGTAGGGAGATTTTAGGGACTTTTCCTGTTAGACAAAGGAATTAAACTTTCACTTCTATTAGGAGATGTAATTGCAGCTCATTAAAGATGGAAGCTCAGCTTAAAACGTCCAGTTCAGACTCAAAGCCAGATGGGAAAACATGATCAAATAGAAAGTCCTATTTAACTCTAATTGAAACAAAAAAAAGAACAGTCTGTGTTGTTCGTTTTGGCAAACGTCCACCCATCTGGTGTCCATATATTCAACAAGAGTCTGAAGAGTCAGATGTTATTAGCACTTGACCCCGGGTCTGGGCCGTGCATGCCAAAACAATACCAGGACGAGCCTCCCAGAGCTGTAGTGGAACACAAATAGTAACTTGTAGATGCCATCAGCCGCCACTACAGAGGAGAAGGGAAACTGAAGGAGGAGGAAAAACAGCAGGACGAAGAAGAGGTGGAAATGGGTGGTGGCCAGGAAGTGGGACTCTTCCTGCCCTAATCACAAGTCCGAGTGTTTCCTTTCATTGTAGGAGCTCCAGACCCCATTAAGCCGTAAGACCCCTGCGTACACATCCTCCTAAGACAAAGTTCCTCTTTTACGGGCACTAAAGTCATACATGTTACATGTGGCTTTTTTAGATTAGGCCACACAGCCATGTTCCCACAAACTGAGTCACAGGTATCCTCGTCGGCGTAGGCGCGGCGCATTGTGCGGCTCGGCTCCCATAAACACTTCATTATGAAATCCTGAGGACACAGTAAATATTTGCCGAGGCCCTTATCAGCGCGCCTTATCTTGGCGTGAACTCCAGGCACCGCATGACTCCAGGGCTCTGTATTTTCTTAATGCGTTTGCTGCCCACGATAAGTGACGACAGCGGCTCTGACCAGAACCGCTGAAAGACTCCTGGAAAACCTGCAGGTTCAACAGCAGCCTCGAATGTAGGCCACAATCGGACTTCAACTCTGTCCTGTCATGATCTGATGGTGGGCGATGGTACCTCCAATGCTTATTCCTAATCCACGAACGTCTGCTTGATTTCATCTGCTTTGCCCAGTGTAATATTTACACTCATAACTTATTAAAAAGAGGTTTTACTTGAAAACTAACTAAACTCCCAGTTACCCATTCACCCACTCATAAAGTATCTGCTCTCTAAGTACGAGAGCCTCTGTGTTGTAACACAATCCTCAAACTCGGCTTATTAAAAGATTCAAATCTTTCCAGCCTCCGGCTCTGCTCTCCTTAACTTTTTCCATTTTGAAAGTGCAGGCTTCACCCCCCCCCCC
>NC_050526.1:11964256-12033217 GCF_002922805.2 Oryzias melastigma | reverse complement strand
TCTCAAAATGATTTTCTTTTTTTTATTGGGAGAACTACAAAAAAAATGTACAGTACAAAGTTAACAGTCTCACACTCAATTTGTAGTGAACAGACTCCCCAAAAAACGAAAACATCACAACTCTCGTCTTTTTTTTTGTCCGTTTGTTACATTCAAAAAGCTTTACTTCTGATAAAGTAGTCAAAAGTACATAGTGCGCATCCCCCTGTACCTACTATGTACAAACCAGACGTGTTCGTCCACTTTCCTCTCCAAAAAACTAGACTCTATACGAAAAGAACAAGAAAAAGGAATGGGGACAAAGGGTGAAGGTCGCTTCTGTCCGAGTGGTAACAACCTCAGAATCAGGGTCGAGAACACTACATTCAACTCTTATAGAAAAAATGTAGGAAAAATACTTTATTTGGTTAATTTTTAAGGCATGTAAAGATGGTGAACCCCAACAGGCACTACACAATAATACTGGGGCACAAGGGATTGCTACATTCTTTAGCACGCGGCTGGAATCACAGTGTGACCTCGTGCAAACAGGAGAAAGAAGAAAAATAAAATACTTTTTGGTTAATTTATTGACTCGGGTTCTTTGTCGCTGATGTAGGTCAACAAGGTTTGGACGGTCTGTACAACCTCTGTTTATACATTCTACACACACAGCTAATGGGGATCCTCCAAAGAATAAAGAAAAAAAAACAAGGCCTTCTACAGCACTGACAGCAATCACGCAAACTTTTGTTTTAATAAACGTAAACAAGGAACGAAAATTAATGAAATAAATATCACATACGTTCTCTTAAATTAAGATTTGTTTTTACTCATTTACAATAAAAAGTGAAGTTACAAAAAAAAGGAAAAAACAATATATATATTACTGTGAAAAGAACATACACTCCACTTTATGCAGATTAATAATGGCGATCATAATTTAAACATAAAAGAATATAGATCTATTGCTTCATCATACTTGATAAATACAGTATGGACACAAATTACCAATGTAGCCTATACTTTTTTTCACAAGATAATAAATAAGTTAAATAGTCCATAGCAAGTTAAGCACCGCTATGTAAATCACTCAAAAAAAAAAAAAAACTGCTAAAAAAATATATATATATATTCAACCATCAGCAGTGATTTCCCCAAACAAACCCAACTCAAGAGTGCTTTGCAACCAAGCAACACTAACCAAACCAACCACTGGGTGGCGCTAGAAGGCAGAACTGGAATGAAGAAAACATGTTACTTTGAGTCAAGGCATATTCTTGGCAGGATGGGAGGAAATCTGAAACCGCTCAGTCTCTTCTCAAGTCACAATCCCGGGAGAGGGGGGCTGCTGCCGTGAGCCCTTGGGCAAGGCACTGATGGAATGCCTTCTGTTTGCTATCTAAGTTTTAATACAGCTATATTACATAGAAAGGAGAAAAAATACTAGTCTAATGCCAGATCAAGATACTTGAAAGCTTAACTGATCCTCGTGGGGGGGAACCCCCCTCTTGCCCCCCTCCAGGGGGTCGGAGCAGGGGGGGTCGGCACCCCCGAAGGGTAAAAAGTCTTGCTCAGAGGCACGTCGGGAAGTGTGCACCCTCCATAATCCACACACTGACACTAGTCGTCGGAAATCGACAGCCTGCTGAAGATCGGCAACCGCCTCCCCGCGTCCAGACTCGGGGACTCGGAGCCGCTCAGGCTCCCGGAGGAGCTCAGCGAGCCGCTGGCGTAGCTATCCCGGTCGGAGAGCGAGTCCGGGGGGCTCGGCGGCGGCTCGAACACCGGCGAGTCGTTGAGGCGGCGCAGCGCCTGCAGGTGGCTGATGTTGTAGGTGGGGGAGGACGGGAAGTAGGCACCTGTGGAGTGGTTGTTGTAGCCGCCGGGGGTGTGCACCGCCAGCGGGGCGAGTAAGGCCTTTAGGTCCTGCCCGGGGAAGGAGAAGGCACTGTTGATGCAGGGCACGGAGGTGTGCGCCAGCACCTCCTCGTAGAAGCTGGAGGAGGCCGAGGCGGGGGGCGGAGGGGTCCGGGACGTGGGGCTGTCCAGGAGCGGGGAGTCCAGTCCGTGGTGGGTGGAGAAGCCGGAGAAGCTGAGGCTGTGGTGGAGCTTTGGTCTGTCCCGCTGGGTGAAGCCGAGCTGCTGCTGCGGCGGCAGGACGTCCCGCTGGCCGAAGCCGCCGCGGGGCTCCGCCGCCTGCACGTTGGCGTTGGCGGGCGGAGCGGGGCGCCGCTCCTCGGCGTTGTGGATAAAGTGACAGCGGGGCCCGTAGGGGCAGAAGCCGATGGTGTGGAAGGTGCGGCACGGCTCCGTCTTGTACTTGGGGTGGCGGGAGAGGCTCCGCAGCTCGTGGTAGCCGTGCGCGAACTGACACTTCTCCCCGTACTTGCAGGAGCCGTTCTCCTCGAAGGGCCGGCACAGCTCCGTCTTGTAGCGGGTGGAGTTGATCTGCGAGCCGGGCTTCTGCTGCAGCACGCCCCGGTCTCCGTTCTCGCTGTAGGCGCGGTCGCGGAACTTGTTCTCCTTGTTCATGAGCGCCGTGGCGCTGCCGCCGCTCGGCGTGTTCTCCTTCAGGCTTCCGTAGGGGCCCGCGGAGAACTTGTTGTTCATCGCCTCCACGTTGCTGGTCGAGTTCCTGCGGTAGAAGGTCGGCGTGAAGGGGCCGCCGGAGCCCGGGGCCGCCACGGGGGCGCCCACCGCCCGCTTATCCAGCATGTTGTTGATGTGGAGCGCGTTCATGTTCATGCTTTTGTCGTGCTGTTGGAGGGAAAAGACACCGGTTAATCCTCCCGCTGCACCCACTCACCGCCTGCATCCCCGCCGGTCAGACTTTTACCTTATAGAGCATGTCCATGTCGTAGAACGCAGACAGGACCGTCGCGGACATCTCTGATCCCCAAAGCTGCAGCCGCGCTCCGTCTTTCATGGAGAACCGAGCTGGATCCCTGGACGCACCGAGCGCTGGTTCGTGCCACGACTGGTTTTTGGAAAAAAGTTTGAAAAAGTTGCTGGGGGGAAGTCGACAGGGGGGCAGGTTTGTGTTGACGTCCCCGCTAGAAGCGCTGAACCAGAGAGCTGCTTCACTGCGAGCCGGAGCCTCCGGCCGGTTATAAACCCTGACTTCAGCCGGGAGGCGCGAAAAGGAAGGCGGCGCCTCCTGGCACTTCGCAAGAAAGTCCTCCAGTCGCGGGTTGGTCGCCGATTCTTGTACACCACGCCTTGAAATTCAAGCCGCGCAACACCCCCACGAGGAGGGAAAAAAAAAGAAAAAAAAAAACCTCCTGCGTCTCTCTAATCAGTTTTGTGGAAGTGGGTTTTGCTTTTCGGTTTTCACGAACACGGAGAAGACGAGTCTGGAAACGTGCGTTTGTCCCCCGCCCTCAAGCTGCCTGTGGACGGGCTGAGACCGCAGCTATGAGCGGGGAGCAGTCCACGCAGAATTTTTGGAATCCACTGATTGCATAACCAGAGTCCACACTGCAGCAACAGCCCGCATATATGTCTCAAAAAAGTACAGTTTTCCCAGAAACTTTCACCCATTAAAGTTGTTTTATCTCCTCTAAAGTCACATCCAGTAGTTTCGGATCCTTTTACAGCTCTGTTTCAGTTTGTTTTTCTAAGTTTCAGAGGTAAAGGCTGCAGGAATGTGCTCTCTGCTGTGGGACAACACTGCCCCCTGGAGAGCAAAGCGGGAACTGACACCAACACGACTAAAGCGCCCTCTGCTGGTTAGAGCTGGAACTTGAACTAAAGCTAAATGCAGACTGAAAGTGAACATTTTCTGCAGCCAAATGAAAGAGAAAGTCACTAAAGTTTAGTTTGTTTTTGTTATATTATTGAGACATTCTTCTGATGACGGTGGAGAAATATAAATAAGCACAAAATTATATATCTCAAAATTTATTGCTATAACTCAGGGGTGTCAAACTCAATCGCATAAGAGGCCAAAATCAAAACACACCTTACAGGAAAAACATTTATCAAAACACACTATCACTAAATTTTTTAAATTTTAAAAATGTAACTTTTTAACATTACCATGAATAAAAACATGCAAGAATATTATTCCATATTAAATCAGCTTAAACCTTAAATAACTTAATATTTGACTCTCCATAAAAAATATGGAGTGAATAAATAAAAATATATTTTGTCAAAATTAAGCAAGTTAGAAATAAGCGCAAGATAACATCAGGCCATTAATAACAATAAAATAAAATGATCCGGAGGGCCGGATCCGGCCCCCTGGCATTGACTTTGACACATGCTGTAACTGGTGGTGAGTCAAGAGCCGACAAAAAATCAATTTGAAAAAGAATTTATTTCTGATGTAGAAGCTATAATCAACAGGTCACAAACTCCCTGCTCCACTCCATTCTGATGCATCCACTTGTAGATAGATCCATGTTTGTGATCTTTGTTTTCCTTGTTTGAGCTGCTCAAAACTGCAGCTGGATAAATATTTCCTGCCATTTTCGTTGCACCGGTAATGTTAGGTTGCAGGTGTGAGATGTGGTGAGCTAGAGGAAGAGAGTGTAAAAAGATGGGAGACGGGAAGTGGGGCCGGGCTTGCTCTGTGCCCACTACTCTGTGGCAAATTTCAGAAACTATCATAGTAAACGATACAAGATTGTGATTTTTTGCTAAAAACGAAAAATAATCAAGAGTCTGTCCTTAAAGAGGTATGACAGATTATTAGGGCCCAAAAAAAAGAAATTCTCTTAAATATACAAGAAAAAAACTCGTAAATTTAGCTTATGACTTTTAAAGTCACAAATGTACGACTTTATTCTCCAAATTTAACAGTTACAGTTTTTTCTCGTAAATTTACAAGATTTAAAGTCTTTAAAAAGTAAACTGGCCCTAATACTCCATTGTAAAGAGGAGCCTTAGTCATGCAAAAAAAAAAAAAAAAAAAATCTAGTCTTAACTCTCAGTAGTCTTGGGCCTTTTTGAGCTTTTTCTCCTACTTTACAATTCACTCTGTTAAATTATCTTGTTTTTTGCATTAATGCTGGATATCCATCTTTTTTGTACAAACCCAGCTTTGTATTTTAATGATATTTTTCATTATATAACACAATAATTCCACAAAAATGGTGAAACGGTAATAAAACAACTAATTATTTTATGTACACAAGTAAAAAATAGATCAAACAGTTTTTATGTTTTATAGCAAAGATAAAATGTGCAGAGACAAAACAAAAATGTATTTAAACCAAAGACAAAGTCAAAACAGTGAAAAATGTCTAAATAAAAACAAGTGAACTAATCTGCATACAAAGTTTCAAGGATATATTCTAAGGAGGATTACAAAAACGTGTCTTAACTCTAGTTATATTTGTTTTAAATGAAATAATTAAAAGCTAAGAACTTTTTGAAACGTTCAAGCTAAATTTTGAATGAAACTAAACTAATGGGGAGGACGGTGTCATTTCTATATCTTTGTAAACAGCCGAGGTGATCGGCAAAAGTGCCTGTGAGTTCAAGTGTTCTTACTTGACATTTTCCCAACAAACCTCCCTGCTGTTGCAGCGTCTGCTTGAAATCATCTCCCCTACATGGTAAAACGCTCACAAGAAAATGTCAAACTTCTCTCGGTCTGCTTTCGGAGTTCAAAAGACTGGAAAGATCGCAGAATTAGCAGCAGAGGGTGGGACTTCTATATTAGGCTCTGAAAGCTGATGTTTTAGAAGAAACAAACAAAAACAACAACACGAGCAGAAATAACAGCTTTGTCAAACACTGCTGCTCTTTTTCCATATACTATCTTAATTGGTGAAGCGATTGCAAACGTTTTTCCACTAATCTTTCAATATGTTCTTTCAGCGCTGAATGCTTAGAAGTTAAAAAGAAGGAAAATAGCAACAAGGAGAAAAACAAGTGACATAAGAGTTTGGAATCTACTACTGCCAACCCTAAAATTAGGCTGAGGGCTGCCCCGGGACGGTCTGCGCTGAGTAAAAATGGTGATATATGGTTTAATGTGAAGGACAGACGTGGAGAAATCCCTGGAACGCGTCCTCAGGAGGCAGCGCTCCGGCATCACACGCTGGATGAGGAGGAACCTTACGTCAGGTTTGCTGCAGCACGGGAGAGAGGAGCGCGGCAGCGGGAGTTTACTCACACCCCGTGCAGGACACTGCTCCATTGTGCCTGCCGCCTAATTACATAAGCAGGAAAACCAGAGGGAAGCGTAAAAACAGCCGACCAATGGGAGGAATTTTGCAGTAAATTAAACATCACAGGAGAATAACACCTCGTTTAAACATACAGTACGAGCCGCGCACAAACACAGGCCTGGTGACGTGTCCGAGGCGTTGGGCCGGCGGTGCTGCTTCAGGCTGCACATCCTGGTGCATCAAAGCAACGATTCTGATCCGGTTTAATTTAAAAGTCTGAACATCTTCTGGATCAATGAGAATCTAAAAACATTCAGAGTCTGGATCACTTGGTGACAGAAACGTGTTGGGTTCTGGAGCCCAGCTCCTCCAGCAGCCTCAGAACCAGGTCGGCCCTGTGCTGCCGCAGCGTCAGCCGGGCGTGCTCGGCGGCGCAGGAGAACTGTGGCAGGGCTGGGAGGCTCTCCAGGGCCCGCTGAAAGCGGAGGGCCTGGGCGCCGGCCCGCGCCTCCATCTGGACCAGCTCCTCGGGATCCGGGCTGTCCTGGTCCAGTCGGAGGACGAGGGAGCCGAGGTGTCTGTGGAGCAGCTTGACCCACAGGAGCGGCTCGGCCCACAGGTTCCGATCCCCCTTCGCGAACAGGAAGTCCTCTTCGTCCTGATCATAACAGACTCGATTGATCCACTTTAAGAAAACTCACTTTCACCGCTTTGATTTGCTAAGATTTTAACTCTTTTTAGCCAAGGTTGAAGACTTTAAAGACGCTCACCAGACTGGAAGCTTCATCTGGACCTTCATCTTCATCTTCCTCTCCCAGCAGCCACTGCAGGAGCACGAGGATCCCCGCTCCCACCTGCCCCCACAGCTCACAGAGTCGACACAGGAGCTCCACGCCGACCTCCAGGGCCGCAGGAGGACACACGGGGACCGCCACGGCGTCTGAGGAGGAGGACAGATATTACCAGAAGTATTGGCTCACCCATCCAGAGGATCAAAATCAGGTGTTTTGATCACTTGTTCTGGGTACAGGTGTATAAAATCCAGCCCTCAGGTTTGCAGACTGTTTTTACAAACATTTGTGAAGGAACGTTCAGTCAATCCCAGGGTGAAACTGTCATAGGAACATATCCAGTGGTGAAATTTCCTAAATATTCCACAGTCAACTGTCACAACAAAATGGAAGAGTTTGGGAACAATTCAGCTATCAAGCGGTTGACCACGTAAACTGATGGCGACGAGTCAGCGGATGCTGAAGCTCATAATGCAAATAGGTCGCAGACTTTCTGTTCAGCCAGTTCCTACAGAGCTCCAACCTTCATGTGACCTTCAGATTATTCCAAGTACAGTAGCAGAGAGCTTCATGGAATGGGTTTCCATGGCCGAGCAGCTGCATCCAAGACACACAAGTGCAATGCAAAGGTTGATGCAGTGGTGTAAAGTACGCGCCACTGGACTCTAGAGCAGTGGAGACGCCTTCTCTGGATCACGCTTTTCCATCTGGAAATCTGATGAACCAGTCTGGGTTTGGAGGTTCTAGGAGAACTGGACATTTCAGACTGCATTGCGCTAAGTGTGACATTTGGTGGAGGAGGAATGATGGTGCGGGCTTGTTTTACAGGCCCTTTAGTTCCAGTGAAAGGAACTTTGAGCAGAGACTGAGAGCCAGACCTTCTCCACCAGCATCAATGTGTGACCTGACCAATGAGCTTCTGGAAGAATGGTCCAAAATTCCTATAAACACACTCCTAAACTTCGTGGTTCCCAGAAGAGTTGAAGCTGTAATCTCTGCAAAAGGTGGAGCAGCATCATATTGAACTATGGGTTAGAAATGGGATCAAACTTAACTTTTGGTAATATAGTGTATGAAAAAACCAGCAGAGCTGCAGGGAAAGATGGGTGGTGTGAGGTCGCTTCTGAACAGCTGCTCTAGTTATTTGCTAATTCCATGTATTCAAAAGGCGCCTTGACCCCCAAGGGATGGATGCAACCAAAAGGCTCACAGAAGCTCCTCCTTCAGCGTCACCTTCACCGCTTCATCTTCACTGTTCTTCTCAGATCAAAAGGACTTTCAGTTAAAAAAAAAAAAAAAATCGGCTTTGTTTTTATACAGAAGTTGCTTCAGGATATTTAAGATTAGATTTTTTTATTTTTTGTTGGTTTTGAAAAGTCTTAGCAGAGTTTTTGAGTTTGTCTATGAAAGAGGAGTTCCCACCAAGCTGCTAATGACTCACAGGAGACACAAAAGTCTCATAAAGTATTACTACAGTTATAAAAATGTTCTCTTGAAATCAAAAATTATGTGGTTTTAAACGAGTGCAGCACAAACCTCATAAAGTCCAACTCTAATCATCTTTTGATCTATTTTTTAAAGCATTAAATGTGAATATGCCACAAAATCATTAGAAATTCGCCTCTGAGTTGTGGGTGGGACTATTGGAGCCGAGTAACTCCGCCCCCTTTCCCTTCCTCATTGTTGAGAACTCTGTTTTCACGTTCTCCTGCTAGCTTACAGCCCCTCACAACTCCAACCTAACATTACTGGTGCAACAAAAGTGGCGAGGAATACCAGAGCGATCCAGCTGTACGGTTTAGATCAGATTCCAGCTCAGAAGACGTTCATGGATCTATGTATCTGCAGGTGGATGCATCAGAATGGAGCGGAGAAGGGAGTTCCATATTTTATAATCACAAATATTCTTTTTTCAAACTGCATTATTTTTTGTCGGCTCCTGATTCGTGATTTGAATAAAGAAATACTCTGAAATGTAATTTTAAGCCTAAATTTCTTCATTCATGTCCTCCATCATTGAAAAAATACCACAAGAACATGTTAACACGGACTCTAACTTAGTGAGAAGTTCTCTGTCAAAAGTGGTATATAAATAAAGATTTACTTCATTTCTAAACGGTTAGCATTGGTCCTAACACTGCTGGTGTGTTTACTTAAAAGTTTTCTAGAAAGCACTGCAGAGCCCCCCCACCCCCTAACAAAGGGAAAGGCAGCAGTAGCTGTGAGTGTGTTGTCCCCCCACCACAGCTGACACCCTGATAACAGCAGAGACTTCAAAAGGCTTTGAGAGGCACTAGCCAAAACACAACCGCTGTGGGAAGAGCGAAGGTGAAGGTATATGGACCCCCATCAGCACGTCCAGTTAACGCACCCACACCAACACGGGAACCCGGGTTGGTTTTCATCTTCAGAGAGGGAGGCGTAAAATCGCAGCAGAGCCTGGAGTCTGAGCGCGCGGACACCGGAGCGCCTGATTGTAGAGCATTAGAGGAGATTTAAGACTTTAGCATCTTGAGTGACAAATTCCTTTCTTTACCGAGAGGCTGCCTCTCCTCGGGACGGCCCTGCCTCTGAAGTCGGGCCTCACCTCCTAAAAATGAAGGGGCACAATAGGAAATTTTAGCTGTGTTGAGTTGATCTACTTTTCTACAGAGGTTTTACACGTCACTTAAAGTGATTTCCCTCCTCGAGCTTTTGCTGCAGAACACCTTGTTTCTCAAGGGGATCGGGTTTCACGCCGTTAGACGACTGGGCACGGAGTTTGGCATCAGTTTGGAGAACAAAAAAAATCACGTATTGTTTGGTGATGAAAGACTGTGAGACAAAATGCGGTGATAGTATAAGCTGGTGAAGAAATGGAGGGAAGCTGCTGATGATCCTGACTTCGACATTTTTTAGGACGGTCCGAATCTAAAATATCAAAATCCAGTGTTCTAGAAAAGTCCCAGAAGTCTCCACAAAGAACTAGTGTGCATCAAAGCTCTCTAGATTGGCAAATATAGACCACAATGCATTGCATTTGAATGATTGAATAAAGTATTTAAATTTATTTCTTATAAATCTGCCAAGTTTTCGTCATCCGAACACGTTGGGTTCATAAAATGTTCATATTTACTAGGTTTTTTTCTTTAGCCAATGGGTGACAACATTTATGCTGTTTGAATAAAAATGATAAAAAGTAGTGAGCATTACTACTTTCCCAAAGATTCAGTTTAAACTTAAATTTTTGGGTTTTGGTTTGCTATATTATTTGGGTATTACAAAATCAAAACAAAATACAATGTTTTTGAAAAATACTTTATGAAATTAGCTGATAAGCAAATAAAAATGATACTAAACATTTCTATTTTTCATAATAATAATAAAACAACACTTAGCACACTAGTCTGACTCTTTCAACGTAAACACGCTGGTATGCAGTAGATATGCATCGATTCACTTTCCCCACTCTTCTGCTTAATGGTGTAACATACAGTTCGGTTTTCCAGTGAGAATTGTGTCATCTTTAGTGAGCATGGCGTCTGAATCGCTCTGTAAAAAGGGAAACATTGAATCAATTAACAAAAGGTCTGTAATTTGTTACATTTAAAATCATTAGTTTTCATCAAATTACAATTTTGAGTTAATGGCTTACTAAGTGAAAATTTTTAAATTTGATAAATATGAATATTTTTAACAAATGAAAGAACTTTTGTTAACTTATTTAAGAATCCAGTCACTGGATAGTCCTGCGCTATAAACTATGGGTCAAGGAATAGTGGGTGAATTTGGACATAAACAGAAACTTCAGAGTAAGTTCACTTTGTGTGAAACATTGAAAAGAATGTTCAATTTGTGGTATTTTTCTGTTGCTGTCACAAGAACTTGTGAATATCAACTTGTGAATATCAACTTGTGAATATCAAATTAAATAGTTTGTTTAAATAGTCAGTAGTTTTCTACAGACCCTCAATGCAAAAACTGAATCTTAAAAAGTAAATACCTTCATCTTATTTTCTGTCCTGCAAGAAAAATAATCTTAAAACGTTTTTTCAATAGCAAAATAATCTTAGTTTGAAAAATTCTGAAATTTGAAAACTAGAATTAGTTTCTTAAAATAAGAGTCTTGGTAAGACCATTTTTCTCATCTCATTGGATATTTTTTTGGCTCATGTAAAGAAAATCTGCCAATACGGTAAAAATATTTGCCTTAGTTCTAAGGTCTCTGTTTTTACAGTGCAGACGATTTTGGTATAATCAACTTTGAGACATGCTTGATGTTGGAATAGTATCACGGCCTCTGTGAACTTGTATGTCTAAAAATGTCTTCTGTTTGTCTTAAGCAATACATAGACGATGACGTGGTCCTGTGATTGACATCATCAGCTCTACAACTGTTTTCCGATAACCATCAGGTTTGTTAATGTATTCATTTTCGTCGACTTTCAGAAAGACGAGGTGTTTGGTGATGTCAACACAGCAAAGACTACACAGTTACAGTTTCAAACCAGTTGGTCACATGATCTTCTGTTTCGTTTTTACAGCCATCGTTTTTGTGACACACCTGGGGTAAAGACTCAACCAAGACTTAACATCTGTAGCATTTAAAGTAAACAGAGAAAATGACTCAAACAGGAGATTTGTATAAAGCACAACATCTGGACTGTGGAGTCAAAAGGTGGTGTTGGGAGTATACCACATGACAAATGCCAAAGAATGCTCCAGGGGGCAATAAGACATTTGCAAAACGAGAGTTTGTTTTATGGGTAAAATTCGAGAAATCCCTATTGGCACCAGCAAGTGCCACAGTACCACACTAGTGAATCAGCTGAGGGACAGTACCTCCCTCCTTGACCAAACGGATCTTTATGTGGGCTAAAACCTACTCCAGAATGACACGAATCGTCTAGAGAAGTGGTCCGCAAAAGAACTAATAAATTCTACCCGAACAGGTGATTCCACATCGTGCCTTTTTGCAAAGAGATGTGACTTTCACGAAAGGATATAATCCTTTGAACGGTCACAGAAATGCTTAAACAAGCTCACCCAAAACCCTCATGGGTTGAGCGGTCCGCAGTCACAAAAAGGCAGAATGGTTGGGGACCAGTGGTCTAGAGGAGGAGGCCTTTAATCCCTCAGGATCTGCCACAGAGGACCATTTTACCCTAGTTCAACTTTAATTACATCATTCCATGATTGTATTGATTACACTGTCAGGAAGTTAGATACTTCAACAACAGCTTCTTTCTCTAAAAAAAGAAAAAAACCTGTCCTCATCTTCAAAGTTAGACCATGTCAGGAAATGAAGCAACTCTGAATCAAGACAATGAAGAGATTAGAAAAGATTAGTAAAATGATGCTGCAGTGAGAGCATGAGGTCATCGCTGTATGACAGACTGCAACATTTCTTTCACCCAAATACTTCAACCAATGCAAATTTCATTTACTTATTTTGAATCGCCAGGAAAGATCACCAGTTTCACATCAAGTTGTGAGATCTTGCACTGTATTTAGACATTTCCTTCCTGCTGCAGACGAGCTTATCTCATGTTCTTCATGCACGCAGTGACTTCAGTCGTGGGTTTCAGTTCTTTTTTTGTTGCTGTGTAAGATCTGCTGTAGACATTTTAGTGTGTAGTCGACATATTAAAAGAGAGCCTCTCCAAGCCTCAGTGGGAACAACACCAACATGCCTTCAGTTCAGCGGAGGCTTATGAGTGACCGAGCTGTTAATTAGTAATATCTAGCCTTCGTTCTGCACAGACTACTGCAGTCACATTGTTTCTTATTAACAGTCACCCGGCTGAATTAAAAGAGACCTTCACTCTTCAGTAAATCCCCGCTGAGCCTCTGCAGCTGGAGGGGGTGTCGGATGTCCCATTGAGCAAGGATAAGGGGCACTAGGGGTTTATCGGTGGGCTGTCAGGAGAGTGAAATCAGAGAAATCCCAAACACTTCCCGCCCCGCACTCTTCCACACTCGGGTGTCGCCGTGTTCACTGTGGTGGGCGCCCATTCCTTCACACCAGAGGGCCGTGCAGCCTCTTCCTTTTAGAACTGCAGAAGTCAGAGAAGGCTGTGCAAAGTGCTGATGTTTCTGCAGATGACTTCAAGCACACTGCCTCCCCGAGGCGAGGTGAAAGGAACACTTCTACCAATGAGGCGTCGCGCAGACACGACCTGAGCATCAGATACCGGGTTGGAGCCGAGACTCCAGGAAGCAAAGGTGCGAGATAGCAAGAGGTGCGAAAATAAAACATGCACTTTACAGCCCCAACTTCCTCTGTGGGTTGACGCAAAGCAGGCGCTGTGGAGATCAAGGGCAACAGCAACAACAGGAAACATGACAACAGGAGCAGCATTAACATAAAAATAATAGTCTGGGATGTATGATAGACACTTTTAGTGGCAGCATTGTTCCTCGGGACCAGGCTGAAGCGGATGAGGATCAAAAGCGGCCGGTCTCTGCAGGGAGTCAACCGAGGCCAAAAAACCCAGCAGCATCCGGAGACGTTTCCACCGCTATCACAGGGGGTTATCATTCACATTCAATCTGTGGCCTGACAGCAGTCACTCTGACTTCAACCAAGTTTCACCATCTCCAACTCAAAGCAGACTATAATCTGACGGTCACCATGACAACGGCAGTCTTTTTAAACTTCAGAGAGATGCTGCTCAGAGGAAATGAGTGTTTTCAGAGGGCCGTGTCGTAAACTCATCTCCGTGCATAAAAAGGGAGGGGCCATTCACAGTAAAGCCCTTTTTACTCTGGTAGACAAGAGCGTCTGTCATGCAAATGCTTCTCAAGGCTCCATTCAGACATGACAGAATGGCAAGGAAATTAACATAAAGCCAGCATTTGGCCAAGAAAGTGAACCCCACCCTTCAAAACAAAAGCCTCCAAACAAAAGCAAAGCTATCAACTTAATTCACTTAAATCCTATTTTTCCAGTTTCAAACTACAGAACTTCCGGTAACTCCACACTTATTTCCACAATATAGTTTTAAAAGTAAGGCTGCATAGTGAGGGAGGTTGGCAGGTGGAGTATGAGAAAACCACATCAGCACAGGCCACACTGTACACACACACAGCCTGCAGACAGCAGTCATGACTGCAGACGTGCGACTCTATTTCACACCAACCACCAAATAATTAAAATCTCATTCTGTTGCTGCACTGAAAAGATGGTTAAAGCAGCACAAACCCCATTTCTGTTCCCCCGGGAGGAGGAATAAACGTGCCTTTTTATTCTGAAAGTGAACGTTTGAGTCATTCTCCAGCACTTTCTGAGCATAAATGACTGACACACGAGCTCTGGTTTAATGGCTGAGGGAGCGCGGTGCTAAAATAGAACCGGGCTGTTTAATGAGTGCCTCTTCGTTCTGTCAAGTTATTCCCATTCAGTGATCTGTGTCATCCAGATGAATGAAGGCTTAAGAGGGAGCAGGTTGAAGACATTTTTTCAGTAAGTGCTTCACTGGATCACTGAGAATGACTCGTCAGCAGAACGTTTTAACCCAAAAAATGTAATCAACAACTTAGAAAACCAGTACACTTTGTTTTTGTTTTATTTTTATTTTTTTTAGAGGTAGTCATCGTCAAACATAAGCACAAAGATTTCACATTCTATGTAAAACATTTCAAATGGTAATTTCTCCTTTGATTCTTTGATATTAGCCAAATTTGACCAAATAAAACATTGGGTGAAGCAACTTAACCCTTTAACATCGGAGCTCCAGCGTTTATATTCTTTGATTTACTGTAACTTTTCAACCGTTAGCACCATTTCAGTAGAATCCAGTAGATTAGAATCTACCGGAATTATGTTGATTGTGTCAATGGTTGAAACGTTACAGTAAGTTAGAGATTTTATATTAGTGTGTCGCCGGCAACACCTCAGGTGTGAAAGGGTTAAAGGCCGGTTTATGTTGAAAGGAAGAAAAGTCGCGTTATGCTTTTTCTTCTTCTTAGTTTTTAGGATTGACAGCAAGCAGAGCATTAGCATCCTCATTAGCATTAGTGTTCTCGTTAGCATAAGCATCCCAGCCAGCAAGGCCAAGTGGGCCCCATATGGTTTAAAAGTGGGCAGAAAATGTGGACCCCAAATGGGTTTCTGTGGTGGCCCCACCTGTTTCCCCACCTTGGCTTAAGTGGGCACTCGTTAGGTAGGTTCGCTACTTTAGCCAGCTGCCCAGGTGGGCAGTGTAGCAGGCTAGCGAGCTCCGATGTAGCGAGCAAGCAAGCTACGTTGTATGGAGCTGGAGGGGCTCCCCTATAGCCAGCTTACGAGCACCACTGTGGCATGCTAGCGAGCTCATCTGTAGTGAGCTAGCAAGCTCCGCTGTATCAAGCTAGTGAGCTCTGCTGTATCAAGCAAACAAGCTCCGACGTAGCGAGCTAGCAAGCTCCACTGTAGCATGCTAGTCTGTAGTGGGATCAGTTGTACTGAGCTGGCGAGCTCCCCTATAGCCAGTTAGCTCCCCCGTAGCAACCCAGCGAGCTCCACTGTATCGAGCTGGTGAGCTCCGCTGTATTAAGCTCGCGAACACCAGTGTAGCGAACCAGCTAGCTCCACTGTAGCATGTTAGCGAGCTAGTCTGTAGTGAGATCAGTTGTACTGAGCTGGCGAGCTCCCCTGTAGCCAGCTAGCTCCACTGTAGAATGCTAGCAAACTTATCTGTAGCAAGCTAGCGAGCTCCATTGTAGCGAGCTTCACTGTAGCATGCTAGCGAGTTCCTCTGTAGTGAGCTAGCGAGCTCCATTGTATTGAGCTGGCGAGCTCTCCTGTAGCATGCTTGCAGCTCATCTGTAGCGAGGTAGCGAGCTCTGCTGTATCGAGCAGACACGCTGTCCACTGAGTTTCCACTTAAGCCAATGTGGACAAACACAGGTGGGGCCACCACAGAAACTGTGGACAAATCCAATCGGGGCCACACATTTTCTGCCACTTTGAAACCATATGAAGCTCAATTGGCCTTGCTGACAGGGATTAGCATCCTCATTAGCATTAGCATTAGCTAAAAAAGGGAGATTCTGCCAAAAATGTTGAATTTTATCTTGAGGTTTCAATTTTTATGCGTTTCTTTTTTTGGTAAAATTCAATACAAGAAAACCCCTATAATGCAGAGGTCACCAGCGTGTGCCAAGGCAGCCCTCAAGGACCCTACAAGGCAGCCCTCAAGGACCCTACAAGGCAGCCCTCAAGGACCCTACAAGGTGCCCTCAGGTCTCTTCTAAAATGATCACAATTCACTTGTGAGCTGCGTCTGAAGATGTAACAATTACTGAGATTAATAAAAACTCTCTTTATTCAGCTTTAAAATAATTTGTAACAGTTCAAAGTAATTTTTGACATTTCTTATACATTTTTTATACTAATTAGTTTAATTATATCAAAGCTAAAATATTAACACTCTACAGATTTCCTGGTATTCTCTAGTTTTAGACTATTTTAAACAGAAGTAACTTTTTTTTCATTTACAAGAAAATCAAGATTGTTGTTACCTATTAATGATGATAATAATAATAATAATAATAACAATAATGCCACAGCTAATACAAATAAAAAGAAGAAATTAAGAAACTGCATTAAATGGGTGTGCAACCATGTAAAAACAGTAATTTTTTTCATAGAAGTCTTGCTGCCTAGAACTGCTTTCATTTTCCGTTCCCCTTCAGCAGTGCTGTTGACAGAGTCTCTTCTACAGATTACACACTCTATCATACGTCATTCATTCTAATCATCCTATATTCAGTTTGATTGAAATGGCGCCAACTGACTTCAAACGTCACATCAGGCACTATCAGAGGAAAAAAATCTGAGTTAAATTCATCTTTTGGTTTAATTAAATTGATGCTATCTGCCTGTATTATCTTGATGTGAAAGTTTATGAACTCCAGGGTCGTTTATCTACCCTTGTGCTATCCTAGGCCTGTTTACATTAAACGTGGGGTCATCTGGACCCCACATGACAGCACACTGAACTTTTTTTTAAGGATTTTTTTTTCGCTGGTGTCTGTGGCAGACATAAACTCCTGTCCACCTTTGTCATGGGAGGGATCACTCATCAATTTAAGGGAGGGGTCATCTGGACCCATAAGAGAGCACAAGGGTTCAAATGTATGTGAATTTCAGCTGGTTCATGTCTAAATCTGAAAATGTGCCAACTTGAGGTACATGCTATAATGCAGAACAGAGGCTCGAAGTCAGCTGTTCATTAAGACACGTGATGTTCTCCGCCCAAACTAAAGTGAATCAATTATGCAAACATTTATTACTTTATACATATTTTGTGTTGAAAGGCCTTAAAATTCCACCCTGATCATCTTTTGATCTTTTCTCAAAGTGTTCCCAGTGGTCTTTAATTGTGATTATAATGTTTTTAACCAAAATAACGATTACTGAAAAAGAAAAAAAAAACTGTGTTGTTTACTAGGACATAGTTTCTATAGAGCGGCAGGAGTTCAAAAGAGATTCATCTTTGAGTTGTGGGCAGAACCGTTGGCATGGGGCAATCCCGCCCCTCTCCCCCCTCCTTGTTGCTGAGAGCTGAAAGCAGGAAGTTTTTCTACATCAAAAATACAAGTTTTTTTCAGATGTATTTCTTTATCTGTTCCTGATTCTCAACTACTTGAATAAAGAAATACTCAGAAATGCAATTTTAATCTTAATTTTCTCAATATCTCTTCTCAATAAAAAGTGGGTGTATAATTAAAGCGACGTATAGAGGCAGTTATAGGGAAAGATATGAAAGAATGAGACGCAAAAGAACAAATAAATGATGCTTTTATGAAGGTTGTTCTATATTGTAATGTATCTCAGTCCTGTAATCCCTTAAAGTGAAAATAGTGTGCTCCCTGTACAATGAAAAAAAGGCTTCTAATCCTAAAACAATTTGAGGGGGTGTTCTTAGTGAACAGCACAGCAAAATAGAAAATCAACACACCTTTGGTTTTCAGAATTCAGGTGAAAGACTCAGTTGTCCTCATCATGGATGATATATCTGTGTTGTCTGGAGATAAGGCTCCTCTTTTATTTAGGGTTCTGTCCTTTATTGTGAAGTCTAAGGTCCAACAGGACAAATATCCATTATATCTACATATCCATCTCATACTAACAATGATCTGGAGGAAAAAATGGGGCATAGATAAAAAAAAGAAACATTGAAGAACAAGGGAAGAGTGGGGTTAACTAATGGATTTGGTCTGCATGTGCTGACTGGATCTGGGATTTTGACATCCACTTTGCAGAAAATGCTGGGGGTTGCAATTCCTCCTTATCTCCAGAGGTGGATATCTCTGTTTAGGAAAACAAACTTAAGGTTCTGACTGATTCAGGCATTTCATCCATCACACTCATGTTTCACCCCTGCTAAGCTTATAGACTCTAAAATTGACACGTCTGTAAATTTAAAGCATGTCAGAGCACGAAAGCATTTTGATTTTCATAAACATCTCAAAGTGTTGAGCCCTTGTGAAGTTGGTAAACTCAGTGGGTCAAGAACATGTAGAAACTAAAATCATTCTGCATCTGCTGGAGACAAGGTGTGAATAAACATTTTGTACTCTACATTTGTTACTCATTGATACAACGCCGTGCTTTTATGCTGAAGGAATTAGAAAATGTTTTCAAAACAAACCTTCTTTAAGATCATTTTCACACTGGACTGTTTGGTCTGCAGCAGAGCTGGTTATCTCTGTTAGTACGTTTTGTTCTGACAAATGTAAGAGTTCATCTGAACTCTGGTTTGGAGCAAACAAGCAAACCCGGAAAAGCTTGAAATATTTGACCATTTCTCCAAGTGGCTTCATCAGTCATCACGTTTGAATGAACAGCCTCATTTCCACTGAGCAGTCTGGTGCGGTCCGAATCAGTCCAGTACTTTAAGTGTTTCCATTGTGAATTGGACTGGTTAAACAGTTCCAACCCGTATCTCTTGAGGGCCCCCATCCGTTGTAGGTCCATAGAAAAATAGAATGAGATGATTGGGGCGGAGTTAGCCACCCAATGATTGGCAGAAAGTGATGACAACATTAGAAAGAACCAGTATAGCATTATGCTACCAGTTCAATGGACAAAAAGTAAAAAAAAAAAAAAAAAAAAGACGAGCTGCTGGAAGACCTCCATTGTTGTTGCTTTTCTGGTCGTCACACCAATGATACAATGACATGCTAGCGGTCTACACCACGCATGTGCGTGAAAACAAATCGCTCAGTGGAAGTGAGGCTAAACCAAGTGGAAAGGCTCACCAGAATTAACTGGTCCATCCCGCACTACTCCTCCCGTACCGCTCAATTCACCAGTGTGAACCATTGACTCTTTATAAGAACTGGACCAAGTAAGTGTGACATCATCAGGGCTTACTTAAGGCTTCAATGAAATGAAGTCAATTCAGTAGCCAGTTTTTCGCGATACAGATGTTGCCATGTTTATTCCACACGATGTCAGTAAGCAGAGTAAGAGTCAGTCTGCGTCAGCTTTTCTATGGCAACCACTCTCTCCAATCAGGAGTGAGCTTGTTGAGGCGTCTGATTGGTCAGTTCATAACTTGAATAACTTGCGATACACAATGACTGAGTAATAGCTGTTTATTTTTCAATGGAAGTCTATGGGATTTTGGCTTTTTGGATCCAGTGGGTACTTCCTGTTTGAAAAACCAGGGGGGAGGAGTCAGTTAGTCCAGTTCTCATATACTGTGAATGTTGTGAACGCAAGCAGGCTATCCATTAAACCAAAAGTGGGTTTGAGACTCAAGCACCCAGTTTTATGGGTGGAAACAGTGGAGTAAGCAGGTCATCAGTAAATGAGAGTTGAAGTGGGATGTTCTTGGTCAGTACTCAATTGTTTTTGGCAATACCAACCCCTGAAGAGTCATTGAAAGATAATTACTATAAGGGATTTGATTTTCAAGGTTGGCAGCTGCAATAAAACTAATCTCTCTCTCAAAGATCCTGAACAGACGATCTGACTGTAGCTGTTTGTTTTGTTCTCGGTCAGAAGCATAATCAATGTCACCTTTCAGGCTCCATCCAAACCCCTCTGCGGCTGTCCAGATCCTGTCACAGTGTTGGAGGTCCGGCAAGGACGAGCGGAGTTTGATTTCAGACGCAATTAGTCTGGAGGCATTCGGGGAGGGGGTGGTGACGGCAATGATGCTGGTGGAGAGTGCAGGGGATGTGGTGGGGGTTAAATTAGATTTGCTTTTCCTGTCTCAACACAAAGGCCCCACTGTGGGTGACAGCCAAGAAGAGAAGCTTCAGCTGATTGGACGTCTTCAGAAATCGTTCTCCCACACTCCCGTGACACTTAAGGACAGATAAAGTTTATGTTGTAACTGACAAAAAATCTATTTTGCTCGTGATCCAATCAAGACAAGGGGAGTCCTACTTTCAGGAAAAAAGTTTATAAAATCATTATTAAGGTAAATAAAATAATCTCTCTCTGTGACAAACACATTTTTTTATCAACACTTCGGTTCTTAAACCTGCCAAACTGTGGTCAGCTGCTGTGCATGTCATCTACTGTGTGTGAATGAGAGACAGCTCTCACATTTTTACCCCTCCTCCATATCAAAGGGCCCCGAGTTGTCGCCTTCATCTGAAGCAGCTAACACCTCAGATACTTGACTTTGCTTCAGAGGGTCATAAAACACAAAGACTGGCTGGCAAGCTTCGGGGAAATGCGAGTAGAGCACAAAAAACGCTCACACTCGGAAAGCTTTATTTTTTTATTGACTTGCGTACAGTATGAGGCAAAAATCTCAGACACCCCTCATTTCTAATAAATTGTTTCCAAGAAGCAGAGCCAGTAATCTTTTAAAGTGTCGTTAAGCAGCCCATGCTGTGTTTACAACAGGCAGTGAAGGTAACAAGAGTACAATCCAGAGGAAAACAGCCTTAAAAGCACCACTCCTCCTTATGGATCATTTAAAAGCTATTGGATTCTGTTAGCAATACAGAAACAAAAGAGGTCTTTTAAAATGGCAAGATTAAATATGATAGATGGAAAAGTTATAAATGATAGATTTTAAGAATAACTCCATATCCATAACATCCAAAGCATTGAAGGTAGGATCACCCGGAGAAACCTTAATGGATTATTAACTTCTCAACACCACTGAAATCCCCTTTTCTGCTTTCATTCTATGCAAAAATCATACTAAGTCTATTTGATTCTTGCTGGTCATCTGATGCTACATTCACACCGGAATTGTAAACACGAGTTCACTTCCATTGGAAAAAGTCTATATAAAAGTGTGTGTATGTGTGCTTCGGACTTGCGTGTTTAAAACAGTTGCGCTCACATGTCGCTAAGCTAGTTTCTATGACTGTTTTCAGGACGTGGCCATTGAACGTGCAGTGAAAGATGAACCAGGTTGAAATTTGACCAATTAGGGACTTATACCTGGTAGTGATGTATGGATGGTGTCCCTTTGGTTTTACTGTTTGATAATTGATCATGGAGGAGAAATTACTATTTGCAGTTTGTGCCCGGCCAGAATCTTACGACACCGAGTCTTTTCCATTTCAGAATAGAGCTGCTGAAGAAAAAGCCTAGAACTAAATCCTCGAAATTTGCACTGTTTGGCATTTCACACCAAGCGTCTTCCAACTATAGACGGACATGCATCCAGTGCAAACACCATGTTCTGAAAGTGCATTCAAGAATGAAAGTTTTGTCCATTCTTGAACTTGAAATGCTTGTTGGGAACGTAGCATAACAGTCAGGATCAGGGCCGGCCATGGGCATAGGCGACCTAGGCGGCTGCCTGGGGGCCCAAGTGCTGGAGAGGGCGCCAAATCTCAATGATTAGGCTATACAAACACACACACACACACACACACACACATATATATATATATATATATCCATGGAAAGACCTCAGACATCCTGGTACGAGTCCCGACTAGAAGAGCCATTTTTTTAAACAACAATCATAAGAAGTATTATTTAGGTAGTTTTGAGAATTAAAGTAAATGAATACCTAGTGCAACATATTCCAGATAGCTACGTTGCTTCTTTACCAAACGGTGGTGGTGGTGTTGTGAGGTTGGGGGTGGGGGTCTCACGGGGGCAGGGTGCCTTGCAGCCCGGGGCCGGCCCTGGTCAGGAACTAATGAACCCCTTTCGCAGTGCGCAGGTTTCATGCCTGATACACTTGCGTTTCATGAATTTCACCCTCACTTACCTGTACGTATTGTTTATTTGCTACGATCTGTCACCTGCAGTATGCTCTTGGACCAAAATGTGTATGAACATTTTTATTTTACGGGCTCACCGAGTGGTCTACAATCTAAAAATTTAAAGGTTTGACCATTTGTTGCCCACATTACAGTTGTGACCGATACGGACAATTTTTTTTAAGACTCCCAATGGCTAACAGTGTTTGGCTTAGGGAGCTCCAGTTATTTTGCGGATGACTGGGTCCTTTTGGGTTCAACAAGCCATGATACTTGAGGAAAAAACTGAGGCCGTGTTAAATTACATTGATTGGCTAAAAGTTGAGTGCGGGTGTTTTGTCACCAGCTTTCTGTTACAGACATCTCTCTTGGCAGACCAGGGTTTTATCATCTGTGTACTGCTTTTAAATTCAACAGGTGTCTATGAAAGAACATTAATCAAGAAAGTCAATTTAGTTACTTAGTTTTAACCATTTGACATATTTTAATGCAAATACGCTTAAAACCCTTTGACTCCAAAATGAATGAATTTAACATTTCTACATGAAAGCAAAAATAGCTGGAAATAAATGTAGGTTATAATTTCAGTGGTGAAACGCACCAAAATAACATATTCTGTGTGATTAAAGGAGAAAATGATACCAACATTTATCAGCTTTTCCATCCAAAGTTTTAGAATGAAGGAAATCATTTTCATTAACACATCCCAAGTGTGGCCTAAGTTATTTGAGAGCTATTTAAGATCCATGAGGAGATTTTTTTTGTGTGCCAGGTAATTCAGTCACTAATTCTTCACTTCAGACTTCCAAAACAGAGCTGAAAGTCAGCCCACAGCTGAGCAGCACACTGAGTCTGTATGAAAGCTTCACTCAAGATTTCACAAATCCTCAAACGTAAAATCCCCCCTTCCA
The DNA here is from genome assembly GCF_002922805.2 of Oryzias melastigma. Taxonomy (NCBI): domain Eukaryota; kingdom Metazoa; phylum Chordata; class Actinopteri; order Beloniformes; family Adrianichthyidae; genus Oryzias; species Oryzias melastigma. Next base: position 12,010,252 of record NC_050526.1, on the reverse strand, counting down.
GCCTCACAGCGACACTGTTTAGAGTAAAAAGAAGATTCCATCTTTACCCAATAATAGGCTCCATTGTAAACAAAGGACTACGACTTCCTCTGGAGACTTTTGTTGTTTTTCATTTGCAGGACAAATCTGATTTCTCCTGCCAAGTCACGTAACCATTTGATGTGGGATTGTGACTTTGCTATCTCAATTGTAGAGTGCTGCATTCCTGCAGAGCGTATGGCATGCTTTCACACGACAGTTTCTCCATCATCATCATCATCATCATCCGCCGTCTGAACTGTTTGGCTGCAGAGTCAAAGTCAAGCTCTCACTCAGGACTTCCAGCCGGGAGGAAACGTGGGCTTTTAAAAGCTCCCCGTCTCCCAAAAAACCTGCTTTCTCTGAGCTGTGAATATGAATGGACAGAGGAGGAGGAGGAGGATTCCCCCCACCTCCCTTTGTAATTATGCCTATTGTGTTCTCTTCCTGTGGTAGAGAAAGAAACCTTTCCATCCAAGTCATGCTGTTGACCTTTATTTCTATCTGATCTACAGCTGACAGCTTATCTTGACCCTGTCTGGGCTCCTGCACATAAACACCGAGCACGCTTGCATAAATACTGGTGACAAAACACTTCCAAGCATTTCGACGCGTTTCCCAGGTTTTTGGATCAGAAAGCAAACTCCGCATTCAAAGAGAAAACATTTCTAGTTTATTAACATGAAAAACAAATATAAAAGAAGAAGCGCATGTAAACAGGAAATGAGCAGAAAGAAGAAAGTTTGCCCACGAGTTTGATTCCTCAAACAAAACAGTCTTTTTCACTCTTGTATTTTGTTATGAGATGATATCAGTGAGGAGAGACACAATACGGGTGACTCCTCCAGAGAAGCTGGAAAAATACAGACGGCGAGTGCTGTGAAGATGGGAAGTTGAAAGTGTGTGTTGGGGCTTAGAGATGGAGCTCCTCTGGGGATAAAAACCGGCCTGAAGTGTGTGTGGTTGCCATCCGAGTGGCTCATTACACATTCCTTCAGAAAACAGGCCTCAGACATTCCTCAAACGCTGACACATAACCACACGTGCTCCCCACGCTCGCATCCCAACTGTTGAACCCGGTTAGCTCCCGCCGTTCCGAGAAGACCCCCCCCATGCTGAAATGATGTCACCAACCCTCAGGTTGTCATCTTTCTTTTGTTTGTCGCACAAAAGGCTGTGTTTACAAACAGTTGTTTGGAGGAAATCACTGCGCTGCTCGTTTGTCTGACGAGAAGCAAGGGATGCTGGGAGTCCATCAATGTTGGGGTAAGACTGTTTGGTGCACAAATTATGCTTTTTTTTCCAAAGGGACAGACATTCAAATTTGAAGTTTTAAACTATTTAATGCTGCGATTTTTGTGTCAAATTATTGGAAACACACTTCCGGATTGAAGCATATAAAATAAAAGATATAGGAGCCAGGTTAGTTTATCAAACAACCACTAGGGGTTTGTTTCATAAGCTGCATTTACTCCAATGTAACATGGACGTCTCTGTTTCAGTCTTCTTAAGACCATTCAAAATAACATTCAAGACGATACGTTTAAAGACAATGAACAAGTCTAATTTAGCAATCATACATACAGACACTAAATAATATAAGAAGACTCAAAAATGATAAACCATCATAAACTGCATGTCGGATCATTTATTATTATTGAGGAATAAGGATGTAACGATTCTTCGTAAATCGTTAAAACCCGATTCAACATGTTCATCGGAGCAGAAAATAAAAAAAATTAGTTTGTCTCGGCCTGTGCCTGAATTAGAAAAAAATGCAGGAGATGACATTTCTTCATGCAGGCTCGTTGTGAGTGTACAGGTGCGCCTGTGAGTGTGTGTGTGTCGCGGACTGGCTGCATGTTGTTCATCTGCGCTCCCCTCCAAGGAAATTCTTGGAGCTCCTTCAGATTTAAAAGTTTCACATAATTATTATCGCAAATTCAAGCAAAGCCGATATTTGATCCTCAGCCTGAAACCTTACATTTACATGCAACTTTGACCAATCTACTGCAACAACAGTCATGGATGACGACTGTTTCCCTTCTGACTCCTTCCCGGCCCGGGAGCCGTGCTCTTTTTTAAAATTGATTCTTTAGCTGTCTCTGCCTTTTTTCTGTGCAAGCTGCACATGAATGGCCATTTCCGCTGAGTGCAAGCGTGGACGAGTGCACATGAGGCCGAGTGTGCGCTCAGTGGCTGGGAGGGGGCTGAGCTAATCGGGCGCGGAGCGGTCAATCTCACGAGGAGCAAAACATTAAGGATTTGTGATCATTTCAGTATTCAGTGCAAATGTTTTATTTTCTGTTAGTAGGAAAACAGTTTGATGTAAGGGGCAAAAAGAAAACATATTTGGCCTTAAAATACATTTAATTCATTGTGTTGAGAAAAAAAAGGGAAAAATTGAAATCGTGACTATAAAACTGTGAATTTTCTATTTCTAAAGGAAAAAAAGGTTCCGGCGTTCGTGGGGAACAAGCAGCCAGCAGGTGTTGTTGGGTTTAAGTTGCACCCAAACCTCAGATTCACGGAAACTCAGCGGTTAACTCCGACTGCAATTATTAGTGAGCAGGGACAGATATGTTACCCGTGAAATCTCTGGAGATGGGATTACCGTCACCGAGCAGAGCAGGCCCAGTTCAAGACAGCCCCCCCCTCCTGTGGGGGGGCTTTGTGCTGCTGTGGCACGCGTTTGTGTCGGAGCGTAATGGAAACCTCGCACAAACAGCTCTGTTTATGATGTTTATTTATATGCACGCTGGGCTTATATGTGTGTGTGGGGGGGTGATGAACGAGGCTTACTGCTGCTAATCCAGGAGAACGTACCTGTACTGAGCAGGTGAGCTGGAACCTGAGACGTGAAGTCCGAGGCAGAGTCGCGGACCTCCTGATCTTCATCCTGCAGCAGCAGGAACAGACTTCTCCACAGTGAGAGCGTAGTGGGCAGACCTGAAACACACACTCGCATGAAGACCGCCGGGAAACAGGAAACAAGTCAAACGTTTCCTTTGTGTTGCTGCTTTCACTCAGACTCACCCAGAACCAGAGCTGGGTCGGTGAGCAGGCTGGACGTACAGCCAACCAGAACCTTGGTGGCCGTCAGCTTCACCTCCACAGGCTGCTCCTCATCACAGCACGAGCTCACCAGCGCCCCCCATGGAGCCAAACAAGCTACTGCACTTGAGCACTTAAATAATTAGAAAGACAGCACTGATTAGTCTAATTTATTTAATAATAAATGTAAAGTGTTTTTCTGTTTAATTTGTCCTGATGGCAGATGGACTAACATCAAATTCAAAAAAGACTTCTAGAAATAGTCTCACATTACTGTATTGCCAACGCTAAAGAAAATTTGTTGTTTTAGTGAAGATCCACTTCAAACAAATGAAGCTTTCTTGAAAATAAATAAACCATCAGGCTCGTCTCATCATTGCAAACAACAAAAGAACAGATTTTATAACATGAACTCAGTTCTTTAAACTGTGCCAGAATAAACCCTCCCATTTTTGTTTTTAGTGGTGGAAGCTTCATTTCATGATGAGCTTTGTGTAACTGTTCTGTTGGTCAGTGATGGTTGAATGTGTTCTGTACCTGAGGGTCAAAGGTCAGCAGCTCAGTCACAAGCTGGGAGAGCAGCGTCAGGGCGGCACAGTGGAGCTCCACACTGAAACAGACGACAAACCTCAGCTGATTCTCTGCATTTGGGAAGCTTTGGCGGGATTTCAATAAAGATCTAGCTGGAATCTACACACCACTAAACCAATTGCTAAATTCCCCGCCCTCTTTTCTCAGCCAATCACAGCCTCATTAGTGGTTTTAAATTCATGGACATCTATCGCTCTACATTCCATTCCTCTACCACCATCAGCGTCTAGGCCTGGAGTGAGCCAAATGCAGCCCTTTAAACTATTTAATCTGGTCCGTCAAATGGGAATAAATTATAATGATAATCCTTATTTGCTTTATTTTCCACCACCATATGAAGGAAGACATTTGCTAAGTTTACAGTTTTCCCTAAAGAACATCAAGGCATTGGTGCAACTGGCACTAATATGAGAACTAAAGTCAGTTCTGAAATAAAACCCCAAAATGTTCTATATTAGTTTTAATGCAAGTTAAAACATGTTTTCATCCAGATTTGATGTTATTTCTTTCCCTTATGAGGTAGATTACCAAACCACCTCATTCATCTGGTCCTGGTCTGGCCCCAAATTTTAGAACCCTTTTTGAAGTCAAAACCCCTGGTCTAGGCTTTGGGGTGTATCTATGTCTGATTTGAGCCTCTGTCACCAGGATAAAGACGTCATCTGCCCAGAGTGTAACCCCCAAAAGACTATGAACGTATTCATGCCTATTTTGTGTCATAAATAAATCTTCCTAAGATCTCTCCTTACTGAAATTAAATAAAGCCTAGGTCACTACTGCTCTTAAGGGTGAATATGGGCTGCATAATGGCAAAATCTGTACGAGGCCGGTGATTGTAGACCACTTGGTGAGCATAAATATTCATGCAGGTTTTTCTACAGATGACAGGTTGTAGAAAACAGTTATGTAACACAAATGGGGTAATTAAGAGTGAATTAGGTGAGACGAAGGCCTGTTATACCAATCTTTTCTGTTTTTAACCCCCACAAATCTTGCATACTGTCCATCTTTCACCATTCTAACCATAAGGGCAGTTGCAACTACAAAAGTCATTGTAGGACAGCATCACCCGTACATCATGACGTATGTTAGCCTTACCAAGACTTCATGGTACTCTTAGTCACATGCATGACATTCCATTTTTAAATGAGCTTCAAGGGAACTGCAAGACACACACTCCTTAAAGACCAACTCCAGCGAAACAGCGATTTTAACATGTTTTTGTAGCATTTTTCTAATGATGTAGGACATAAAATGAAAAAATTAAGCTCCAAAAAGATGAAAAAAGGCTGTTTGACAAAAGAGCTTATTTGTGGTGTGGGACATACACTGGGCGGGCCTCAAGCTTCCATAGATCTAATCGTCTACAACTGGAGGGATCAGAATGGAGTGGTGAAGGGAGCTTTTTAAAACATTATTTTTTCTGTTTGCTCCAGATTCATAATAATTTTAATAAAGAAATACTCGGAAATGCAATTTTAAGCTAGATATGTTCTCCATCATCAGAAAAAGGCCACAAGAACGTGTTAAAAACACCATATTCATTGGAGTGAGTCTTAAAGCTAATTGAGAATTAAGCAAGTAACTAGACACTCTTCTCCTTTATTTGGGTCTTGATCACACTTCAGCAGCTTGACTGATCTGCTGCATGGATGCAGAAAGTTATTTTTCATGAATTTGTGTCAGAAAAGCCTCTTCGAGCCTCAACCTGTGCTCCACAAAAGAAGTGTGCTGGTACCTCCACAACATTCTGAGCCACAATAGGCAGAGTGCCATTCAATCACCGGCAGACAAGGGCAACCAGCAACCCAATCTCCTCCCAGTCCGGCTCTAATCATAACCCTGGGGCCGCTCTGAAGGGAAAGCAGATCTCTGGGTCCAGAGATTGTGGCCAGGAAAAGGCTTCAGAGGCCTTTGTAATCCAATCCTTGTTCAAGCCTGTATTCTCTTGTCCGGGGTGAGAAAAGCACTGCAACTGCTTGTAAAGGAAGGTGTGTGTGTGTCGGTGCATGTCAAAGGGCTTACTGTATAAACAAACACACACACACATACTGGAACAGCATGTGCCAATCCAGTGTGCAGCTCAAAAGAGGGAGGTGTGCAGTCCTGCAGCTCTGCCCAAAATACCGCTGAGGGCCCGGCAGGTGTGAATAATCTAATGGACGTCTAATGGTGCAAATAAAGGCCTTTGAGGGAACAAATATCAGTTTTCACCCACATAAACGTTTCCATGCCCTCTATTTCATCTCGGCGCTGCTGGTCTTTCACTGCTGGTGGACTTTTGGCAAGCGAAGCACCTCTGAGGCGCACAAAGAACGCAAAAACATGCAGGGAAGAAAGAAGAGCCGAGGAGCAGCCAGGTGCAGGCAGTGACCCTCTACGCCCCCCATGGATGCAGACTCTGAATGAAGACCCTTTCACAGCCCAGGAAAACAAAACCTGAGGAGAGGAGGAGGAGTCTGTGGCTTCATCTTCTCCCTGTTAGTCCATCTATCAAAGCTTCAAACAGACACCTTTAGGACTGATGGAAACTAAGGAACAAACAACCTTCTGAAAAAAATGAAATGACCAACAATTTAAGGAAAAGTTCTCAAAAAGCTCAAAAATTCAATTCAATTTATTTATAGTGTGGCAGTTTAGAACCAAAGTTTAACAAACTTTTGCATAAAAAAGGGATCACATCACAACTGAACCGCACCAGAATCCACCAACTCCAGTGCAGTTCTGCAGGCAGTTCGCTTACTCCAAGGACAGGAGGGAGCGACCAGAGCAGCCAAACGACCACAGAAAAGGTGGTCAAAGGTGCAATCCACCATGAGGTGTAAGGAGACAAAAACACCAGATACGTGACAAAACAAAGTTAGCTGTTTTGTCAAGTTGTATGGCTAAACGACTTAAGGCTCTTCACTCTCCCCCTCCCCCTCTGCCTGCATGGTCAGAGCTGCAGACCATTTAGTGGAAAAACACCCATTTTTTGTCAAAATGGTGGCTTTCTGATACTTTTATCTCCATAGCAACCATTTTATTTTTTGGACGCCTCAGGGTGACGAACAGGGCTATATAATTTTCAGAAGAATCGGCACAAGTACATTTTTGGATTTCCTTGGCAACGGAGGCTTTTTGTTGACCACGCCCACATCCCTAATATGATCATATTGTATGTTATATTGTTTTGCTCAGCTTGAGCCATGGATTACATTTTCTCTATATTCCAGTAACAATGTGCAATCAAAAGATGAACACCACATTTTCGAGTTTGGCATACAAACACTGTTCAAAATCGACAGTCTCCAAAGTCCCTAGGAGGAGTTTAAATTTGGAATTGGTGCTAAAGGGGATTTTTGGGGGAAGATTCAAGATGGTGGTCTCTTTCTAAGGTCAACAAAACTACAGTTTTGGTTCTAGACTTAACCTGGTAGTGTATGATTGTGAAATTTTGTGAAGATTTCTCAAAAAGAAACTTTTTTTTCCCCATGCTGTGTGAAAATGTGAAAATCGTCAAATTTCACACATTATCAGAAATGGTACTCAACATTCATTTCAGGGATAATTAACCTGGATACTGTGTAACGTTTGCGACATAAACTCAGTGTGATTGAATTAAAATGTGGTTAATCTGAGAGTTTTTTTGTGTGTGTTTCAAACTGGTGCTGAGGGATTACGACACGGAGAAACACAAGCTCAATCCTCTAAGGAGACACTGGTGTCATCAGAATATTTCCCTCCTTTCTGAAAATAAAAGTCTCTTTGCATAACTGTCCTACTCTGACTGGAACTGGTGACAGTGTTTTGTCCATATCTATACAAAAACACAACCAACTGCAGTGTTTTCATACGTAGACCCTCCGTTAAAGACCCACTCAGATGAAGTTTTAGCCGTTTTTAACATGTTCTTGTGGCATTTTTCTAAAGATGGAGGATAAACATAAAGACAGTTAAACTCAAAATTGAATTTCTGAGTTTTTCTTTTTTCAAATTGCTGTGAATAAGAAGCAGATGTAAAATGATGAAAAAGCTTGCTGGTGGGGCGCAGAAGGTACAATGGCGAGTCATAAGCTCTCCGCTCCATCCTGATGCATCCACTGGCAGAGAAACAGATCCATGAACGTCTTTGTTTTCCTTGTCTGAGCTGGAATCTGGATCAGAACTGTACAGCTCCAATATTGATCGCCATTTCTGTTGCACTGTAATGTTAGGTTGAAGGTTTGAGGGGCTGTAAGCTAATGGGAGAGTGTACACAAAGGGATGATGGGAAGTGGAGGCAGCTTTACTGTATGCTAAGAGTCCTGCCTATAACTCAGAGCTGAACTCCTGCTGCTCTGCGGAAACTATGTCCTAGAAAATTACATGTTTTTTTTTTATTTATTTTGGCTAAAAATTATATAATCAAAATTCAAAAGTACACTTTTATACGACGGAGTATTAGGGCCACAAAAAAAAAAAAAAAAAAGTAATATTACGACTTTTAATCTCGTAAATTTACGACTTTTTTCTCGTAATATATTGAAGTCGAGGGGAGCCTACAGTCCAGCGAATTTATGCCGTGCGCTGAAGCAGACAGACCAAACTGTGAAAAACGTCTTGGATCTCATCAGGTAAACTGAATGTTTAAAATATTTCAAGTGTTTGGAAGTTTCTTTATTTGATTTACAGCTTATTAATGTTTTATTCGTTGATGGTGGCTTGCAGGATTTCTGCAGATTACGTTGATGAAGCCGTCGATATCCGCGCAGCTGTTCACTTCCAGTCATTTCGTCCTCCGAGACAGACCAGATCTCCTCCAACTCTGTGCTGCTTCCGTCTGAAGAGGACTAGTTTTCAGAATGTTCCATGTTCTTGTGCTAACGTAACAGACAACTGTCATTTCTCAGTGTTGTTTTGTGTTGAGACGGGATGTTTCATTTGGAGAAGGAGGCGTCCGGATCTCTGTTTACATTCTCCTTCGGTTGTCATGTGACGTAAGGGGGCGAAAGGGCTTCTGGGAAATTAAAGGCAAAATAAAGTGACGGACCTAATAAACATGCATTATTCTGAGCTCTTTATTTACATATGAAACTCCACACTACCGACCCCGAACCAGGAAATAATTTCGTTTTGAATCACCAAAAGGTTCAGAATTTCTTTGTTTTTAAAGCACCGATCTGGAAATAAATCTTCACAAGATACTCCACATCTTCATCTTCGAGCACGGCTCTGATATAAACAGACACATTTGAGTTTTTTTCTCATTAATTTACGACTTTAAATCTCGTAAATATAGCCTATGACTTTTAAAGTCATAAATATACGACTTCGTAATTTAGCAGTTACGACTTTTTTCGCATAAATTTACGACTTTTAATCTCGTAAATTTATGAGAAAAAAAGTCGTGATATTACTTTTTTTTTTTTTTTGGTGGCCCTAATACTCCGTCGTACTTTTACAATAAATCAAAAGCTAATCGGAGTGGGACACCTGTAAACACCTGTAATTTGATGGGTTTAAAGATGAGCTCACTTCACAATTTCTTTCATGCATCTTTTAAAGCAGCAGCCTGCTAGTAAAAGTGCATTTTTCTGTTTAAAACTCGAGTGCTGCTCGACTCACCTGAAAGTGGAGCTCTGGGTCAGGTTGAGGAGGTGCAGCAGGACCTCATCCTGGGACAGAGTCTTTGCGTCGTCTCTCCACCGGAGCTCTCTGCCGGAGCTCCACACGCTCAACACCTGCAGGACCTGAGAGGAGGAGGAGGAATGTGAGCAGCTGAACATCTCTGTCTCATCGTCACTCTGAATAGGTCAGTCAGTACATGCTCTCTGCAGAGCAGCACGTTGCCATCAGTTGTTTTTTTACCTTCCTCCACATCTCCTACTCACACAGACATCTGCATGTGAACAGATGCTGTAACACTCTGCTCTCTATCCAAGTCCAGAAAAGGACAGACTATTTAAACCCACTGTTTCAACTCTAGTTGTGAACTCGTGTTGAAATCCCTCCTGGATTATTAGTTCTGAGAGCTGAGCAACACTAAATCCTGGTGCATCTGATGTTTGAGCTCCTGAAACAAAGATGGAGCCAGACTCTGGAGGCTTTGAAATGACTCAAAGTGAGAAACAGGAACTTTTAAAAACAGACAAATGGACTAAAATGATCACCACTTCAATGTAAGTAGGCATAATCTTCTGTATATTAGACCTTCAAATAACTAAAATAGTGGAGGAAATTCTTAAAACCACAGAAGTGAAAACAAAGATTCCTAGGAAGTTCTTTTCAAAATAAAATACAGTCGGTATCAAATAAAAAAAGACAAACATGAAAACATTGGTGTGAAATCCAATAAAACACATTCTGAGGTTAACTAAGTTCTTCACTTTAAGAACTTTACTTGTGAACATCAACTACTTTTGTTCAGCAGAATAAGTGCTTTAATTTTGTTTCAATAATAAACCAATCTGACTGCAGATTAAACCGTCTACCATCACTTTGCTCAGTTATCTGACATGTTTAAAATTTAAACATAAATTATAAAACTTAATTACCTAAAAAAATAAAAAAATAAATAAATGAAAAAATAGATTTTTTCAAATAATTAGCATTTTTCTTTCAAGTCCACACTGGAGGGACAGAAAAACCCATGTGGTTCAGGTGCATCAGGCTGCAGGATCACTAGTTTATAAGGAAATGAAAGAAGACTTGTTTGTAACCAGCCACCTAGTGGTTTTACACTGAAGTGCTTTGGTTTCAGTCAGAAAGGAAGTCAAGTGTTGCCATTTAGGAAACTGGGCAGGATTTTTTTTTGAGTTTCTTTCAGTTATTGGGGGAGCGAGGAGGTCCTGGTTCAAATCCTGGCTGGAATCTTTCAAGGTGGAGTTTGCATGTTCTTCCTTCCAGGCTCTCCAGCTTCCTCCCAGACTCCAAAAACATGCTTCATGTGTTCATTACTTATCACTCAACTGTAACTAGGATAGGCTCCAGCAACCCCATGCACCTGAAGAGGATTTATTGGGTTCAGGAGATGGATGGATGTCAGTCAGAGGTTCAAATCCCAGGTAATATAAGCTTTGGGAAACACCAAACATCACTTCGTCCACCATTGTAAATGCAGGTCGCTCTGGACGAAAGCATTTGGTAAATACTAAGGAAGTAAAAAATAAAGCACAATTTCGTTCAAAAAAAAATGGTGGAGAAAAGACTCTAATTCTGGCACATTTTTCGACCATACAAATAGACATTTTTGGGAAATATAAATAAATAAATAAATACATTTTTTTTTTCAAACTGACTCAATGCTCAATCCCTCTTCTCTAGATGAGCTGAAAAACGCAGCAGTGGGCGGAGCAGCCGTCACGCCTGCGCTTCACTGTTTATCCACACGTCTGGCTGTTTGGCGTTTGACTGCCTGCTCTATTCTCGGCCCGCCTGACCAGTTCTGCTGCTGCAGACTTTTACAGCCCGGTTTAATGAGCTCCCGTCCTGCGACGCACTCCGCTGCCCACATTCTCAAATATACAGAGTCATAGGAAAACATGCAGACTCAGGCTGCAGGCCTCCATAGCTGTTACATGCAAATAAACATCGACGCCCACCCTGCACGAGAGGAGTAACACTCCCCCGCTCACTGGGTCATTACAGCCTCAGATCTCGCCGTTTCTTCAAGGGAAACAACGGCATGCTGGGTAAATACAGAATGTGAAGGTTGGCGCAAAATAAATTAGAAAATGTCATAAATTACATGCTGATTGCAAGGAAAACAGCTGGATTGTTTCATCATGTGAGCGTTTTAAAGGTCACACGGAGCTCTACAGAAACCCAAACCTAAAAGTGAAGTTGAACCTTCAGATAGAATCTGCTGATCAGGTCAGACTAATTGGCCTTCTGAAGGTTAAAGGGTTGTTTGGGTTCCATGTGTGAGGTTATGTGAAATACTAGTTAGAGCCTCACCTGCAGCAGAGTAAAGTCAGAGAACGATTGGTTCAGAGTCGGGGTCAGGGGGGTGCGGCTCCTTCAACTAATCAAACCCTAAAATTCCCACAGTGCTTTGTTTTTGTGGAAGCAAACTTCTCCTGGAAGGAGAGTGCTTTGATCTGTTCAGGTAAAAAGCTCCTTTAGAACCTGAAATGTTCCTTTAAAGGGCCGCCTTTGGCATGCATCTCTCCCAGAATGCTTCAGTGCAGGAAGGAAGGCCCTATGGTAACAGGTCAGGGTATCCTTGGCTCCACTTAACTGAGCCGACACATCAAAGTCCCACTCCCATGAAAATGGTGTTTCTAACATGTTCTTGTGGTATTTTTCTGATGATGGAGGACATGTGCAAAGAAAATGAAGCTTAAAATTGCAATTCTGAGTATTTCTTTCATTCTTTCTTTATTTATTGGCTAGCTGGGCTGCATGGTGGCGCAGAGGTCAGCGCTCTTGCCTCAAAGAAAGAAGGCCCCAGTTCAAATCCCGGCTGGGGATCTGAAACAGAACCACCAACTGGGACCTTTCTGTGTGGAGTTTGCATGTTCTCCCCGTGCATGCGTGGGTTTTCCCCTGGGACCCCGGCTTCCTCCCACCGTCCAAAAACATGCTTCATAGGTTAATTGGTTAATCTAAATTGCCCCTAGGAGTGAATGTGAGAGTGGATGTGTGTATGATTGAGGCCCTGCGATAGACTGACGACCTGTCCAGGGTGAACCCCGCCTTCACCCATCAGTACCCGGGTTAGGCTCTGGCACCCCGCAACCCTAAAAGGGACAAAGCGGCCAGGAAGATTAATGAATGAATGAATTAATATTTGCTAGCTGTTTTGGCAAATTTAGTTTTTTTTTCAGTTTTTTAGGCTATTTTAAAATTTCGCTATTTTTTTCAGCTATATGTTAGCTGTTTTGACTAACTCAAGTTTTTTTTTTTTTGTTTTGTTTTTTTTTGTTTTCAGCTTCAGTGTTTTTAGTAATAAATTTCAGCATCTTCATCTATCAGCACTAACATCTTCAGCGGCCAAATTCAGCTTACAGCATTCACACTAGCATTATCACAGGTAATGCTATATATTTAGTTCGTAATTATGTTATAAAGTTATGGTTTTACAATTTTAAAAATGTAGTTTTAGGTTGTTCAATAAATGTTTATCCTGTTCAACCTGCGACCTAAGGTGTGTTTTGGATTTTGGCCCTCTGTGGCATGTCAAAGACAGTTATATATTTGTTTAAATTTTGACTAAAATCGTCAAAATCCAACTTTAAAAATCAGGTAATAACCTCCCATGAGCAGCAGAGAGGAAGGACGTTATCGATGTGTCACTCAGGCTCTGAAGGCAAACCTCTCCATGGATAGAGAAGGATGTCTGACACACGCCCATAAAACAAGCGGAAGTTCTTCAACAAACACAAAAAACAAATGTAGCTCCTGTAAGGTCTTTGTGTGCATATGTGTGGTCTCACCTTGGCCAGACACTGAGGGTGCTGCTCATGAAGAGCCAGGCTGGTCAGGTTAGACAGGGTGGTCTCATCAAGCCACATAGGCCGCCCCTTCTCCTCCTCCTTAAGCCTTCTCAGGATGCTCTCCGCTGCCAGCTCCCTCACCTCATACTGTGGGCACCTCAGCAGACGCTGCAGGAGCTGCGCAGCCAGATGAGAGCTGTCCCACAAGTCAGGGAGCTCTACGCTGGCACTAAGCGCCACCTGGGCCAGGCTGAGAAGGTACTGAACGCTGCCGGGTCCAACAACGTCGCACGGAGGATCAGAGGCGAAGAGTTCTGAGGCCATCAGCACCGACAGGGCCTCCTGACGGAGAGAGCTGACCTCTGAATCTGTGAAAGGGAGAATCATGTTTTAATATGCATCATGAAGCAATTCACTTCTCTTTTTTTTAAACCCAACAGCCTTCAATCGCTTTCATTTATCTTATTAATAGAGGTTTCTTTTAGTTTCCTTTTCTTGGATGCACTTAAACCTCACTTGGATGAGTTGGACAAACCACAGAGCGTTCTGAACGCTGCAGTGTCTTCTGCTCTTTTCTATTTTGATTTTTATAGGAAAGGCTGCGTCAGTGTCTGTTTGGAAATGCCCACAGCGGTGCCAGCACAGCCACCTGGGAGCACACGCCCGACGCCAGCGGCCGACACAAAGAAACACTCACACGTGCACGCCCGTGTGCGTGAGCCTGCAACGAGCTCCACCTGTGCTGCTCTGAACCGACAAAAGAGCGGGAAACGCCGCATTCCAGCACAGCTGGGCCGGGTTACTGTGGAGATGAGCCCGGTTACTACAGAACCTGATCCTCAAAGGGGGGTTGGAGACCAAATCAGCATAGCTTAACGGTTCTAATGGGGGTTAAGGGCAAAGTAATGGGAGTAAAAGGGAGAAGATGACTGAGGAACAGGAGCGTGTCAAAAGAAAGCAGCTGCCTTTAACAGTACAGCTCAGGGAAGTGTGTTTGTGTGTGTTGTAGAAACAGCATGTTGACATTAGCCTGTCACATGCTCATGTGTTCAACTGTGACGCTGCAGTTCTGAGTCCAGCCCGGATCCCAGAACACAAAATCCATGTGTGCTCATTAGAGAGGGAGGAGGAAAGAACATCCGTCAGCTTAATAGAACAGAGTGGTGAAAAAGAGGAAAAGCTGAGCACTTCCTCTTCGAAAAAACAAAGTTTAATTTCCTTCTAATACTGTTCACTCTTTACAAATAGTCTTTGCTGTTTTAAAACAGATTTGTAAAAATCCACTCCAATAAATTTGGTAAGGAACAATGCCAGCCAAGCTGTCCGATATCAGAAATGAATGGATGATATGGAGGTGAGAACATCCAACGCTGATAACGTACGTCTCTTCCAGCATTATCCTACCTATACCATGGTCACTTCCAAAAGAAATATTAATTCAACTGTTGCTACTTTCATCCGGTTACTTTTAGTTTTTAAATTGTTTTTCTCAAGAAGCAGATGATCTGATAAACAGTGTGACATGTTGTCATGGTAAAGGTAACAGCTCCCTCTGGGGTGTATGTAGACTAACCAGAGTAGGAAAATGGTAAACCATATTCTCTTGTTTATTGTGGAGGGTTCTTTCTAAAAAAAAATACTGTTAGTTGAAATCTGTATATTAGGGTTATAAATGTTAAGGCTGTTAAACTCCTCAGTAAACACTTTTTTCTCAGAAAGACATGAACATTTTCACACTTTTCTTTCGTTAAAACTCTTACAATTTAAACCGTCATAGATTATAGATTGGATACAAAGATCTGACTACAATCAAAGATTCTTGTAAATGTGGCAAAACTGAAGAGATTCTGTTCAGGGGGCATGGCACTAAGAAGATTAAATAAAAAAAGCACGTCCAGATGGTGACGCTAAAGTTTGTTTCAAAGAAACAAAGTCCATAAATAGTTTCCTAGATGGCTTTAAAACAAGAAATATCCACCATCAACTCTTATCACAGTTTTTAAGTCACAATTTCACTTTTTTACGATTTTTTTTAAACACAATGAATTAAAGGTATTTCAAGGCTAAGTATGTTTTCTTTTTGCCCCTTACATCAAACTGTTTTCCTACTAATAGAAAGGATTCAACACAAATAAACAATTAAACATGATCCTGAAATGATCACAAATCCTTTCATACTCGGTTCATGTTGTGCTCCATGTGACGGACGCTCAGCACAGTCAGCGCAATCAACCCCCAGCCGCTGGGCGCACACTCGCCCGCGCTCAGTGCAAATGACCGTTCATGAGCAGCGTTCAGAGAAAACAAAAACAGAGGGCTAAAGAGAGTTAATAAAAAAGAGCATGGCTCCTGGGAAGAAGTCAGAAGGGAAACAATCGCAAAGCTGCATCGTCACCCATGACTGTTGCCAAAAGATTGGTCAAAGTGGCAGTAAAGTTGCAATCAAAATGTTAAGTTGCAGGGTGAAGAACAAATCGTTTTACTTGAATTTGTGTTAATAGTTGCTATCGCAACATCGCAAAACCCCGAAGGGACTGAATAATGTGAAACTTTTAAATCCAAAGGAGCTGCGGGAATTTCCCACAAGGGGGGGCGCAGATAAAGAGCAGGCCGCCAGTCTGCGAGGCACACACACTGGCGTGCCTGCATGAAGAAATGTCATCACCTCTGCATTTCTAAATTTGGGCACAGACAGAGACAAATCAGTTTTTTTAATTTCTGCATCGATGAATATGCTGACGAGTTGAATCGTTTTTTTTTTTTTAACGATTCACGAATAATCATTACATCCATACTTTACATAAATCTTGATACAGATGTATTAACAAGCAAACATTTTTTTCTTCAATAATTAAGAAGAAAATTATTATAAACTAATCGTCTAAGTTTCTGTTGTTCCAGTTACCAACTAGAGTTTGGGCAGGCACAAAGATTTAGAACATTGGGGCTATATGACAGGAACTCTTTTTTTAGGTGTCCATTATTAATTTTTATTGGACACCTTGCAGCCAATCAGAATCCAGAATTCACCAGACCATGGCATAAAGATTCAAGCTACGTTCACACTGTCCTCAGCAAGATGCGTTCATGTGACCACTTTCAATGAAAAGTCTATGCAAACGCATGTATATGTGGGTTTTAGGCTTCTGCGTTCAAAATTCTCGCAGTCAGGCACATTTTCAACACCATTTTTGGGCTCTAATAAAAAAATAATGCTGTCATTTAACATGTGTTGTGAGATAAACCAGATAAAACTTTGACCAATCAGGGACTCTGGTTCAAGTCTTTGGACGGAGGTTAAAGGTTACATAGGAACACCCTAAGCACTATAAACAGTTGGTTATTAATGTTCCCACAATCCAAACCTGCACGCTACGTTCACACAACATGCATTCAAGTGACCACTTCCAATGAAAATTCTGTGTAAACACTCTTAGTAGCTGCGTTTCCATTACACTTTTGCGCAAAACTTTTTCGAAATTTCTAGAATTTCGATAAAACAATGTTTCGAAAAAACAGCGTTTCCATTAACCCATGATTATGCGAAAAACTCGAAGTAATTCCCGCGATAAGTCATTAAAAAAACATGACGACGGATATAAACACTATTTTCATGTGCAGTAGATTCATTCACATTTCTGCCACGGAGCTAGCTCTCATCCTTCCCATCAGAGAAGACGTCTACGTCTGATCCGAGCCTTGGAGTGGCAGGCTCCTTAAACGTGGGAGCGACGTAGAGTCAAACAGTTTTGGGGAATCGTGGTTGAAGAATTCACCGAAGAGCTGTGGATTCAGCATTTTCGCATGACACGCTCAACTTTTGATGAGCTGTGCGGTGCTCAAGGCAGCCAGTTGCTGTGAAAAAGCGCATTTGACCAGCTTTTCCTGCTTCCTGTCCGAAACGCCATATCCGGTTAATGGTCACGTGACTCGTTTGTTTCGAAAAAAGTGTTTCCATTACAGTTTTTCGAAAAACTACTGTTTCGATACGGCCCAAATACCACCTCCTCTAAGCGCAAAAACTTTATTTCGAAAAAGGCGAGTTTTTTCGAAATTGTGGTGTTTCCATTAGGATAATTTAATATCGAAATTCAGTTTTTCGAAATTTCAGAGTTAATGGAAACACGACTATTGGTGCGTTGTGTGTTTCTGTGTTGTATTCACAGATTGCTAAGCTAATTTTTATTACTGTTTTTGGGCTATACGGAAAAAAAAGCCAAGTCATTTAACATGTGTTACAAGTTAAACCAGATAAAACTTTGACCAATCAGGGACTTAGATTTGATAGTGATGTATGGATGGTGTTTCTTGAAACCCCTTTGCTATCATAGGCATGTTTATATTAGATTCATATTGGATATACTACGAGATTTGCACAGCTTTGACGTGTCACACTGAGACTCCCACTGTAGATGGTGGACATGCACTAGTAAACAGTAGAAACACACATGCCACATGTCTGGTGGGAATGTAGCATCATAGGTTTGAATACTATTTGGCACATCACTGGACCTAGACATCCCCAATAACCAATACTTCTTCAGTAACTGTGTGTGTGTCAGCCGCGAGGAAAAACAAGACGGTTAAGCTTCACAAAGAGACGAAAGATTAATGAGAAAACTGCAGACCATCACAGCTCTGCTGAGCAGGAACACCCAAACTGTTACACTCCCTTTCTGGACCCAGAAGACTTAAGAACACAAAGAATACAGTGGAGTCAAACATCTATCATGGTCTGCGGTTCTGCTGACTTCCCCTTCACTTCTGCATGAAACTTAGGAACTGAAGGAGTCTGCCATAACCTGGTGGCATTAATATTCCTGAGCACACGCCCAAATGAAGAAAAGACATCTGCAGCCATGCAGTCTAAACTTTGCAACTCCAAGAAAATGACAAAAAACAAACATTTCCCACAATGCAACACACCTCCCAACTGAGTTTGTCAGCTGTGAGTGAGGCCGTCTTTCCTGTGCAGAGGTGGCTTATCCAGCGAAGGTCAAATATTTAAACTGCATGTAGCCGCAACATCTGGACTGAATAAACCTGAGACACTTTTTTGTGGTTTTTGGGAGGATGGCAGCCATTGCCAGCTGAGTTTGGATGGAGGGCAGCGGGTCAGCACCCTGCCACACAAACTCCTTCACAAGCACCACACAGAGGCTCATTTTCAAACGTGTGCCCTGGGAAACAGACAGATGCAGCCTGTTCTGCCAGGCTCAAACACATATGAAAGTATGTGCGAGCATGAAGTAAAATAAATTAAAAGCTGCGCCGCAAAAACCGAAAGGACGCGTGCTGCGCCTTTATTAGCGCGGCTCTCGACCCAATAAAAGCTGAGACACTTTACTGTGTGGAGCTAGGAGCGGGGAAAGCACGTGCTCTCACACGCAAACACGCAGCTGGATTTCCCATCAGCTTCCAAAAGAAGAAAAACAAATGCCATCCATGTGACAGAGCTTTACAGTTTGCTCAACAAATACTCAAAGTCTTTCCTGCAGGCAGTCCATGGACTTGAATTATGCTCTGCTTTCATATATGAACAGCCAATCCCCCCATGACTACACAGAAGGATGCAGTGTAAACAGCCGCATGGGTAATCTGACTTAGTGGAAGTTTTGTCGTCATTATTTGATGGTTACTTTGATCAGAAACCATTTCAAGTTCAGGCTCTGCTGTACGACAACTTCTATCATGTTCATATAATATTTGCAATACTTTTATATTCAGTCCGCCTTCTTGAAAAGAGGGACCACCACACTTGTCTGCCAGTCCAGCGGCACTGTTCCCGACTCGCAAAGGCGTGTCACCCAAGTCAGACCCTTACACCACAACTGCCCAAGACTTGAGATAATCAGGACGGACCTCATCACTCCCGAAGATGCTTTGCCACCAAGGTGTTTTCTGATTACCTCTATGACTTCAGCTGAGGTGATAGACGGACCCACCTCTGTGTCTCCAGCCTTTGCTTCATCATCAGAAGGCTAGTTGCCAGGATTAAGAAGAACCTTAATAGCCCTTGTGCTATCATATGGGGTCCAGATGACCCAAGCCTTACATTGACATGATATCCATTGCATAACAAATGTAGATGAAGGTGGACAGGATTTCATGTTTGTCATGGATACCAGTGACTATCAAAAATCATTGAAAAAATAAAAGTTTAGCACGCAGTGACAACATCCTTGACAACTCTCCTTGAAAACATCCTAATTTCAGGTCAACAACTTGTAATTTAAAGACAGTATTGACAGAGCAACTGCCCCCCCACGAGGTGCCAACTTTGCCAGATTTTTTTTGAGGGTAGCATAAAGTTTGTCACTCGACCCTCCTCAAATTCCCCCAAGACCCTAATTTTGTCCTCTGAGACTATCATGAAGAGGTGATGGAGACCAGGCTTGGTGGCAGAAACTTAAAATATGTAATTAACTGAAGCATGACCAAAAAACCGATGGAGAAATAAAACTGGTGACAGAACAGAGCAGAGCAAATTACTTGACCCTGAGGAATTGAAAACTTAATACACCGAGGTTGATCAACTAAATGAAGACAGCTGTGAATGATTTAACCTGAACATGATAAGACTGACAGGGAAAACAGAATAAGGACAAAAACATGACAAAATCTAACCCTTGAATCATGAACCCCAACATCACCCCAACTCAAAAGAGCAGATCCCAGATGCCCAAAAACACCCATGGGGATAGGACCCTAATGGGCAAAACACAAGTCCAGAAAACAGAGCTCCAGCACCCAAACGGATGTGAGGGGTATTGGAACCTCTCCTCAGGTACAGACGTGAAGAGGAGTGGTCCCAACAACTCTCCTCAGGCACAGGACACATGAAGGGGAGCAGTCTCGGCAACCCTCCACCAGAACAGGAAACAGCCAAGGGGACGAGCAGTGACCATCCTCAGTGTCAGGTCATCTGTTCTGTCCTGTTACGTCACTGGTTTGGTCTCCCATGGTTTTTGTCATGTTTAAGTTTATTTAGTAAATGTTCAAGTTTCCGCCACCAAGTCTTGTTTCCTACATTTGGGTCCTCCACCACCATCCCTGACAGAAACTGCCAGCACTTGATGCTGCTATGTCAAAACTTGCCAGGTGCTTTGGAGGAATTCCAATAGATCTCATTCTTCAGCTTTATAGCATCTTTTTTTTCTGGCACACACCTGTGCAGGTGGATTTCAGCTCCAACAACCATCAGAGACCTTACAATTACAACTGAACGACTGCACTGACAATGGAGGTGAAAAACTTGCCAAGACTCAATGTCTCAAGCTTCCCTTGATACCGGTTTAAGTCTCTACCGGATGTGGAAGTTACAGAACCTTCTGATGATGGACCCTTTCCCTCTACCAGTTAACCCAACTTGCTACCAGTAACCAGAAACAGTTGAAAGCTCAGCCCCCTTTTCACCTGAGTATCTAATAAACATAGCCAAAAGTGAGATGACACAACTACAAAGTGGATCATTGACCTGACTAGGGTGTCTACATGGTGTTTGCTAAGGATGAACTGTGACTGACACAGAAGTCCATTAACAAAGACACAAAAACGAATGGAAAACATAAAAAGCTTGAAAATGTCTAAAGTCGTCTGTTACTTTCAGAGACTCAAGAGGTTTTAGGGTTTGGTCCATTTTCTTCTTTGTGTTTGTTTCCCTCAACTCAGTCGGGTAATACTGACCCCTTGTGAGCAGAATTTGGAACTGCATGATTTATTTTTGCCTGTTTGCTCTGCTTTAGTCTTCAGTTTACTACTGAAGCTGTAATGATATGACATTCTTTAACACTCCCTGACACTTTTAACCCATTTAAGTGGCATTAAAAGGCTGAGCTTTCCTCCACCACACAACAGTTTTACATCTGCTGAAACTGTAGTAAGACTTCGTGCCTGGTGTTTCCTCTGTAAGGAAAACACAGAATAGTGAATTTATGTAAAGATACATTTTTTTGTGAGTTTCTTAGACTAACATGACTTTGATATCTACCAACTATTCCATTGAAAAACTTAATACAATTGGTCAAGGACATATCATACTTGATAGTTTTTATTACATGAATCTTGAAAACTCATGGAAATATGTACAGTAAAATTGCTTGACCTTTACCAAATTTTGGGATTTAGGGTGTCTACTGGAAACTATGCAACCACCAGTATGGTACCATTCTACAGTAAACTACATTTTTACTACATTTTCCACTATGATCCATTAAAAAATAGTCAGAATTAGCTAATTTAAGCAGTAAAGAAATCTGAAGTTGGACCGTTATTTGCGCCGCCCTGAAGGTCATCAGAAGAATTCCTTACTACCACAATCAGCTCCGTCCCAATATAATCAACACTCTGCTTAAAAATTCTATTGGAAACATTCTAAAAGACATCGACTCCAGAGATCGAAGCTCCAGAACAAGCACGCTCTGTTTCCCCATAACAAAATACACTTCAGCTGGCTCCATCATCATCTACTGGCACATTCAGAGAAAGACGTTCAAATCCAGCAAACTTGCTTGCACTTTTGTGGGATTATTTTCCCCCCGCTCTCTTCCTCTTTCAAACCAAGCTTTTTAGCTTAGTGTGGCTGGAAAGAGGTGGAGAAATGGACGGAGGGAGTTTTTTTTAATTGAGTCTGTGAGGATCAAAGTGCCGGGGCAGCGCACAAAGACCAGTGTTCAGCCCGGAGGAGCTGGCTGCTGAAAGCAATGTTCCTACTTACTGTAGGGTGCCAGTTAGAAAGAAAAAAAGAAAATTCTGAAACAGAGGATTGTTCTCTTCCTCCACCTTAGTGGCAGGCACTCCTGGGATCCTGCCGTTTTTTTAATGGGAACTTTACAAACCTGTGACTTTTTCACTTGATTTGTCTGAGCAAAACAAACATATACAAAAGACGAGGAACTCAGAGAGATGAAATGATTATTAAAGGAAAGAGAAAGCACCACAGAGCCTCCAACTGATGAGGCTCAAGACAGACTTATGATAATAATAGAGGCATGAGAGAGCTGCCAGCCAGAGGGTGCATACTTTGTTATGTAAGGAGCAGCGCCAGGCCAGGCCCTCCATCTACATGCTTGCTTGGAGAATTCCTAAATAATTCCACTGTCAGGACAGCCATGTGTGCAGCACATGGCCAGCCAAAAACACGAGGGCCCGCCTTCTTCTCCAAACAGCACTCCTCCATAAACTGGGTCAGAGGCACAATCCCGCCATCTGTCAGACGATACGGCCGCCTTTGGTTTCACATACCATCACCACAGAGACCCCTGAAGATCTGCACACACACTCACACTCCCCCCCCGCCGAGGGGGGAGGTGGTCCCTTTGAACCGCCAGAGACCAAAAGCCAACTTCTGTCAACAATAAATCTAAACAGAAAGTGCAGCAGCGCACGGACGGGGCCGTCTGCTCCGATGGAAAAGGCTCCAGAGTGAAAGTCGAAGAGCAGTTGCTACCCGGCAACTGCGCCACAAGAGGAGTTGGCAGTTTGGACGACAGCCACCAGAACCAACGGGAAGCAATGTTCAAAAGCGGACAACAGTGAAAAAGATTATGAAGTCAGCATGACAATGCACTTTTCTTACACAATATTAAGACAAAACACTACAATCAACTGGTCTGAACTATAGAGTAAAATAATCAGTTTATGCCAGGGGTGTCAAACTCAATCGCACAGGGGGCCAAAATCCAAAACACACCTAACTTCACAGGCCGAACAGGAAGAACATTTATTGAAAACGCTAAAACGAAAAATTTAAAACTTTAAAACCGACCAAACTTCTAACCCTAGCTGGTCCACGTCTGGTACCACGTCCGGAACAGTACTGATCTACGTCCAATACTGACTGTCTGGTACCTGGTTAAGGTTAGGGTTAGGACATGGGTGTGGTCCATGTCCCAGTACTAGACCGGCACCGGTTTTCGGCCTGGAGGTTGGGGAGCCTCGATTTAATTGGACGTCAAAAAAAGGATGAGTTGGGGTCACTCAAAACGTAAATTTTTGAAGGTCTTTAAGCATGCGTCAATATGTAACCAGCTGGGAGTGAGAATATGTTGTTATATGTTACCAGGACAAGATAACATCGGGACATTAATAACAACTATATAAAATGATTTGGTGAGCCGGATATAAACCCAGCGGGCCGGATCCAGCCCCTGGGCCTTGACTTTGACACATGTGGTTTATTCCATTAGTGTCTAGACCAGGAGTCTGTAACCTTCAACTCTTAAAGAACCATCTGGGTCGATTTCCTTTCAACCCAATAGAATCACAAAGTTTTATATCAACCTGTAGAAAAGATTACACTGATTTGCATTCATGCCATTGTTCACGTATCTGTTCGTCCGTCCACAAATCCGTCCATCCTCCACTGATCTGGGATCGGGTCGAGACTTTCCTCTCCCCGGCCACTTTCTCCAGCTCCTCTGGGGGGATCCTAAAGTGTTCCCAGGTCAGTCAAGAGACGTGGTCTTTCCAGCATGTCCTGGGTCCCCGGGGCCTCCGCCCAGTAGGACATGTCTGGAACACCTCCTTAGGAAGGCATCCAGTAGGCATCAGGACCAAATGCCCGAGCCACCAGAACAGGCTCAGAGTTCTCTCCGGATGACCAAGCTTCTCGCCCTATCTCTAAGAAAGCGTCCAGCTACTCTCCAGAGGAAACTAATTTCAGCCGCTTGTAGTCGGGATCTCATTCTTTTGGTCACAACACAGAGCTCATGACTATAGATGAGTACTGAAACAAAGATGGCTCCGCTCTCTTTTCACCACAACGGTCCGGTACAGCGACCACTTCAGCCTATGCATCTGTCGATCTCACGCTCAGATCTTCCCTCAGTCGTGAACAAGACCCCTAGATACTTCTCCACCTGAGGCAGGAGCACTCAGACTTAGCGGTGCTGACCCTCATCCTAGCCACTTCACAAAACCACTCTTGTCAAAAATGTGTCTTTTCTATTAGTTTTATCTCCATAAGAACAATTTTTTGTCTTGGTGTCTGGAGATACCAAACAGATCGGGGTGAGTTTTAGAAGAAACAGTAAACTTTTTAAAATACTTTTTTTTCAGCTCCATAAACAATTTTTACTCGACGATTTCACTCGTCATGACGTCATTGTCTTGGGAGGGAGGGGTCGTTCACTGTCCTCTCTCGCCAGGTACTAGGTGTGTGCAGATTTTGGTGTGTTTTCAAACTAGTAGCGAGGGTCAAATTTTTGCTCAAAGGCTCAGAAAAGTTCCATCTGTAAAAATATGGTTTTTGAAGTCAGTGACTGCTGCGGGACATAATTAGAAACTTTTTATTTTTCTTCAGCTAAGAGCACAATAGAGGTTTGTTTGTTTTTCTGAGTAAAAACAAGATCACTTTGCATGGATTATTGTTGACTAACATAATCAGAAAAAATACATAAATCTGAAAGAAAATAACACTAAGTTAATCATTAATACTCTACTAACACATTTTGGTAAATGCCCCAAAAACACAATTATAAAGGTAATACAACCATAGCAATAATGGGATCTGCTGACTGAGTGGGCGGGGTTTTAGCCATGTGGTATAACTTGGTCCCTGTTGAAATATCCTGCCACATGGATGCTGCAGGCCAACCCCTCCCCGTGTGTTGTGCTATCTAGCAAAAGTAAAGAATGCCTGGTATTGTCTGCATGGAGTAAGGAACACCCCTTCTTGTTGGATGAACAAGTACACACATTGATGTGCTTTCTAGTTGGATGAAACATTCAGGAACCATTAACTCTAAACAGAAAAAGGCCTGATAAATTTGCAGTAGACATAAATTAAAAATAAAAATAACTTGGTGCTTCCTGTTGTAAGTCCAAGCTAAGAAAGACAAAGTTTTTAGAGACAAAAAACATTTGTACTTCCTTGAATTTGATTACACGGAAAATGGCACTAATTCAATATTTTAGCAGGTTTGAGGGACGCATACAGACTACAGCTGTCAAAATTGATCTAATTGTTGGAGCAGCTAAGCAGTCTGAGATACCTGCTGTTCAGCTTCGTTTTAAGGCCAAACTGTGCCAGAAATGGTAGGGACTGAACTTGGATGAACAAATAGAATGAATGCCCACAGTGATTGTGGCATTAACTTAAGAGTCCCAGGCAAATGCCTAAGTCACAAGCATCTCTACTGGGGTTGACCAGTACAGGTGCTACAGGTTTTTGGGTTGTCCGAACCTATGGAGGGTCGCAGTGAGGTGTGACTATATTGTATTGGAGCGCAGGAGTGTCTTGCAGTTCCCTTGAGGCTTCTTTGGCCACCTTACGAGACGTCATGAAAATGGAACGTACCATCGTCGTGGTAAGTGTATTGTGAAGTATTTTTAAGGATAATGTAAGTCACATGTGTTGATGATGAATGGGTAATGTTGTTGTACGATGGCCTTACGTCATAATCTGGTTGTTTGCAAATTGCACATACTGGTTCCTTACTGACTGCGAAAAAATGTCTAGATTTTTTTAGATGTTACTGAATAGGTTTCACATTTTTTACTTTATTGCTAATATTTTTTTGTCAGTTATATCAATGTTATTAACTTTTTAAATCATTTTTATTTTGCTTCATATGCGACTTTTCGAATTTTCATTACAACCATTACAAGTACTTCACCGAGGAACTCAGCAGAGGGAAGTTGGTTTAGTAAAGCAGGCCCTGTTAAAAAATTTACATTTTTATTGACCATCTGTTATATGTTCCATACTGCTTGCATCTTACTATTAACATGTTTGAATATAAATTAAATAACAATGAGTTGCTAGTAGGCTGCTTGAAGTTTGAAGCAGTGTTAAGTTCGTTGATGAAACATTTTCGTCATCGTCTTCGTCAACAACATTTTTCACCCAACGAAAACGAAACAAAAACTAAACTAAATGCCCCGCTCAGACACGAAAACTTTAACTAAAGCGATTGACATTTTCGTCTGTGAATAAAAACAAAATAAAAATGCTCTTCAAAGACGACGTCCAATCATAACGACTGGGGCGGGAGCAAATGCAACGCGATCCAATCAGAACACTAAGTCCTGCAGCCCGCCCGGGAAGACGCTATTTCAAAGAATTGTGTCTGTGATTTAGGTACAAAATGTCTACTTCAGGTAGAAAAAGAAGAGTACATAAAGGGACAAATTTTATATTTAACGCCACCCTCAACAGGACCTTGTGTGAAGCGATCATCACAGGCAAAAACACAAGAAAACCTGAAGCGGCGATTGCAGACTATCCACCCTGAAATCCATGCAACGGTAAAGAGTCAAACACTATTATTTATAATATATTGGACTGAATCTGAATTCTCCCTCTACCCTTCTAACTGTTGTGACATTTTAAAGGGTAGGATTATCTAAAATTATTTTTAAGGGGTTACCCTCGCCAAGCTAAATAGCGCCGGTGCTGCACGGCGGAGAAGCGCTTTTCTTCATGTGGACGTGCTCTGAAGCGCAGAGGTTTACGGTTTGGTTTTAGCATGACATTTGTAAAGTTATAAACCGATGTTGTTGTGTATTTCCGAGCGCTCGCAGCTCCGCTGCTTATTTAGATCAACAAACAGCTACTGGTTTAATCTTCTACTCCATCACGTCTTAGATGACAACAATGCCCTCTATTGGCTGGTGGTGGTATTACAGTACACCACACATGCTGATCAAGCACGTATTACATGATCACAGGTGTCCTGGCATTGAAAGACTCAGTTTCTCAAAAGTTTCTCAAATAGCAAATGACATGCAAACAGAAATAAAATGTTTTTTTCCCCCACAAATTAGCAAAATCCTTGTGTGTTTTTCATATGTTCATACTAACTAAATTAAATAAAAATGCTTTACTTTTAATCTATATTTTGTTGACTAAATATCTACTGTAATTTAGTTGGCTAAAATTTGACTAAAACTAAAAGAATCAATATGACTAAATTGCGATAAAACTAAATCTAATTTTATTCAAAAGACTATGACTAAAACTAAATTAAAATGCTCTGACAAAATTAACACTGGTTTGAAGCTGGGAGAATGTATGGTGTTCTCTATTCTCATTTACTTCTCTTCTCCTCGATTTTATATATATATTTTTTAATGTAGCTATCTATGCTTCTGTTATGTGACTGTGTTGTTCCTCTTTTCCACTCCCCTTTCTGAAGTGGGAGACAATTTCTGGTGGATCTTCTGTGCTCCTGTTCTTGGCCGTGGACCTCACCTCCGGCTCGTCGTGGCTGTGGACCTCGCCTTCACCCATCCCCCAGTCCTATCTGGATGAATACTGTTCCTGTGGACTTCCATGAGATTTCTTCTTTTTTTTCCTGGAATCTGTTTTTTTAGGAGTTTTTCCTTATCAAGGAGGGTCTAAGGGCAGGGATAACTCGTTTAGTTTAGTTTAGCAATCAGCTATTGTTTATATTTTAGCACCGACCTTGTGCTTTGTACAATTACCGACATGAATCCCAATGATACAATTGTTTTTGTGATATTGGGCTATACAAATAAAATTAAACTGAATATCTATTTACTTTTTTCAAAGAGAGGACTTTCAAAAAACTCAAACAAGATGTCTTGAGTCAAATAGTAAACACTGTTTGTAGATATTAGCTTTGCAGGAGTTTTTTGGACTTTCAGATGAACAAATGTGTGTGCTGTGTTAAACTACCGGTAAACAGCAAAGTCTTATTACAACAAAACCAACTTGACGGGACCAAAAGTGGAGCTGATCCTTCAGTGGCCATAAGAGGAAATAGGAGGAAACCAGTGATTGGCTCACCTTGCAGAAGGTTGATCTTCTGCCCGCATAGACACAACACCACATTCAAAAAGGCCCCTCTGGTCACCAAACAGCCATTCTGCCTGAAAGAGAAAAAAACATGCCCTTATCTTGGATGTGATCCCTAAAACTGATGACAATCAGCCAAACCTCAGCCAGTTCTAGAGTGGGTTGGGAAAAGCACTCTTGAACTTTATGCAGTGAAGGATGTCTTTTATAGAGGAGAAGGCTGCTTAAATGTCCCAAACCCACTTACTGATGTAGACAGATAAGACTGCAGCCTCCAGTCATCGATCATCTGTTTTCTATTAAGATCACAGCTTAGGGTTTTCTTCAGAAACAGGCTCATGTCTCATGGTAAACAACTGAATCAGGTTACTCCACATTCAATGAATCCATTGGAAGAGCAGCCTTCTAGTGCAGCCGACAATGACGTCTGTGTGTGATAAATGGATATTCCTAACTGGAGGCACAAGACAGCTGATCAGAAGTCTTTTATTAAGACTCACACCGAGAAATCTGGACCATGTCAAAGTGAGTGAACTGTGTGCAGACTAAGGCGGGCCAGGACAAATCAGAGGGGTCTTGGTGCAGCATGGATCTGGTGTGAAGGCTAACTGTGCCAGGGTACACATTTTTAAAAATCTGGACACAATATGTAATTGTGTCATATTCATCGCCTGCAGAATATTTGCAGCCAACTTTGTTTGTACACCAAATTTTGTGTAAGAATCATTAAAATGTGATTTAGATTTTTTCTTAAACACAACTGTCAAAGTGGAAGCTACAGAATCACACAAGAAATAAGCACACACAAAAGGTCACTAAAGCTGGTATTTTCTAAATAGAATCATAAGTACGAATCAAACTTCTGAACTTTATTATAGTTGTGAAGGAAATAGGAAACCCTCGTGAAATGATCCGCTCCGTCTTAAAAATGTTCACAATCTTATTTTGAAAAAATTATAAAAAAAGAAAGTGGTTTAATAAAAATAAATATTATTCTACTATTTAAAAAAAGGATCTAAAATAAAATTCATATTTTAATGGAGGTCAAAGTTTGGACCTCCTGCCTCCTAATTTTACTCTTTTGATAGAAATCTCGTCACTGAGACTATATTTTGTGGCATCTCCCCCTTAAATGTGTCTTAAGTTTCTAAACTTAAACTAAAGGAGAAGTTACATTCTTTAGAAATTACATTTCAAAGAAAGTTTTTTACACTTTAAAGTAAGATTACGTAAGAAGCTTTATTAACACATTAACAAACATCATGAGTGTGTTTATAGTATGTTAGTAAGACATTTATCAGCACAATTAGTCGAATAAGGTTTATTAACATAGTAAGATTCATTAACATATAAAGTGAGACTTTTGTCTACGAAGGAAATATTAATAAACTGCTTACAAGCTTAACAAATGTAATAACTGTCATTATATTGAGTGCTTTGGAGCATCTCATCTAAAGTGTTACTAAGTTTTAACTATGCTTTTTTTACATCACTTGGATCACTCAGTGATGTTCAAATTTATATTAAATGTGTATGAATCCAAATATGTGGGAATTTTTTTGCATGACTGTAGCAGCCTTTTAGTAACATTAGACAGCCGGTTACTAAATATCACGTGTTATTATTTTGGTCTATGGGAATAATAGTCCCTATAAATCCATATTTGGAGAAAAGACTCCAGGTTTTTGTCTGTTAAATGCAGATTTCTGCCAAAAGAAACTTCCAAAAATGTTTGTTTTAAAAAAAAAAACTTCGCTAGCTTGTAGGTTTCAATTTAGCGGTCGGAGCAGATGGTTTAAGAAAGTTCGGATGGATTTTCGGCATTTGAATGAGTGACTTCACATGCGTCAGAAATGAGTCGCTTGTGGTGGAGAGAATCCAGTAGTTTTCCAAAATAAAACTTCCTTCAGTATCATATTTTAAAGTAAATGTAACAAAAAGAAGGTCATGTTTCTCTGTGGTCCAGTACAAACTGTCCACAGACATTACCAGGTCATTAGAAATTTGCCTCCGAGTTGCAGAGGGACTGTAGGGCGCATAAGCTAGCCTAGCTAATCCAAGCATCCCTTTGTTTACACTCTCTCCTGATATTTTATAGCATCTCACAAGCTTAAACTAACATTAGAGTAGCAAAAAGTAAAAAAAAAAAAAAAAGAGCAATATCAGTGCTATCCAGCCACACAGTTTTGAGAAAGATACCAGCTCAGAGGAGGAAAATGAAGACATTAAAGATCTATCATCCACGATTGGGTCACACCAAGAACCCCATGATTCCCTTCCTAAGACTCAGCATCAGTGGTTGGACCACCAAATATTTTCTGAGGGCAGCTGGATATAGCTCACTGCTCCCTCAGGAAATGGGTCAAATGCAAAGAATATCTATTGCGCTCATACGGGACAAATAGACCTGAACTTTTAATTGAAGATCATTTCCCAGTCAGATATTTTGTCAATAAAATATTTGTGAACAATTTATACGCTTTAGATATATATGAGTTAAAAAATCAATAAAAACAATAGTAATTTCACTGCACCCTGTGCTAAATTCTTACATTCATTTCTTTGAATTCTCTGCATTTGAGACCCTCGTTTTAAGGTGGACCAGTTTCCTCAAAAGAGCTGAATCATTAAAGAAAACAAACTCCACACCAGAGTAAATGCACACAAATAAATAACTTAAGGACCATTTCTCAGTTTTAATGTGAAACTTAATTTTAGACGCAAAACTGAAACAAAAAACAAAAAAATAAAGATCGTACCGACAACCTTTTTAGTACAAATAGTGCTGTTTTAAGTGGTTTGCTGAAATGTAGTTCATGTGGCTGTAATATAATAAGATAATCCATGGGAGTATTTACATGCTGCGGTCCAAACAAGAAGTCCGTTATCTGTAGGTCAACAGATCACAGGGTAAGATCCACGGAGGCACAATGATGTGTTTCATATGAGCTCCATCCCTCAAGACAAAGAATGTGAGAGCATCTCATGAGAGGCCTCCAGCTGCTCCAGGATACTAACTTATCCACTACACACAAACAAACAAGCTTGAAACCAGGAGTCTCTTCAATTTACATCATCTTATCTCTGATTCTGCATCAGTGATTTAATAAAAAGCAGCTTCTTTTCATTATAGTCATATTCCGTTTTTGTTACACTTTTATTAGATGACATTCTGACTTGTTTTGTGTGTTCATAACATGTGCAAGTGTGTGTTTGATAAAGATACTGAGGCTGGAAGATTAGATGTGAGAAAACTGGTGAAAAGTTAATGTTTTCATCACTAGGTATCATGAAAACACAAACAGTCGTCCACATGAGGGATAGATCATCTGTGCAGTAATATGATCTGTCAAATTATATGTAGATGTTTTAAGTCTAATGAATTAGAATGTGATAAAAGAAGAGTTGTCAAATTATACCATTAGTCATGATTAATTAATTATAGACATCTTAGTGCATTATGTTTCTTTAATCGTGTTAGTCTCATTTTTGCGTCCGTGTTCTGCACACCTGGAGGAGCATTTTGTCTTGCTAATACCATGGTCATTTAAGAAAAACATAAATTAAAATAAAGTATTAAAACTTGAAATATTTTTACGTTTATTTCTTTTTTCTTTTTTACCAAAAGCGGACTGTTTAGTGGGCATCGTCATGGTAACAGCTACAGTGTGAGGTGTGCACAAACCGTGCTCCACTCTGAAACTGATGATGTCATGATAAATTTTAGAGGGAAAGTTTATCTCTTAGTGATTGTTTTTGTCCAGATGATGAAGCAAAAGTCTACTTAAAGAAATAAAGTCTAAATAGTTCAATTCCTCCGCTGTGTTTCATTTCTTTCTAGATTCTCTTCTCTATTTCTTTTCTGCTTTATCCCAGTCTTTAAAACCATTAAATTCACCAAACGGGTTAAAGGAAACTATAAAATCTTCCTCATGTCTTTTCTACTGTCTTGCTGTTGTGATAAACTAAGGAATAACGTATGTCAACATTTGAATGATGAAATGAATAAGAATTTAGTGTTCAGTATTTTCTGGATTGCTCAGTAAAGTGTTACCATTGTTTTTTGATATGGTACATTAGAGCTCTCTGGACCTGATGTTATTTCTTTTTATTTCTTTATTCTGTTATTTGTTTAAGATTGAAAAAAATGTCCACTCGGTGATGTCAAAGTAAAAGTGAGAAGTCGTTTATAATAAAGCCACCTTTTTAGCTTTATTTTGATCTTTTTCTGCGCCACAATGTCACAAACTTAAATAAAATAACTAAATATGAAGTTTCTCACAGAAATCATTAGATTAAAATCCTTGTGATTAAATCGATTAATTTGATTAATTAATTAAAGGTCACAGTTAATTAAACGCATAAAAAAGATCACATGACAGCACTAGATAAAACAAATCTTTGTATTAATCAAGTTTTCTAACATTTTTTTTTTTTACAAAAAAATTGACAAAAAAGCAAGTAAAAGATGGAACTGGGTCTGGCTAATGATTTAGAATGCATTGTTTTTCTCATTTCCAATTCAATGTGTGTCTTTTTTGCACTTTGAAGCCTGATCCCCAGAGGATCAAATCAGCGAACGGACTTTGTCAGCCTGACTGCCCCCTCACCCCGGGCTCACACGGCTAGCGTTACAGCTCCGATACGAGCGCTGCAGTCTTTACGTAACTTTAAAAGTGCGAGAAGAAACCCCACTGCAGACGATCATGTTGCCCTCTGCGGCGCTGCAAATCCGCTTTGTTGGGTTCAAATATTCACTGGACACCACAGCTGACCTGCAGCGAATAAGTGAGGATTACTGTACCTCCTATATAAATGGTGGGTTATCGAGTGAACCCACATGAGTTCGGAGTTTCGCGAGGTCGGCAGCAGCCACCCAGTAGCAGATTTGAGCCATCTGCTGTAGCTGGACAGCTCGCTCATCACACCTGAGCTGTAACACCTGCCATGTGAGCTCAGGGTTAGTGTTGAATGAATCAAATAAACGACTTTAAACACACCTACATCTAATGTGGAGTCTTTGGTCTACAGCTCTTGTGTCACAGGTCGCGGCACTGAACTGGTCAACATTGCAATGTGGGATTAATGGCTTTGAATACATCGGAATTGTGTATTTATTTACACAGAGACCTAAAGTAAACAGCTGCTTAAGACAGAAACAACACTTTGATATTCTGACTTTTTTCATCGTAATATGTTACGTCCTGTGTTTCTTATGAAACGGCGCTCTTATAATTTCCATATCTGATGAAGAGCAGAATGCTGGTTTTGACAATATCCTTAAGCATAAAACATTAAAGAAGAAAAGAATGTGTTTTTGTTTGATAGATGGTTTGGATTCTTTGTTCTTCAAACTGTTTTACATTCAGTTGCAGCTAAGAATAAATCCAAACATGAAGGCAGACAATAATTCAGTAAAGTAAGAGCAGAAGGTTTTAAAGCTTGCATGTATTTTTTCCAGTTAATTTTAAAAATCTGATTTCTTAAGGCTGGGAAGCAAAAGGTTTTTGTGGACAGTTTTCCATAAACTCCTCAGATTTGTAAACTGTCTTTTTTTAAACAAAGGCTTCGGTCAGAAGGAGATAACCGAGTTAAGAGCTGGCAGGAATGACCATGTGAAGCGATCAAGAACTGTCTTTATGCGGCTGAATGTGATGCAAATCACAAAGAAAGCTGCTAGAAATTGAATTGATAGATTGCAATCCAAACACATGACGGAGGCTGTAATGGGAGGGTTTGAGGCCTGCTCTGCTGCCGCTGAACCAAGGTCACCTGCAGTCTGCTTCAGGAGAAGTGGCAGCCTTTAGAGCCAGAGAGAACTCCAAAACGACACAAGTGAGACAAAATGACACGACGGTGCGATGCCAAACCAAACACTGCCTCACAGCGGACCAACAATGCACTCAACAGTTTTTTGGAAAGCGGCTGCGTCAAATTAGTGGTGCTCTGGCGGGGTTAGGCTTTCTCTTCCCGAAAAACAGAGATTCTCTGACCTGTGGTGTCCTTTTGGGCGCAGGGCCTAGCGCCGCTGATCAAACGGACAGACGCTGGGCGCTCTGGTGAGCAAGAATTCACCTTGTCATCTTAATAAAGGCTCATCAGTGTAACCAAGCGGAGCTTGCAGGGCTAGCGTGTCTAACCCAGCAGCCCTGAGCTCTCTGCCGCCCGCCTGGACACAGCAGACTGCAGACCCGGGCCTGACCTCAGCCAGTCAAGACAGGGGGATGGCGGTTGGGTAAACTGTGCCCCCCCGTGTCTTGGAGCTTGGATCTTTGTTGGGGTGGTGGAAGACGGTAGGGGGGCTGCAGACGGGTCAGCAGGCGG
The DNA here is from genome assembly GCF_002922805.2 of Oryzias melastigma. Taxonomy (NCBI): domain Eukaryota; kingdom Metazoa; phylum Chordata; class Actinopteri; order Beloniformes; family Adrianichthyidae; genus Oryzias; species Oryzias melastigma. Next base: position 11,976,106 of record NC_050526.1, on the reverse strand, counting down.
CCTCTTTGAAATGGAAGCCTGAGCAGGACACGAAGCGGACGCAGCCAGAGAGGGGATGTTCACCCAGACAAGGAGCTATTCTTTCAGGGAGCCAACCGAAGGAGAGGAGTGGATGCTTATCTGTGTTCATATTTGTATATGTGTGTGTGTGTGTGTGTGGGGCGGGGGGCTAGGGTTACCGAGAAGCGAGCCACATGTGCTGACAGAGGGCTCCACCGATGCCACCACTGTCTGGCAGGGGCCTGTGTGAGTCTGTCTGGAAAGAGCGCAGGAGAAACAGCACCTGCAAATAGACAAAAAGAAACACAAATTTCACACGAGTTTAGCCAATTCGTTTAACATTTAATCAGATGGGGTCAAGAGAGGAACATCAAAGTGTAAAGCTAAGACAGTAGCGGTAATAGGAATTTGGGGCCCCAGGCGAACAATAACATGGGGCCCTTTGCAGTATTTGCATAAATCTCTTTTTTTAAAATTCTTTAAAAAAAGTTTTCAAAGAATTGGGCTGGAAACCGCCCAATCTGGCAACAATGACTCCTCGCTAGCTTGCAAAGCTATGTCCAAATTTGTTCACTACTCACTAAATAGGGCACCATACAGTGCATTTACCATTTCTAGTGTTGTCTGAATCATTGGAAAAGTCCAAAATCCCTCCCTAACCCCTTACTAGTAAAAAAAACTATATAGTGCAGGACTATATACTGCCCTGGATTTTAAAGGCAATTCGGATACAATGCTCACTACATTTCTTCAGTTTTTCCAAATGCTGGATTTGACGTTACAGATTTCACAAAGTGAAAATCAAATCAACACAAACATTTCACGATGTTTATTTACGACTCCACTGTGTTCTGATAGGGAAAATTCTGGATGATTTATTGTAAAAAATGAATTTAAACACATTTTTTTGTTCCAAATTGTTCACCCGCAATGCATTGTGGTCTATATTCATGAGCATCGATACACGCTAGTTTTTGGCAAAGACTTCTGGAAAATTTCTAGTGCACTCGATTTTGAAATTAGTAGAACCGGACAGCATTAGAAAATGGCAAACGAACTATACAGTACACTGTATAGTGATTAGGGGGGATTTTGGATGTAGCTTATAATCAAAAATGGAGTGCCCTAGAAATCTCCCAGAAGTCTATGCAAAAAACTAGCATCGATGTTCACTACATTAGAAAATATAGACCACAATGCATTCCGTTTGAACAATTTTTGTGAAAAAAAATCTTGTTTAAATGTAACTTTTAAACAAACTATCCACATTGTCATCATCCGCACTCAGTGGAGTCATAAATAGATGTTGTAAAATGCTCACATTGATTAGATTTTCCTTTCGTGAAGTCGTGACATCATGCGGGGGAGTGTTGAGGGCCCAAGGCAATCGCCTATCTTTGCCCAAAGTCCACCCCTGAGCTGAATACACACTGGGCATTTGATCATTCTTGAACGTCTACTGTTTACCAGTGCATGTCCGCCACCTACAGTTGGAAGAGGCTTGGTGCGAAATGTCGAAGTGGTGCAAATCTCGTAACTCTTGCTCCAAGTTTTATTCTTTCACAGTTCTTTTCTGGCACAAACAGCAGTTATTAATTTCTCCATCATCTATTTTCAAACAGTTGGCACTTCAGTGAACTACATGGGACATCATCCATTCGCCACTACCAAATCCAAGTCTCTGATTGGTCAAAGCTCGATTTGATTTAACTTTCAACGTTCATTCAAACTGTGTTAAATATTTGCCTAGCGATGAGTGAACATAAGTGTTTTGAACACGGAAGCCCAAAACAAATATATACAAGCGTTTACAAAGACCTTTCATTGGAAGTGGTCACTTGAATGCATGTTGCCGAGTCCGGTGTGAGCATAACTTAAGGGGTGTCCAAAGTCAGTCCCTGAGGGTCGGCTAACTGCTGGTTTTCCAAAAACCCTGCCTTGTCTGCTGCTGATTACCTGGATCAGGTGGGTTTATCCAATAAGGAGCTTCAATGGGAGGTTGACTGGAAAACATGTTGGACACCGGCCCTCGAGGCCTGGATTTGGACACCCCTGGCTTAGATTGTGAGAACATTAATAACCCAGTGTTTCTAGTGCTTAGATTGTTCCCATGTAACCTTTGAGCACTGTCCAAAGACTTGAATCAGAGATTAGTAGACGTTAGTAATGAAAGTACAGACTGATTGGCTTGAAACAGCTTTCAGAACAGATACGATTATTTATTTAGATAAAAAACATCATGTCCGACCTTGCTGTATATTATGATTTGATAACATATTAACCTGTTTCAAATCTACTCTCCTCTACTGTACCCCAATGGGTTAGGCAATTGCAAATAGGGAAATAATATTAGTTAGTTGAGGTTTAACCCCAGCTGTGACAGTCATAAAGTCTCAAACCTCGTAGTTTTTACAAAGTTCCTTGTCATTGCTGGTGTGCCACATGGCACTGTTCTGAAAACCTTTAATTTTTTCATACTTAAACCTGGACTGCATTTCTTGTTCATTTCATGTACATTTTTTCAGTTGAAATATGATTATTTTAATTGAACTTGTGTTTAATATCTTCTTTATTATTATAGTTTGGTAACAACTGGTCGGTAAAAAATGATATTTTCTATTATAATGGATTGCCACTAGTAAACACAGATTTATCAGCAGGCCTTTTGCTCCAGTGTTAACATTCTTTCGACTACTGTAACTCTTCAACCATTTAAGGAATTAATGCAATTCCAGTGGATTCTGAAGTGGAGAAAGCTGCCTTGCACTGATGCAACACTTTCCAGAAGTACTTATGTAATACACATAAATCCGCTGATTCTGCTGATTTTTCACCGCATCCATCTCTGCATCGGCTGATCGTGTAAACCGGTCAAATAGTTACGGTATATCAAAGAGCTGGTATTATTTAGGTGTCACTGACAACTTCTGCGGTTTTAAAATGATTACTTAAAGCTAATCAAATACCAATTTTTGCCTCAATTGTATTGAAATTGAATTGATACAATAGGCCTTTTACACTAACTTCCATTTAGTTCTACCACTAGAACAGGACAGGACATTCACCGAGACATACTAGAAATATTGATTCTTTAAATCTGGACTAACTTCAGACTGGTGTCCTTCAATTTTAGACCAAAAGAGCAAGTGACTGCTTTGAAGTCATTCCTATTCAAGTTTGTTATCTGGGTTAGGTGTGACCAGTCAATCAGAACCTGGAATCACCTAATTAGGCCAATTAGCATTAACTAGACTAGGGGTGGCCAAGAACAAGCAAGTCAATAATTGTTTAAGGCGATTGACAAACCTGTTCATGGTCACTAACAAGTGTTTTATTTCTACTGTTCTCAATCATTTTATTGTTATTGTTTGAATTCTGTTTGTATTTAGAGTTCAATATTGACAAAAGCTAAACTTTGTCTTGGTATAAAAGCTAATATTTTTCTGTAAACAAAAGCTGTTGAAAAAGGACAAAAACACCTGTTCTTGAAAGGAAATGTTCCCTACGAGAGAAAGGCTGAGTCAGTCAGCAGCAGGTGGACTCGTGGTTGAAGGCGCTCAGAGGCGAAGACACTGACTGGCCTGCCTGCCTGCTGGGGTGTGTATTCTGGGCTTTGGTAAGTATACTCTTTAAGCTGGGGCCGTAGCCACAGACCAGTAGGAAGCCATTCATTACGCCGTGCAGGGAAGGCAACGTGGGGAAAAACCAAGCCGACCACGTAGCACCAAGTATGGCCACCGAGTCCTGGCCTGCCCCCGTCTTCTCTCCTGCAATCTCCACGCCCAGGCAACACCCACTGGCTCGCACAAACAGCTTTCACACCCCAAACGCCTTCTTCTGATTCTCCCTGTCACTCACCAGGGGCTTTTCCAGTTACAAGAAGCTGCTTACCAAACCAAATACCGAACACTTCCAAGTGGATCCACCAACAGGAAGTGCTCTGGGGGTTCTGGGACACACTTTCTACAGAGTCTGTAATTATTTATCCTTCATAGAAACATGTGACCAAAAACGAAAGTCTAAGAACTTGTTTACTATAATCTATTCTGACTGTTGGCTGCCCGTTCACGCTTCACCTGTAGGTTTAGATTTCAATAATCTCCAGTCATAGTCTTGTTTGTCAAGGGAGTAGTACATAATTGGAGAAAAGTTGCCTTGTGTGTTTTTTAGTGTACAGGACAGAAACAGTCTTGTTGACTTATGTGAGGATCTTTTGATCTCAATGTAAATCAGCACCACAATCACAGTGCAGCGTGATGTAATAATCACTGATGTAAATTCAGAGCCACTTCTTTCGACTCTCAGAAGATGTAACCGGCCAAAAATGGCGTTGGATCAACATGATCTGTGCCAGCCTCATCGCCGCTCACTGCTGCTACACCTCATCTGAGACTCTGGGAAGTCCCTGCATGGGAGGCTCAACCGGCTGGATCCAGATCGGCATGGAGTCATATTTATAGACAACACTGCCTCCCTGCTGCTCCTCCGAGGGAGGAGATGCTGGGATCTCTAACTGATCTCAGAAGGCTAAAGAGACAAAGTCTGAAGATTTGGGTTGAACTTGCTGGGTGTTTCTGAATGTACTTTTACTCTATGTCAACAATATCAGTCAATTTATGGTTACCAATTCTGACGTTTGTTTCAAATCAGCAGATGCATCTTTACCAACATATTTTACAATATTAAATCCTGTACCTGATAAGACCCAAGCCATTTCATCGAATCAATAATTAAAGAGAAATCTAAATACATTCAAAATACTCTAAAAGCCCATTTATTTTGGGTCAAATAGAACAACACATTTGTAGTATTTTGGGGAATGTTGGATATTGGCATTACTACAATTTTATTAGTAATATTTTAGGACAAAACCAACATGCGAATGAACCTTTAGTGAATTTTGATTAATAAAATAAAGGAAATGAGGGATTAAATAGGATAAACATCAAGACCTTCTGCACGCCTTGTTTTATAGTGAGGCGTTTAACGTCTTCTGCATATGTTTTTTTTTTCTTTTTTTTTTTTTGGGATTTGTCGCAACAAGCCTTACTCTGCTTTTGGGCCCGGTAAAAATAGTGGTGGTGAATGTGAGGTCCCGTCAGACTCTGTTATCAGGCTGCCCTGCCGTCCCTCCCACTGCCGCAACCACAGACTGACCACAGGTTACAGCAATCATGCACACATATGCGCTCGCCCAACACACACGCACGGTTCCTACAAGTCCAAATAATTGCACAGAAATCCAAGACTCCGGCCAGTAAAAAAAAAACACGCAAAAGAAACACATAAATCGACGTTCACATAAAAGCAGATAGGGGGTAAGTGTAGACGCCCAATTAGGCAAAAATAAATCCCAATAAAGATGAACTAAATATAAAAGGAAATAAACATTCCCTGGCCCCATATAGCCAGAAAAACAAAAGCTTAAGTGTGGCTTCCAGACGGCATGTCATACTCTGGTACATCTGCATATGCACATGGGCGTAACAACCAAGTCATTTTGTGGTGTGAGTATATTCAAGTATATGCAGAACTGTAAAGTACATCTTTGTGGCAGTCACAACAACATATCTCCAGAGAGCTATTCCTTATTTTCATAATGTCTGGAGATGGGGGAGTTTTTTTCCCCAGTTATGTTGTTGTAAATTCTGATGAAAAAAAGGCTTAAATACAAAGCAAAAAAAGAAACAAAACATACTTTTTCAAAAACATTAGGGCCGGAAATCAATTCAAAAAATGAACTAATTAATCGAAAAAATTAATCAAGATTACTATTCTTTTTTATTTTATTTTTTTTTAGATTATTTGCCGGCCACTTATTACCAGCAAATAATCATAATATGAGATCACACACAAAATTGTAAATTTAGAACATTTATTTTTAACTTTTTGGAACCTAGGGTCTAAAACTAAAGCTTTTGAATTTACTGTATTTTCAATTTGAAAGACTGCCTGGTTGCTTATTTTATATCATTTCAATCACCCATGCAACAACTACCTTTATTTTGTTATTTTTCCATGTTATACTCAAACACTAGACATAAAATCATGCAAAAACAGAAAATTCCATCTGGAAAAACAGAATTAATTTTACTGTGGAAACCCTGAAAATGTTAAAAAAACTGTTTTTACAACAGAATGAAAGTTTTAGTTGTAATTTTATAATAACAACAAGAACTAAATTTGGAATCTACACAGGTGGGGGTGTGTCTGTCCACTCTGAACTGCTCACCTTCTGAGACGTCGGAAGGCGAGAGTTTTGTGGAGATCAGTGGAGTTTCCACAATTGTTAGACAACGCTGGTGTTTGTTATTGTGGAAAATTCATTTTGGTCCCGTCCCAAAATAAAATAATGGTTGGTTTTCTTTTTGGATTTCTCAGACAGCTCGGTTTGGCTCCGCCCCCCATAGTGGGTGCTCTGCTGCTGCATTAGGGCCGTCAAATTGACTTTCGTTCTCTCCCTTATTTATTAAACAAAAAAACACTGCTTTTGTCCAAAAGTTACAAATAAATTCCATATTATCTTTTTAATTTCATAAAATCGCAATCACAGAAAGTAAAAAAAAAAGTTCAAGTTTAATTTAGACAGTTTTATTACGCTGATCTCACAGCTGCACGACGGGACGCCTGAGGTCGTTAATACATATTAATGAATTAATTATAGTCTATTAATCGTGCACATTAATGCTCAACATTCAGAGCCCTAAAAAACATTCATGTGTTTTTTTTTTTTTTTTAATCTTTTTGCTTATAAGGTCAAGTTTAAATGCACCGATGCCCATTATGGTCGATCATCTTCACACCTGCAGGTTTGACCAGGTAACGTCATACTTTTCTGATTATCCTATATTTCCTGAATGTGTTGAACCACTTACATAGTCCTTCCATCATAAACTTTGATTGACAGTATAAAATGTGACTGGACTATCCAGGAATTTTGGGGAGTATCGACTATTTTCCTGGATGACAAACAATCATCCAGCTTTATTTATCAATTAGTGTCATTCCAGATTTCAGTGACATTTGGCATTGATATATTTCTATATTGCCTTTCAACAAGACTAAAAACACATTTTGCACTTTGATGTCTCTTTTAGTCAAACCCCCCCTCAATAACAACATTTCATATCAACTAACGCTAACAATATGTTGTATTATTCCATAAAATTAATAATGTTTTCATAAAAAAATAAATTAAAAGAAACCACAAGTTTCACCTTTTGATTTAAAGCACTAGATTGGTTTTAATTCAAGATAAACCAGACTTTTATTTTTAAAATTCTTGGCTTTGTGAATTAAATCAAATTGATTCAGTCCAACCAGGCGTTCCTTTATATTACTCATTATATTACTATTAGTTTTAATATTTGGAATTTTGTCTCCTTTATTCTAAGTAAACCTCTGATTAGATTAGAAATTGTTTATTTCAGCAATCAAGAGCATATGTGATACAATCAATCAAAAGAGGTTTACACCCATAAAGACATTATAAACATAAGATAGTTGGACATCAAATGATAGATTGCTTGAAAGGGAGTAGGAGGAAGCCAACTTAGGCTCTACCTAACCATTTTCTCTACATGAATGATCAATATCCGATATCAAATCCAACATTTGGGTTGGATTGTATCAGTAAAGCTTGGTATAATCCTCAACTCTAAGACCAACCTGACCTCCATTAAAACCTTGAGAACCCAAGCCAAACAAATGATATTTTTTATCATTCATCATCACACAAAATATATAAAGCATATTACAGTTGGGTATTAGGTACTTTTCAAACTTCGGCCAAATTGCCTCCATAATAAAGAGTATCAATATTTCAACATCAACTTTTTTTCATATTTAAGGGACCCATTTAGTTCATGTCACTGGGCTTGTAGAGGCAGTATGCTTGATTCCTGTAATGTTTAGTGACAGTTAGTCTCACACTTAACAGATAATTTGGAGTTCTGAATTTTATTTTACCATGTAAAATAACAATAAGGCTTTCTATTCTATTCTATTCTATTCTTTTCAATAGTAGCTTGAAGTTTTTTTAAAACTGTGTGTACTGATTTGCTGTGTTGACTACATTTCGTCACCGATGCAAAAATTGCTTAGTATTGGTGTCTGGGAAGAGAGTAGACACTGAAAAATACAACCAAAGATTCAGAGGATATATACTGTACGCTCAAGTTTAAAATTACCAGTGTAATAAGGATAGCGTTTATCAATTGGAATCAAATTCTTTGGTATTCAACTTTTTGGAGTGATACGGAGACATGAGGCACACACAAATATGCTTTGACCAACTTGAGCTACTTTGTCTTGTGAGTCTCTAAAGCATATTGATCCTGTTTCTTATCGTGCTCCATTCTGATTTTGTAAGTCCTTTTCTTTCTGAAATGTTTTTTTTTTCCTTTTTATGGAAACCAGAAAATGTTTGTACTATGGGACCTCTCTGATGATGACGTTTGTCTATGATTTCAACCGAAGGTTATTTCACCTGAAGTGATACTGTCAGGAGTCAGCTCTCTGTCCCCTTCTCTGGTCACCGGCGGCAGCCAATTCCAGAATACTGACTGCACTACATCTCCCAGCAACCACAGCGCACAGTTCCTGGATGCTGCTCAGCTGTCTCTCATTAGCTGATCATCCACTGGACACTTAAGCAGTGCACAGAGCATCACTCAGTGTGAAGTATTGTTTGGCCTCCTTGCTTGCGTTACTGAGCGTTTCTATCTGGACCTGATCTTCTGTTTCTGACCTGCTTCATCTGTTTGTTTGCTGCTTGCCATGACCCTCGCCTGGACTCTGACTACTCTAGTCTCTTCTTGGATGACCCCATGCTTGGGATTGACCTCTGCCTGTCTGACCCAGATTTAGCTTTGTGGACTTTTAGCTCTGCTTCATTCCTGTTTGAACTAATAAACCTGTTGCTCCTGGAACCACTGTCTGCCCGTTTATGACAGATACTGGATATTCTTATCCAATCAGTGATGTCCCATAATACCAACCTTTTCTGGTTTCTCAATGTGTTTCATTTTTCTAACATTTCATTGATTTGTTGATGTGATTTGTACTTCAGGGCCACTGTACTTTTAGGTTATTTTATAGTACCCATAAATTACAACACACTCAAAAGATAGAGATCTTTGGGCAATGACATAGACAATCTGCAGAAAACCAAGAGAAATGACAAGCTGTGCCTGTAGCTGTTTTTGGCTGAAGACATTTCTAGAGTGGCTTTCAGATTTCATGGTGTGAATGTGTAAGTCAGAAGAGAGGTGAGGTTAGGCCTCAGTAGTTCTGACAGTTGCCAGCCTGTCCCACCGGGAGCTACTCCTTCACAACAACAGAGGAAGTCATTCCTCCCCGGAGCACAAACATCTGCCATCTATTACACACTAACACACACAATGAGGCATAATACTGTGCATTAAGCAGATCCTTAAGTTAAACCCAATGTCTCCATTATCTCAGTCAGCACCACACACACCGACACACACCACACATGTCTACCCCACGCTAATCTTAAACATCTAAAGCCCTCTTAGTTCACAAAAGTACAAACAATTTCTCACACAGCTCAGTATCCATTACATCAATAACCGTGTGAGACGCTCTCCTCCACACGTACGCAGCACACGACTATCTGTGTCATGTTTTCTTTAGAGCCCTTCCCCAGCACTACGCTACACAACACCGACTGGGACACCTTAACCACACTCATATCTGTCTCTGTCATCTTTCTGAGCCCCCACACCCATCTCCACACCTCCTATCAACACCACCACCTGAACCGAGATCCAGAGATAATGAACATGAATTCCTGCGATTCCTACGAGGTTCCTAGCAGGACTCAGTTACACTCCCAAATTCCTAAAGTTTTAAAGTACTATCTGATATAATAAAAGATTGAACCTTGAAAAAGTTTTCCATTGTTCATGATTTAATTTGAATCATAGAAACAGTTTCAACATTATTCAGTCAAAAACAAAAAAAACCTTAAAAGTAAACCAATGTGTCAATTTAATGAATCAATACAGCCTTTTAAAGAGTGAAAATACATTTGATCTGATTATAAACTGAACTTAATCTAGAATTAAAAAATCACTGCTCATCTGTGAAGCTTCTCAGCTTTGATAGGGATTCCAGATTGTGCATGAGCTCGGCCAAAAAGAGAAAAATAGTTTAATTTGATGTGAGCTGATTCATATGTCAACAATCTGGTGCTTATCTAAATGACTGGCGGATGTCCTTTATTTAAATGGGGTATTTGGCATGACTCAGGTGGGGTTTGTCTGTGGTTTATTGTTGGTGTGTGAATGGGCCCCCAGTCTGCTGGGCAAACATGTCAAATCAGGAATGTAAGGGGTAACAGATCAGAGTCCTCCTGACTGCCATGGATAGCATAGACTCCATTGCTCTGCTTCTGTTTTGACCAGTTATTGCCTCCATGTATTGGTGAGTTTGAAATTTACAGGAAATCTGTGTTAAAGATCCTTCTGAAATTGTGGAACAAACCTGACACATATAGGAGGGCGAAGGCATTTCTCTGTGGCTTCTTTTCCAGGTTCAGTCCTGCTAGTGAGAGAACTGTTGGATTGTTGACATATGCATCAGTTCTTTGACTCTTTGCCACATCTCTAGTCAGCACACACATACATGAATAATCTGGATTTCTCATCAGTGATAAAAATTGAAGAAGCTACTTGGAAGCAAAAGTCAGCTTTTGAGACGACAAGTTCCAAAATGTATATATATAATGTGAAATTCTCAATTTGCTTAAATATACATTATGGAAAGTAGACTTTAAAGTGGATCAGACAATTATTTTGAATTATTTGGATGCTAAACCTTTAAAAATATCAAAACACCCAACAGCCTTTCTTTTTCATTGACAGAAAAAAATATATATTTTTGTAGTCATCAAATAGTCAGCATACTGTTACAACAGAAACACTTCACTCCTGATTAAAAATAGTGAAAAATGCATCAATAAACAACTCTTTTTTATGACTCTTAACTTTCAGCTTCTCCAGTGGCAACAGCAGTTTGTCCTACATTTAGATTAATTCTTAATCGGAAGGGTTTGAACCCCAAATTGCTTTCTCTAGGAGCTGCCAAAGTGTAATGAATGAAACCTGTTGGTGCAGAATGTATTTCTCTATCATTTATTAATGAACCTGTGAACTTTTAACTAAACTCTACAGGACATAAATGGCATCTCAAAAAGCCTCATGGCTCTACTTGCTATTTTAAGTGAGAGTGGCTAGCCGTGGTGATTTTCCCAGCTGGGATGACAGTTGTTGCTCCAACAAGATGTCATGTGTTACTGACTGTTGTTCAGAATAAGCTCATGAGGGCATAAACAATCTTCCTGTCGCTGCACACAAGAAACTGTCTCAACTCCTGACAAAGTTCTCAGGCCGATCAAAACTAAAGTGAGGATGTCTTGAGACACCACTGTTGACCCTATGACAACCGAAAACATCTCGTGTGACTGCAGTGTCACTTGAGTGAGGATTTTGAGAAACTCCACACGCTTAGGGAGATATTTTGAAACTTCCTTGCAAAAACAAATTAAAATGAACGATTCCTTCAAGCCAAAAAACACAAACATTCAGTTGATATTGTTGAGGCTCCTTTACAACATTTGATGGTGGGTATCGTATAACATGTGAACAGAATCAAAATGTTTAATTTTTTAGTAAATCTTTGGGACGTACCAGAAGGTGCTTTAACTTCCACAGACAAGACAAAAACGAAACAATAAAATGACTATGGAATTCCAAAATGTCTTGTAGGTGGAGAGTGATTATGTGACAGGAAATAATGTGTCTCTTCCTTCAAGTATTATTAGAT
>NC_050526.1:11946631-11964219 GCF_002922805.2 Oryzias melastigma | reverse complement strand
TGCAGAATGAAACTGAAATCCAACTTTGTTTTGAGTGGGGGGTAAAAAATCCCTCGTGTGTGGCCAGTCAACGTGTGCTACGCTGTAATATTTAATACATTCTAAATTGTATTATAACACATTTGCTCTGCAAACACATGCTGAGATAAATAGATGGAACCAGACTTATCCATCCATCTTTGTGTAGATACTAGGGTATGTATTGGCAAGAGTCTGGCAATACGATACGTTTCTAAATTCATGTCTCACGATACATATGGCGATTTATCTCAAGACTGTACCGAACAATTTTTTTTATTTAAATGAGTATGACTTAAAAAAAAAAAAACTCAACCTGATTATTAATATCTCTTTGATTGTAATAAAATTGTAACATAAATTTTATTTAATTTGTTGTATTGGTGGCGCTGCTCAAAGAGCCTCATTGTGCTCTGCTGCCATCTAGCGGTCGGAGGTTTAGGTGGAAAATAAAAGTAAGAGGCTAAAGGACGCTCAGAAATAATCAAATAAATATCGTCAGGTCAACATCTTAAATCAATACAAGTGTCGCCAAATGAAATATTGCGATATATCGGCGATACTAGTGGTGCTGGTAGATTTTTGGATGCATCAATTCTGATCCATAAATGATTATGAATTGTTTAATTAATTTTAAATAATCAAAAAATGTATTTGATGTAAAGTAAAAGAAACCAAAGCGTATTTCACTCTAACATTTCTGAGAAGAACATAAACATCGCTGACGTTCCAGATCTCGTTATGCGACTTCAGTTAAAGTGACTGTCTGGAGCAGGGCTGCCCATTCCTGGTCCTCGAGAGCCGCCACCCTGTCTGTTTTCCAGATCTCCAGGCCCTGCTAGCTGCTGATTAGCTCAGTCAGATGTCTTCACATTCTGATTGAATGAACACACCTGGTCCAGGTAATCAGCAGCAAGCAGTGCAAGGAGATTTGGAGAACAGGTAGGGTGGTAGCTCTCGAGGACCAGGAATGAGCTCCCCTGGTCTGGAGGCATTTAGGCCTTCATAGTGTTCTGGGTCAATAGGATAAAAGTCACACGGTGTGTAAGTGATGTAGTTAATGTAGGGAACAGATGTAGCTAGACACTATTTATTGTGTTTGACATGAGTTTCATTAAAGCTGGTCTAATGATAACATTATCTTATTTAAAGCTTGTTAAGTTTAGGGAACATTTTTCTCTTTTGATGCTGTGAAAGATTTTTGATTATCAAGTGAAATATTTTTCGTGTCAGAATTGTTATGCTCTCAATAAAAGTTAAACACGTTTACTGATCCAGTCTGTACTTAAAAATGCTCTTTGGTGGAGAAAAGTAAGTCACATTGGTCTAGTTTTATAGTAAAGAAAAACATAAAAAAATGTAGATCTGGATGCATTGATCATTGTTTCATAATGAAATCATTTTATAATTGACTCGTTGGCTCCTGAAGTGTAATCAAATTGAATCATGAGGTGCCTCAAGATTCCAACCTCTAGTAGATACGCAGTCTTTCAAGAATTTAGTTTAGTCCTGTGATAGGAAGCTACTGTGCAAGTCCAGTTAGAAACTGAGAACGACTTCCCTTTGGCTACGTCTGTGAACTGACAGAGCGTGGTCAGAGGATGCTGGGAGGCTGTTAACTGTCTGTAGTCGATCCCTACAGGCTCCCAAAGTTCATGTGGCCTCAGGATCAGCTCCAGAACACTGCAGAGAGTTTCGTGGAATAGGGTTTCCATGACACAGCAGCTGCTTCAAAGCCACACATGGGCAGTGGAGACGTGTTCATTGGCGTGATTTACACATCTCCTTAAACACCCTCCCACTAAACCTGTGGAAAGCCTTCCCAGAAGGCTTGAGGCTGCAAAAGGCGAGCTGATTTTAAACCCTATGGATCACCAATGAGGTGTTGTTTAACATGTGTGTGCCTGTAAAGACGAGGGTTGTGTATCTACTGTGTGTGAATGTGAGTGAAGTACATATCCAAGAGCAACAACCCCTCTGCTGTGCAGAGTGAGCCGACCTGCAGCAGAGTGCCGTGAATGTGGTTCTGTTGGATTCCCGGTCCCGGTCCTGAAGGCAGTTCCTGCAGTAAAGCACCGACGGTGGACGGCACCTGGGTGACCAGCACGAACGGGACGAGGGCGCGGGCTGCCATTTCTCTGGTCCGGTACACGGCGGAGCGGCCGCACCTGCAGAACCAGAGCAGCGAGGTTAGCTTCAACCGCTGAGGTTACAAGGACAATCAGACAATACACGGTTATGTTTGAATTTTCTTTAGATGTTCTAAATGATTTCAACTTTGGTCTGAAGAACAAAACAATCAAAGCAACTGTTGTCATGACTGATTATCAAGTTTTTTCTGTTTTGCAGTTGGAGTTAAAGGGTAACCAAACAGGAAGTTGGAGGCTGACTCCACCCACAGCCGAAAATAAAAAATCTAGTCAGAGGGGCGGGGCTTGAGAGCTGGACTGTAATCATTACTGGAGCTGCAAATCATGATGTCAGACTTCTGAAACATACATGGATTGACCAATCACAAAATGTAACCGTAATACCTCAATTCAGAGGTGTGTAGAGGTGTAGAGGGCATCACACAGATGATTGTTTACTATATTTTCAAGAATGAAACTAGTTTATTTTGTCAAAAATGTGGTAACGACCAAAAGACAGCAATTTTAAAACCCTATTTATAGAGATCAACAACCAAAAAAAGTTGATTTAAGGTTTGGTTACCCTTTAAACTCCCAAACATTAGCTCTTTTTGATTGAGAAAACCATCGGTTTGTTCATGTGCAGTTTCAAAAGTATCCTTCACTGCTAACACCTAACCCTCGGATGTAAACAGCTCCCAGGCCACTAGATGACCGATAACCCAGAACAAATTATTTTCAAATGATGACCGAACCAGCCAGGAAATGCTCAGCTCCGCTTTGTTATTGCCCACACACAGACCGTCTCCGTCCCACGCTCATTTTCAGCTTTCTCCATTGACGGACAGCATTTCTCGTCCCGCTGTGTGTACGTTCCAATTAAGGCTGATTACAGGCCGATAGTCTTTCTTCCTCTGGTGTCATAACACAGCCAGAGCTGACATGGAGAACGGAGACATTCAGGAGCTAACAGGAGATTTGGCAGAGAAACGCTACAGAGAAAAGTTTCTGTGCTGAAACAGACAGGTCAACAATTCAAGAAACGATCCTTCAAATGGTTGATTGTTTTCAGATTGGGATAAGTCTGATCAGGTCATATCGACAGACTAACAGAGCACGTGTCAGGCAAATTTCATGGCATTTATTTTTCTTCATCTTGTTATTTTGTTGTTTAAATAAACCTTTCATCAACTGGCTGTAAAATATTTAGATAAAATTGTGTTTGCAGTTACACTCTTCACTATGGAAAGCAAAAACAATCCTAAAAACTTGACGACAAGTTTTAAAATGTATCAAGTTCTCTTGGCGGTTTCTGCCTCCTCACATCCCTGGTGTCCATCTTTCTCATTAGTGGTGTAGATGAAGTAAACATCTCCAAAATGCAGACTGGAGCAGCTCAGACATTAACACAGTAACAAATGTTGAGCATTAAAAATAAATGTCTAAACCTGAGCTTCCTTGTGATAGTGCAGGGGTCTCCTTTTGGGTGAAGGGTCATTTTCAACCCGTCTGATCTCAAGTGGGCCGGACGAGTAATATAATAGCAAAAAAATAGTAGCCTAATCACTTATTCATTCACAGGTATTTTAATAAAATAAATAAATAAATAAAAAAAATGCTATTTTAACCTTATTTTTCTTTCAATATGTCTTCCATCATCAGAAAATGCCACAATAACTTGTTAAAATTCCAAAAACACCATTTTCATGTAAGTTTTTTTAAGTACTTTAGTGAAAAATGCACCTAAATTAGCATCAATTATAAATTTCTATCAGGCAGCCCTCAGTATAAATGATAAAGAGATTGATACTTCCTGGCAGTCATTATTTAAACTAAAATAAAACTTCAGAACTGGCCACACAAGGACAACGGGACACACACGGACAACGGGACACACACGGACATGTGTTCAGAGGAAAAAGTTGAAACCGTTTAAAAAGGCTTGTTGTGGAATCAAAGAGGGGCTCCGAGGCCAAAAAAGCAGCTCAACTTCACTGTGGAAAATTTAGCAGAGAGCTCCAGAGAAACGTGCAGCAGCGATCCATCACTGCAATGGCATGCTGGGATAAAACACAAGCTTTGAGGCTTCTATGAGTTAGTGGCGCATTACAGCTGTGGGAGCAAAGGTCTAAAATAAACGCTGAGTGAGAAGGTTAAACAAGTTTTATTCTTGTCATGATTAGACTGAGAGGTGGCTAAAACAGGCTTTAAACAAAGGGATCTGTTGGGAGGCCACAGGTCACAACAAATGGTTTTCCACCTGCTGTGGGCATGTCTGTTCCTCTCTCACACTCCTTGAAGGCAAAATACCTAAAAGCCAGAATTTAACACAGAAAACAATTAGCATTCTTTAGCTCTAAACGCCCGACTCGTTAATTTTTGGTGCACGAACACAGACGCACCTCCAGGACTGGCAGAACTCCATGGCCAGCCTCGACTTCCCACCCCGAACACAGATCCATATGTTAACTATCTGTGATAATTTGTCCCATTGAAAGTCTTCTGCAAAAGGAAATGACAGTTTGGAGGGGTGTAATTTTAGAAACAGCAACATCCCCTGTGGGATCAGCGTGCAGACTGTTGACTGGCGTGGATGAGGCTCATCTGGCCTTTATTTTAGGCAGCTGGGAGAGCCGTTTCCTCCTCAGAGACTGCTCAGACTGGTTTCAAAAGTGCCAGGATCATTGTCAGAACGTACGCAAATTAGTAAGCGAAGCAATGACAGAGTTCAAATCATTTGGCTTGTTTTGCTCATTCTTGTAACCGTGGAGGAAAAATATTGTCTGTTCTTCCTGCCAGAGCTCCCCGGTGGGGGCGGCAGTTGGAACTCCACAGCCTTCAGTCTAAAACCATCTGGAATGAATGAGGGTCATCACACCAGCAGAATCAGTGCAGCACATGTCACTCATTTTTAATGCAAAGACATTTGGACGCTAAGTACAGTTAGGTCAGAGCGTGATGCTGATTTGCACAAATTCCACCGAGCTGGCCTCAATCTCACATCATAAAACTCTATGTTTTCAGTATCACTTATTTTAGGTTCAAACCATGACTGTGCTTTAGGGAGTCTAACTATCCTGTAAATGGGTTTGCTTTTCCAATGGTAAAAGAGATTATTCTGAGCTGGCAAGCTAGCGTTTAGATTAAAATGTTAACAATTTAAGATAGCATTTAGCTTAAATTTTAGGTTTTTATCTTGCTTCTTTTTTTTTACTGATCCAAAAAATTATCATGATCCGAACCGTGAGTTTTCTGATCCGTTACACTCCTAATTCATGAAATGACGTATCTGGTCAGTGGTCAGGTTCACCTTAGATTACAGAACTGACTAAACAATGGAAGTAAATCAATATATAGATATGAATGAATGAATCCCACCAGATCAAGTTGTTAATAAAACTATACCATTAGAAAATAATTTTTAAAATGAGATAAATCGATTATTTCAATATATAAAAATACCATTTGGATTGAGACACGATAGGTTCATTCTTCTATCAGGTAAAAATGACCATCACAGCAGACAACACACAAGTGATGCAGCAAAAAATGATCAACCATCATTGCAGTCCAATGTGTGTAAACACTTTGAATTCCTCAAAGACGTGACCATGCAGTGTGGTAGAATGTTCTGATAATGTTCCCTTTGGATTATTTTGATGTGGAAAAACAACCGTTGGTTTTGGATAAAAAGTTTTGGATAAAAATGTCCTGAAATGATTTAAGTTCAGTGAATCAGATCATACAAAGTGAACAAATATTGTTGTTTAACTGAATTGTTACGTCCCTAGAAGTAAACGAACAGGAATAAAGGACTAAAGGGGGTAACTCTGATGAGCATAAAACAAAAACAACACAGTGAACAGAATAAGGAATTCTAATAAAATGTTATATCTGGGGGAGGGGGCTTAAACTAGTGGGGGCTGCAGGACTCTCTTGAGGTTATTCTCAGTTTTTATTTGAATATAAAGAGAAAACCCTATCTTTTCTCCTTCAGAATCTACTGGAATGACGTTGATCGTGTTAATAATTAAAAAATTACCGTATGTTAAAGAGTTAAAAGCCTCTTTACTTGGGTCGGGTCATCTGGACCTCATAAGATAGCACAAGGGTTAATAAAAATGTTGGTTTTAGTTTTTTTTCCAGTGAGACTTAAAAATATAGTTTTTTCTCTTTAAATTTAAATAAAAACGAATTCTATACGCTTCACTTAAACCAAAATACATCACGATATACCTAAATCGTAGTAACTGTAAACTCTTGTCTTAGTCTCTAGTTGTCAGTTCTTCATTGTCGGGTCATCTGCTTTGTTATTGCTTTGCGTCTTCATGAGGTTTTGCATGTTTAAGTTTATTCATTAAATGTTGAAGTTTCTGCCACTAAGCCCAGTCTCCTGCATTTTGGGGCCTAAAGTTTCTGACAAACTCTATTATTGGTCACTCTGGTATTTTTCTTGTTCCTGCCATCCTGAAGAACAAAAAACAGGTTCTGACCTTCAAAGCTGAAATGATGAGATCCCATCACTGGACTCATCTTTTGACAAAGCAAGACATTTATTGCTGTGGAAACTACAAACCTTTCAAATGACAATCTGTATAGCATGGTTGCACATTTGTCTTTTATTGGCAATAAGCTGTCTAGGAAATTATCTTCTTGACTTGAAGCTTTCAGATTTGTGGCAAAATATCGATATTGCGATATATCGCAATATTTAGCCCTGAGATTGATTCTCGATGGGTTCTCACCAAGTATCAAAATTATGTTTTCATTTGAAGAGACATTTGTGCTGAGCGTCTGAGTCGCGTGGCAGAACTGTTGAGCAGTCAAATGAATGTAATTACTTTTTGCTAATTTAAAGTAATTCTTAAATGAAAAATGTAGGACTTTACGTATGAACTTAAATAAAAATTTTATTAAAATAAAGTACATGAATTGACTGTAAAATTAGGGAGGTTGTTATTTAATTGAAGCACTTAAAATTATATAAACTACTACTAATTAAAGTTGTTTATTGCTATTCTGTAAGATAATTTGAATTTGTACATATTTATCGCCATTATTATGTGTGTTTTAGGATTTTTACCTATTGACTACTGACTGACCAAATGGAAAATAGATAAAGATTGGAAAAATAATCTCAAGTGACAGTCTGAGTAAATCAGCCGTCGATTATGGATGCTCAGCCCTTTTCAAATGTGGGAAAAGTGCACAAAAAATTAGGTAACACTTGGCAGAGACTGTAAAACATTATAATCATTGGTGTGGCATTCCTTTGGAGGTAGATAGCTGTCGCCACTTGACTTATTTAATTTTAAATTTTTGTTCTGTTGCTTAAAACAATTCTGCACTAAATGGTGGCACTGCTGGTCATGTTTACTATTGTTAACATTAAATTTGACAGATAATTCAAATTCAGTTGGTGTTAATGCTTGTCAAAGACACAAGTTGTTTATTGTGATTGTGTTTACGCAAAAAAAAAAAAAAAATGGGGATATATTCTCCCAAAAAACATGCTCTTCTACATATTGTTAGTTATTAGAGAGGATTTTTACCAATTACCACAGTATCGCAATATTATCGATATCGTGAGCCATGTATCGCGTATCGCATCGTATCGCATCGTAAGGTACCCAGTGATTCCCAGCCCTAGTAATAGTACAAGAAAGTATTTCACTTATAATGGACTAAGATTCTACTTTAAAAGAATATCTGAGTCCAGATATAAACATTTGAAGAGGCTTTTAAAACTGAGCGTCTGGAGTTAATTTTTAGTCTGTGCAAAACAACAGTAAAGAAGTAAAAACTGAACATATGTTTTTAATGTGAAAAAAATCACAGCAAAAACTGTTTGAAACCACAGAGAACTCTTAAGAACACAAATGATTAGATGGTCAGCAACAGCTCTAATTATCCCAGTGTGTCCTATTCTTTCAATTCACTGAAACATAATGCAGCTTATGAACAACTCAGCTTGTAGTCTAGCGGGTCTCTGAAACATGATTGTTGATTTTGTGAAAATGAGGCGACTGGAGTGTCTGTGGTCACCAGTTTCTTCAGTCACCTCATTCCCAGCTCAATATATGAAGTGTGAACCGCTCCGTTTGATCGATTCAATCTGATCTAAACTTAGATGTTTTCTCATCTTTTGAAAAAGGCTGCTTCCAGTTAAACCAATATAATCCTTTAAATCTTGAACCAATCAGTGGTCTGCCGTGCCTCCGAGCAGAACCTGAGCAGAATTAGAGAAAAGTGCTTTCAGTCCAACATTTTAACCTCCGATGGAAAAAAGCATTCTGTTGAATGCAGAGGGAAGGCAAACACACCAATGATAAACTCTTTTTTCTATTAATTGAACAGGTTCTGCTGATTCAGCTTAAGAGGTCACAGGTGTGCACACACTCTCACACCACTTCCAGCATCGTCAAGCATGCGGCGAGGATTTCATGACGGCCCATTTCTGATCCACCGTTCGTCTCCATCCAGAGGAAAATGATAATAACAGACACAACTCTAACAATTCGGCATTGATGGTGGTCCGTTTTTGAAGCTCTGCAATAGTTTATGGCCCTAACATTGGCTTTTCCAAAGAAATGAGATATGGGACAGCTCGGATGAAACTGAGAAAATGGGAGTGAAGGAAGCACTGAGGGTAAGGGAAAAAAAATGCTTGGAGTGGATATAGCAGAATATAAATCATTACGACAACACTTTGGGGCTGAGATGAGTAAGAGCAAATGAAAAATAAAGTTTTTGATTTCTTTCACTTTACTGCGATGATTGCTAGATTTATCATCATTCTTTTGCACCAAAAAACATCTGATTCTAGCTCAGATCATGGAGTAAAAAAAGAAGTTAGTCATCAGCCTCATTAGAGACACCAGCTTGGGAAGGAAGGGCTTTGAATTGAGAAAAATGGCTGGAGCCAAAGAAGTTAGAGCCACGCTATTTTTAACATCTCCAACATGTGGGCTTCATTTGGGTGGACGTGTGAGCTGCATTCCTTTTTCTGACTGAAACAGACGCCGGGAAAGGCCAGCGAGCCCAAGATTTTACTAGATGACCGATTATTAAAACACGCAGTCAAGCTCTCAGGAACCAACTTTGAAGTGATTGAGATAATGTGATTGATGTTAAGTCCTCTTTGAAGCTTTTTAACTCTGATTGGTAACTGGTTTACAAACCTATCCAATAAGATTCCATTTAACCCTTTAACATTAAAGATGCTGGCAGTGATATTTACATAACAAACAGTCTTTTGACATTCGGTATCTCTTCAACTGCTTACACGATCAACGTCATTCCAGTAGATTCTGAAGGAGAAAAGCGGCTCGTCGAGCCGCTTTTCTCCTTCAGAATCTACTGGAATGACGTTGATCGTGTTAACAATTAAAAAAATAACTTTTTGGGGGTCATCTGGACCCCATAAGATAACACAAAGGTTAATAAAAAATTTGGTTTTATATTTTTTTTTTCCCTGTGGGACTTTAAAAAATAGTTTTTTTCCCTTTAAATTAAAATAAAACCAAAAATAACCTCAAGAGAGTCATATAAATAAAACTAAAGTGTAGCTTGAATTTTACTGAAGGTAAAGAACACATCTCTGAAATTAATTTGCTTGATATATATATATATATATATATCAATATTTATTTTAAAATTAACTTGTAATGTGCTTTTTTTTGCAACTAAACTGGACAAATGAGCATCCTGGTAGGTGGTGTCTTTCAATGTTTTGACTGATATCCACTAATGATTTTAATTTATGTTTAACTATTATTTTATATAACCGGATCAAAACCGATCCGAACACCAGAAAGGACATAATTGCAGCCAGAGAGTTTTAGAAATAAAAATTGAATTTAATTGAAATCAAGGTTCCTGACAAAGTCGAAAAGCCGTGATGGAATAAATTAATTTTAAGTCATTCTTTTAAGAAATTAAAAACTAAAATGGGTCAGCACCAACCCTAAAACAAGACTAATGTTAAGCTATAACTTAAAAAAAAAAAACAAAGTCAAACTACCTATTCCAGATACCCATAATGGCAATTTTCCAAAACGATATTGGGAATAAAACACAAACGGTTTTAGAGAATAATAAAAAAAACAGACGTCTACTCCTTTAAGAATCTGTGGAGAAGAACGCTTCTCACTGCTGATTACCTGGATCAGGAAATTCAAGACGCATCACAATGAATGGCTGTAAAAAGGCAAGGAGGTGGATTTTGAGGACTAAGGTTAGCCAGTTCTCCTTAGCTTGAATCTACCATCATCATTTTTGGAAGTGAACTAAACATTAGTTTAGACCTGAGGCTCCGGAGCCACATGTGGACCTTTGACCCCTCTATTGTGGCTCTCTGATAAAAGAGAGCCAAGTAAATCAACTTAAACGTTATTTTATCAGTCAAAGAACAGTACGTATCACTCCACAATGCTTCTGACCACATCAAGCGGTTCGGCTTCATAATTTACCAAAATTAAACATTTTGACAGATTTGTGACCGTCATTTACCACAGAAAATAAATTTGAGGTCAGTAAGCAAAACCAGATTTTATACATAAACTGGAAAATAAAACAGATTTTCCATTTTTGAACAAATTCAAGGATTTTAAATCCACTTTATGGCTCAAAAATATGGTAAGGGCAACCGAATTAGATCTGATTTAACTATGGTTCGTTAGATTTATGAATTTCTGGCGGAGATGGAACAAAATGGTAGAATAAACTGTTTATTTTATTTAAATGTAGTTCTATGGACCCATTAAGACCAGGGTCTTTAATTTGGAAAGGAATTAAAAAAAAACTCCTGTCAAAAGTCATAAACTATATTATATTTTGAAAAAATGTTTTTTTTTTGTTTTATGTTAAAAAAATATGTTTATTCATATTTATAATAGCAACTAAAACATAACACAAACCAGTGTGTCATTTTCTAAAAGGGTGAAACAGAACTTTGTGGCTCTTTTACATTTGTCAGTGATAAATTGACCTAAATGGCTCTTACAGTGTTGAAGGTTCCAGACCCCTGCTTTAGACCAAAACAAACTGTGTGGTACTATCTGACTGTATGACATGATGCAATGAATAAAATATTTAAAATTAAAATATCTTATATATAAAAACACAAAACGGTTCGACTTTTCTGATTTTTTTTAAAGGATTTTAGGTAATAATGAAATAAGATCTTTGTTTGAGATTTATCAAATTAGGGTTACAATGCTTCTAGGTTTTAACAATTTTACACAAAATCAAACATGACCTTATGTTTAGTCACTTTGCATAAAGGAAGGGCTTACCACGGAAATGTCTGTTTTTTTTTCCAGTATTTCCGTCTACGAAACACCTTTGGCTGTGTCAGCCTGTATTTTACATTTTGTTGGAAGCACCTAATTTTGCCAAAATTTGCTTGAAACCCAACAGCCAAATGAATCAAACGATACGAAGATACAAACTGTCCCTCTATTTGCAGGTGCAGCAAAGCCGGATGAGGATGGTTGGAAAATATTAGCATTTTTCCCTATCTCAAGAATGTACAGAGTTGACGCCTGGGACGAAGTTTCCCATTCGTCTCCATAAAGAGTTACCCAGAAAACAGCCAGTGGACTCCGATAAAAATCAGCCGATGTGCAACACAAGACGACACATAACCCGAGAGGCCGAGCGAGATAAGACAGCTGAATCCAAGTGGAATGGGAGCAGCAGCATCAGGCCATATTAGCGTCTCGAGTCAGAGCTCGTGCACGCAGCTTCAGGGAGAAAAAGGATGCAAGATGCAAGGGATTTTCATCCAAGCAGCTCAGGCACCTGTGTCAACATCTGATAAAAGACGCAGAGGCATGGAAGTGATGTTGAGACTGCAGCTGTTGTGTCTCCCTGATTGTAAATTGTTCTATACTTAGAGCAGCAGTTCTGTGAAAGTTTGTTTGAGCAGGTGCCTGAAAGACCCTTCACTTGCTTATTATCATTTGTGTTTGAGGGCGAACTGACGGAAAACACAGTTCTCCTGATAATGATGGCGAGGGACACAGACGAGCACACAATGCTTCACACCACAACCAGTTCATACTGAAGATCCATTTGTGCCCGAGACTTCACATGGTTGCACCAAAACAGGTCAAATCTTTTTAGCTTTTCAAATTAAGTGATATGTTTTAGTACCTGTGTGTAACTCTTACCTGATGATGAAGGGCATGAAAGGGGCCAGTCCCAGAGGGGAAGAGGATCCGTCCATGGGGGAGGGGTATAGACGACTGAGCACCAGCAGCAGCAAAAACAGGCTGGGGTGTAGCTTCACATGACCACTGTCACTGAACACACAAACAGACGACACAGGTCAGAGACGCGTTTCAGCAAACACACAAGCAGAACTCCCGTTCCTTCTCTTGTTTCTTTCCAAGAGACAAAGGAACTAAACATTGAACTGTGGAAAAGTCTTTGGATTTCTCTTTGTCGTTCCACACATGAATCACAAAAATGTTTTCTTCTTCTGAGAGTTTACGTCAGATATTATGAATAAAGAAATCACAGAAGTATATATTATCAAGAGTGAACAATCAACTAAAAACATACTAAGAAAACAACCAGGTCTTGTCAAGTAGGTCTTTTAGGGGTGTAACGGATCATGGAAAATATTTGGTCTGTACAGATCACTAAGCACACCTGGACTGCGGATCAGCCCCCCACTCGAGTTGTGTAGCTTACGTACACATTCTTAAAATCAATTGTCTGTCCACACCAAATGCAATTGGCACCAAATTCATGTACTGTACGTCTTTGTCTAAACAAGCATCAAAGGTGCTTCTTGATGGTTATCCAAAAGTCTGCTAACCTGAAGTTCCTGCCGCATGTGGGAGGAGCTTCCATCAAAATCTTCTCAAACTCATCATGGAGGACGCAGAAACTGAGAGATCGGGTTTATTTATTTAGATCTCCCAGTGAGGTGCCACAGCTGTCCCGAAGCCGGTGCTCTTGCAACTCGGACGTGCCGTTAGGGTAAGGCAGTACGGCAAGACAAAAGGGTCAAAAATCACCAGGGAAAGCAGGCATGGCAGTGCCTCACCTGCACATGCACTATGGATAACAATAATTATTTGAAATATTCAAATGGTCCCAAAGTTAGTTTCGAAACTACAATTAATAATAAAAAATAACAAAAGTTTAATTAGAACTTTTTCATGTAAGATTTCATTTGGACATTGGGGGGTGGGGGTAGGTACAAGGGAAAATTGCATATTCAGCATTCTTTTCTCTGTTTTGGTAGATTTGGTCTCCAGACATGTAAATGTAAACAGAAACTACATGTTTTTAGATTTTTGTTAATGTTCAAAGATGTGTGAGTGTGTATTTATGCTTTGAAGTACTTTATATATGTTTAAAGCTTTTCAAAAAATAATTTTAGGCTTTTATCTTCTTGTTTTTCAAAAAATGATCTGAACCGTGAGTTTTGTGACCCGTAACACCCCTAGTCATAACAGAAGCAGATCACCATGGATGGAATTCATTTGTCAGAAAAATACCACAGAGATGAATTATCTAATGAATTGTTTATTTAAAGACAATACATAAAGATAACACAAAGGCTTGTCTCAGATTGGACAAAAACATCTGGATCATCCTGAAAACGTGTTGAATCGATGACCCACAGAGAAACTTTCTGTAATGTGCATCCTGGGATGTCCAAAGTACTATAAAACCAACGATTCATTATTTCATCTCAGCAACAATCAAACATAGAGGTGGTGTTGTGATGATCTGCGGCTTTAGAACCTGGATTTGCCATAACTGAATGAGTCATTGATTCTGAACATAGTTTCAGACATCAAACTCATGACCACTTGGATTAGAGTCATGGTGTCATCACCTTAAACTATGAATTGGTGTTAGAAATTCCTCAAACTAAGTAAATCTGCCATAAAAAACAATAAATAAATAAATAAATTGAAGGATTCATCTGCTCTTTCTGCGGCAGAACTTACTTGTTTTCTTTTTTTGTTACAAAGCACTTTGGACCTTCTAAGAAGGAACTAAAGATACATTTATTTCATATCTATAATATATTACACTTTTTTTGGGTTGTCAAAAAGATCTGAAATATCCATGAGTGACAAGTTCATAAATAAGTGGTGAAAATGTTTGCATCAGAAAACCCTCAACCAGTGTGGCAGAAACGGTACAGTAAAAACTAATACAGCACAGGTGTGAAGATAATGGGACAGGAAACCACTTCCACATCCTTAATACATCAGTACTTTTTTAGAAAGAGGTCAATGGAGAACCGTTTTTTAGTTCATCCTCTTATCAAATTTGGAGTATTTTGGTCTATTTTCTCTGCACTTCACTGTTGACATCCAGAGTAACATCTCACACAAAGACATTACCAGTACTAACTGAAATACTTATTTATAGACTGACATTGATATCCTCACTGTAATGATGTTAAATAATTCCTGTATTGTGTACTCCAGGAAGATAAAATACATAAAAATGAGGAACATTGTTTTGAATACATTTTAGCTCAGTGATAAAGGAAACTGTTATTCAGAAATATGTGTTTTTATTGTTTGTTGGTTTAATCAGAATATAAATAAATCTGTGAAGGTTGTTTAAAGAAGCCAACCAACTAAAAACCAAACTAAGAGAAGCACATTTTTTTAGGCAGATTATAAGATGACACTGAGTAACCTGTAGACATTTTCACGTTTACCATTAAACAAACAGAACTTTTTCTTTAAAAAAAATACTATAACTTTTAGTTTTTAAAATATCTGGTCATTTAAATTTGTGTTAGTTGTTGTTGGGTGGGTCACCACAGTAAATCAGTTTTCACTGATTTATATATTTATTTTGCCAGAGTTTTACATCGCATGCCCTAACTGACACAACCCTGTGTTGTATCCGGGCTGGGGACCGGCACATGGAGACCCAGACGAGGGCCCCCTTGAGGCTACATCGGCAGTTGTGTAGTGTTGTAGGTTGTGTTGTGACCCTAAAGTGTTGTGTTGTGATCATTCTAGTTTTATTGCTCTCAACTCTCTTTGAGACTGAGTTGGAACATGATAGAGAAGCTCATTGAAATGGTGACATAAGAAGTAACTCGGTTTAAAAGACTTTTAGTGACGCACAAGAGAAGAGGAAACACATCTGTCATTGACTGTACATGAGAACTGGACTGAGTGAGTGTGACGTCACCCATAGAAAATGGTTTACTTCTGGATATGCCAACCTAACTAACTCGGTCACCATTTTTTTCATGATACAGATATCATAAAACAGTGATTTGTTCAAGTTGATCCATGTCATCCTTTCTATGGCAACCATTCCCGCCAATCAGGAGTGAGCTGGTTGGAAGTCCACACCCCTTCCACTGGAAAGCAGATTCATTTAACGACACTACAAACGTTTATTGAGACACCAGATTGGTTCATTTATAACTTGAAAAAGTTGCACAACATAAAAATTATCATGAAAAATATTGGACTATCAAAAAATTATCCAATGAATTCTGACAAATAGAATGGGTGAGTAATCGCTGTTTATTTCTCCATAGAAGTTAATGGGATTCTAGCTTCTTGGAGCTAGAGGGTACTTCCTGTTTGGAATATGAGGGAGGGGGAGGGGTCACTCAGTCCAGTTCTCATTTGCAGCCAATGGTATCGTTCGTGTTGAATCATCACAGTGTTTTTCTTTAGGAAATAATGTGTGAACCAAAGTGTTTGTGTGTTTCCTTTAGGGTGATTTCACACTAAGCTAAAGTTTGCTTTGCTTTGGATGGAGGGAAAACTAAAGCATCACTTGAGCTAAAAAAATAATTTAAACGTATTCATCTTAAAAAAAAAAAAAAAAATCATAAAACAGGAAGTTGAATTTAACCACAGGAGCTTACATAAAATATACCCCCCAAAAAGCGCAGGAACAAAAGTTTTGGTGTATTTATTTTAGTTGGGAAGTTGGATTGTTTACTCAGAGGTATGTGGGAACAGGTGTGATTTTGTAAAACCCAAACAGTGGTCACATTGTTCATATATCTTTAATTTTAAAGCAAAGTTTTGCTTCTCAACTAAACCAAGCAAAGAAGTGACTTTTTTAATGGGCAAACCGTTTTCGATTGTAAATAATGGCAACCTGGTTTCTTTGATTCAAAGTGGGTTAAAACAACAAAATACCTCCCCTACCTGCATAAACCCACCCACACTATGACACGGTTCTTGAACTGAATGTGAAACCTGCCAGCTCAGTGGAACTTTCTCTTCCAGTTTCACTCTGACACACTGGAAGACGACGGAAAAAACACACGGAGAGGGATTGAAATTCCATCATGTATTCCTTTGCTTTTTTACCTCTATATGTGCCATTTGCATGGTTCTTGAAGATAATGAGAAAGAATGTGTGTTTACATTGTTGGGCGGCTTTGCAGCTGAGCTCTGTGAAGGTCTGTAAGTCTGCTAATGGGTGTAAGAAGAGCGGCGTGTCCTTCAGACCGCTGTTGGTCATGAGGATCTCATAGAATGGATACAGAACAACACACCCCCTGCAAAAACAACGTGTGCTTTTCATTACTGCGCCCGACAAAACACACACACACCGCCATCCGCTGGGACGTACATACATCGCTGGGATGGGAAATGTAATCTCAGCCAATTAGTAGCTGGTCAAATGTGTTTAAAGTGGCAGTTCAGCCAAGCACAGTGGGACAGGATGTGATGTCATGCTCGCGGGCAGGGCAGATGGAGGGGAACTGCAAACACATTAGGCCTTGTTGAAATACAGCTGGAGCAGAAACAGTTGACAGGATGAAAAAGAGGCTCTTCGGCATTTAAGAGCAGCCGCAATTCTCTGCAGAGGTCTGCCATGAAAGTCTCCCTGAACTCCAAAATCTAATCCGGCATCTGGGCGCTTGATGAAAAAAGGGCTTGTTTCTTTGGGGGGGGATTGGGAATTTTTATTTCTTCCCAAACAGATCCATGAGGAGATACAGAGGCGGACAAAAAAAAAAAGCTCCAACGTAAACTAAAGTCTTCAATTTCCATTTAAGTTGTACTCAGACAAATAAATCATCTGGGCTGTTTTTGAGAATCTCTTGAAATGTGATACGAAAGCAGTTTTCCTTACAAGCTGAGGTAGGAGCAGACGAGATGAGACCGTCTCTTTTGAATGTGGGCACTGAACTGAAATAGTTTTAGAGATAAACATGCAGGACACGACGGAGGCAGGTTTATTTTACCCCAAACTGGACTTTGCTGAAGAAGAATAGAGGACAGAGAAACAGAAACCGACAGAAATGCAAAAGTAAGAAAACATGTAGAAAACCATTTAGTATTCCGTCAATAAAACAAAAACTGGAACTTTAGTTTTTCTGCCCCTCTTTGAACCGCCACCTTAACGTGGTAGAGGGGTTTGAGTGCTTGAGTGATCTCAGGAGCTATGCTGTCGGGGGCTTTTGCC
>NC_050526.1:11916384-11945857 GCF_002922805.2 Oryzias melastigma | reverse complement strand
GGGAAGTCTGGGCATCTTTGCTTAGACTGCTACCCCCGCGACCCGGTCCCGGATGAAGCGGAGGAAGATGGATGGATGGATGGATAGTTTTTCTGTAGCATCTTTGGAGGAGGAAATTAAAGCTCAGTCAAGTTCTTTCATACGTTTATACACAATTGGGCAGTGGTGGTGTCGGGGTGGAGTGGTCAACCTCTGATTGGATTATTGGTTCTCGCTTCGCTCGTCCATATGACGATGTGTCTCTGGGCGAGACACTGAACCACACGTTGCTTCTGGTGTTAGAGGTGAACGCCGTTGTTTGGCAGTAGAGCCACCATCAGTGTATGTGTATTTGTGTGAATGGCACAATAACATGTTTTGGGCCTTAAAGCAAGGCACCATTTACCATTTAATCCAGGGGTGTCAAACATAAGGCCCACGTGCTGTGTCCGGCGCGCCAGATGGTTTTGTGCAGCCCAGTTGGGAAGAGAAAAAAATATAAGGATGTTGGAAAAACCATTACTGTGGTGAGTTATGGTTCTTTGAAGAAATAGCCACAGTGTTCAATTCCATCACTAAACCCCTGACCACTAGTTGGCAGTGCAGCACACTCTGAGCTCTACACCGCACCAGAACAACAAGATCTGTGTTAAATGTTCGGTCTCATTGGTTCAGTCAACCTTGAGGTTTTTGTTGTTTTAAATGTTTGCTTTTGTTTGGGCCAAAAAGTATCCATAATTCATATTTATTATTTTAAAAAAAAAAGAAGGTCATGAATGCAAATCCAAATTTCTCAAAAGCTAAAGTAAGACTATGTGGCTCCTTCTAGGTTTTGATAAGTAGAAAACAGCTCTTTTTACTGTTACGGGGTTGCTGACCCCTGTCGTAAGGGCAGTTGTAATTTAGGCTTAAAGTGATCCATTGTTGTGAGTTTATTTTCCGCCAAAGTCAACTGAAACGCATCCTCCTGAGGAGAAACGCAGACTTCAGGCCTGTTTTCCTTTCCTGAATGTTGCTGCCTCTTCTCAGCTCTTTGGACTGTCAGCTTGTTGATTCTAAACAGTAAATCTTTGAGTTTCATCACATATTTTTCCATAAATATGGCCTCTTTTTGAACTGTTTTCATTGAATCACAAAATACAAAATGTGTACATCTGGCCTCAAAACTATAACCTTCCCCAGATCCCATCTCACTTCTATATTCTGTCCTTGTTTACGGCCTGTTCTGTAACTGCTGGCTGAAACCACTAACAGCCGTCCTCTGGCCTCCTGTCCTGCTGTGCATGGCTGCAGTGCGGCGCGGTCGGACTGTGTTGGTGGCGCAGTTCGCTCAGATGATGTGGGAAGTCAAACAGCCGGGGTCCGGTTCCGTGGGAAATTCGCAGATGTTTTAACAAGAGGCTAAGGGAGTGAGGGCAATTCAGAAAGAGCTGCACCGAAAAGCTTTCAATTAATTGGATCCATATTAAGATAAGGCTGCCTGGGGAGCCGCTGGACTTCTCAGAGGCTTTCAGAGAGGGGAGTGAGGGCTGACTAGGATCAGGCCAGGGAACTGAAGTGGACTCAACCCGTCTCTGCAAAACACCAGGACTAAATCTCAACCAGACATTTATTTGATCCGCTCGTAAAACTCTGTGCTTTGAGCAAACAAACTGTCCACGGAGCGAGGGAGCAAACAGGCTGTGAGGTAAACTCACTACATGGCAATCAGGCTCAATCTGACAAAACAGTTTGTATAAGGTTTCTTATGCTCTGTTAGGAAAAAATCCAATCCAACTTCCCCTCCACCTCCTCTTTACGGCTCCAGCGCAGACTCCAGACAACACAACAGGTCAACAAAGAAGCAAATGTTTGAACGTAGCATCAAAGTGTATCAAAGATGTGGTGCAGAGAGACGGTACCGCAGACCGCATACCCAACAAAGACGTGGAGTTACCACTCACCTTTCCACTGTGGCTGCAGCTTCCTCCAACTGGCTCAGAAGAAACGGGTAAAGAGCCGGAAAACGAGTGAAAAACTCCCGACCAGTCATCCTGTGGGCAAAGAGAATCATGAATAACAGAATTTATGCTAATCAGCAAAAAACGTAGACATAGGAAAAACAAATTAAGAAATTTGACGTCTTTGGAAAGACTCCTTATAGAAGCTGAAAGACCCACTCCAATGAAAATGATGTGTTCCTGTAGTATTTTTTATAAAATGGAGGACATATATAAAGAAAATTATTGTATTTTCTAGAGTATAAGTCACAGTTTTTTTCATAGTTTAGCCGGGGCTACAACTTATATTCAGGAGCAACTTATTTGTGTTTTTTTAGACATAAATAGGCTCATATTTTTGTTATTTTCCCAGTAAACACGTTTTTTATGGTTAATTCCTCTAACAACCACTAGAGGGCGCTGCATCTGAGTATAAGTATTTGCTACTGACAGCTGCAGAAGAAGTGCCGTCCAAAACAAACATGGAACATTGTTTTCCTCTTAAACTTTGATATTTTTCTTAGACAGATCAAAAGATTAGTTATTCTTGTACTTATTTATTTTAGTTATGCTGGGCTCGGCAGATTTGTTCTGAAACATTAGACTTTTTTCCTAAAAGTGCAACCTATACTCCAGTGCGACTTATATATGGTTTTCTTCTTCTTGATTAGACATTTTTTGCTCTTGCAGCTTACACTCTGGAAAATACATTAAGCTTAAAATTACATTTCTGAGTATTTATACAAATCCTCGTGAATTGGGGGCAGATGGAAAAACGCTGTTGGAAAAAAGACTGTAGGTGTGACGTTGGACTTACAACATAAAGCCACAAGCTCCATGCTCCGCCCCTTTCTGGTGCATCCATTTTTACTCAAATAGATCCACGAACGTCTTTGTTTTCCTTCTACAAGTTGCCATCTGGCTCAAAACTGTGCAGCTGAATAGCTGGAAAATTTCTCGCCATTTTTCTTGCACCACTGTTAGTTTGGGGTTCTGAAGTGTGTGTAAAGAAAGGGATGATGGGAAATGAGTCAAGGCTTACATCACGCTGCTCTGCAGGAAATGACAGGTTTTTGATTTTGTCTAAAATTGGCTTATTTATAGTTAAAACACAACCGGAAACGCTTTTATAAAGGTCAAAACACAATAAGAGTAGGATATTACACATGATATTTATCAAAATAACTTTTAATACTCTTCATGAGTCGTTTGTAGGATTTGCTTTGAGTAAAATGCTCCTTTGGGATGGCCACGAAAGAGACGACTTTAGAGAGATTTAATGAGGTAATTTCCCAACAACCCAAAGCTCCAGCTGTTTCAGTGAAAATCTGACATCTTTCTGAGTCTGTTTCCAACGCTGATTCAAATGTTTATCTGCCATTCCCCATAATATAAACTCCAGCATCAGATGTGCAGCATGCTCTCATTCAGAGCTAAAGAGGCTGAAATGAAACACTTTGTATGTTTCAAACACGCGTTACAGAAAGATGAGCAAACTCACTTTTTCAGGAGGAGAAATTGAAAGAAAATGTTTGATGATGGTCAAGCATTTATAAAAAATGTGGGTCATTTTATTGGGTGTTAAGTAATCATGGAAATATTAGAGTTGGGACCAAGAAATGAAATAATGAGGCTGTTTGTCTGCTTTATGACTCTTGTTTCAAGGAGACTTTCACCTCTGGTTGATGGAAAAGGAAAAACCTCAAACAAAAGCAAATCTTTCCAGTATGAATCAAAGTAAACTGAATGGTGGTGCAGTGGTTGGCACTCTTGCTTCAGAGCAAGAACGCTCTTGTTCAAATCCCTTCTGGATTTTTTCTGTGTGGAGTTTGCATGTTGTCCTTGTCCATCCAAGGGTTTTATCTGAGCCCTCTGGTTTCCCCCACAGTCCAAAAACATGCTTCATATGTTGATTCTAAATTGTCCCCTGGTTTTAATGTGTGTGTGGTTTGTGTGGCCCTGCAACAGCAATATCAGAGCTATGCAGACGTACAGTTTAGAGCTTCAGCTCAGACGAGGAAAACAAAGACGCTCATGGATCTATT
Source organism: Oryzias melastigma (assembly GCF_002922805.2). Lineage (NCBI taxonomy): Eukaryota > Metazoa > Chordata > Actinopteri > Beloniformes > Adrianichthyidae > Oryzias > Oryzias melastigma. The sequence continues at coordinate 11,941,854 of NC_050526.1, read as the reverse complement.
TGTTTGTAAGTGGATGCATCAGAATGGAGCTTGTGGCCTGCCCAATGCTTGTTTTCAGAAAGTATTCTTTCATCTGCTCCTGATTCACAACAATTTGAATAAAGAAATACTCACAAATTCAATTCTGAGATTAATTGTCCTTATGAATGTATGTGCTGCCAAACTCAGAGTTTAATTGAAGAGGATGGTGAGACTAAACTAGGAATAAAATGGAAAAATGTTGTGAAAATCCTCCAGAATCTTCTGAGTCAGAACAAATGAAGCCTTCAGCCGTTCCTTCTGCTGCATCTAGTAGTAAGGACTAAAGAGGCACTACACCCTGTGTAGAAGTCACATGTGTTTGTGCTTATGCGTGCACTCGCACACAGACACAACTGTCAATAAAATGTCAAACTTTATCTTTAACACCAGCGGTCTTGGTGCGGCAACCACCGCTCAGCCTGAGGACCAATAAAGTTTTATTTAACTCTGCCTGTCTAAAAGCAGTCAGCCTTGAAGGGAAGAGGGTTGGTTCACCCAAACACTCGATCACAAGACAAGGGGAGACTCTGCTACACAAACGCGTCACTCAGAGCTGCAGAGAAAACACACCAGCTCTTGGATCTGGTTCAAGTTAGCATCGGGCGCTGTGATTGGAGGCGAGGGAGTCTGAAAAGCCCCTTCCTCTGGTGACACCGCTTAGCGAGCATGTGAGGATAATTGCATCTGAAGACTGCAAACGGAAACATGCTCCCTGAATGAAAGTGTAAAAACACGGCTCTGTGCGTTAGGCCTCCTCAGCTTCTGCTAATGAGAGGCTGTGGTCCTGAGGAGCCCTGCCGGCGGGATGGAGGCCAGAGGAGGTGCTGCAGCGGATTAGACGGCTATGAGGGCTGAGGGTCAAGAGGAGAAGGTGAAAAGATGCTCTGGAAAAAAGGTTTAAAAAGTGATGCAAGCAAAAACAAAAAGAGAGGTTTGTTGGCAAAACAGAATTTGTTTTCATTTTATTCTGTTGGTTTATAAATCTCAACACTGATGTTTTACCAAGTTTAAAACTGCCATCCATTGAAACGATCCTTTAGTTGAGTTTGATAGAAGCCACATTTGCGTGGAGGATTCATGTGAGATGTAACCACTCTGTCTTCCAGGAATGATCAACAGCAGGAGTTAAGGAGAACGGAGCAAAAACTGCAAGACTTGCTGACTGTCCTGCTCAGGCTAGCTGTTGTGCAAACCTTTCTGCTCTTTTTTCAAACTCCAGCTTTCAGCTGAGACTGCTGGTAATGGAGGAACTGAGAGTGGGGATAACAATCTACTTCCTGAGCTCCCTCAGAAGAGCAGCTCATGGTGGGAGGTGTTCTGACAGCTCCAGTCAGCACAGAGCTGCAGTTTGTGTGCAGGTTCTATTCCATACTGTTACCATACAAGATGTCTGATCATGAAACTTTGGTAACATGACCTCTGAGGATCGCAAACAAAAACTTCTAAATAACAACAAGTGCAACAAGTCACAAATCCCAGGAGTAATGCAACTGTTGGCAACGAGTTCTGGGCATTTTTGTAGAGAAAAATCCACTTCTAGCTGTATCTGTGTGTGTGTCTGTGTGTGTGGGGGGGTGTGTGTGTGAGTCTATGTGTGAGTCTGTGTGAATGTCTATGTGTGTGTGCGTCGGTGTGAGTGGGGGTGGGTGAGTCTGTGTTTGTGTGTGTCTATGTGCAAGTCTATGTGTGTGAATGTCTATGTCAGTCTCTGAGTCTTTTTGGGATGGAACAATTTTGTTCTAAAAAATCAAAAAGTTTTCAAAGGCATCTTAAACTTTATTCTTTATTTAGTTTTCTAGAGTCAAACAGTGTATAAAATAAAAGACGTTTTGTGAAAGCTGTGTAATCTATAAAACTACATTAGGACAATCTGGAGACAACATTGAGAATTAGTCAGACAGACACAGACTTGAAGAGCGCACAGAGAGCTTTCAACCAAACTAGGAGAAAATACCCACAATTCCAGAGTTTATGCAATGATTGCTGAAGGAGAAAGTTTCAGTTCCACTTTGCTAAAGTCTTTTCCAGAAGCTACTATCTACTTTATGACACATGGAAGGTAAGACAAAAGTAAAGCTCAATGAAACAATTCAAACTTAAGTTTAAACTATTCTTTGACAAAAACATTTCAAGGTTGCGACAGCTACAACTTATGTAAGAACAATCGTTCCCCATTGTGCCGCCCCCCTCCCCCTCCCCTCAGCTTTGTAACAACACGTCTTAAATAATCTTCCCAGTTTCTTTGTGTCAAAGACAGACGCTACAACAACAATCCTTGTTATTCATGTGTCCATTTGACCTCCAACATTTTTAAACTCCACATGAATCTCTAGCTGTTTTATTAACCAGTGGACCTTTTAATTCCATCCAGATGGATCCAAGGCTGAACATCACTGAACTGGACGACTTCACTGTATCTGTAATCAGTGAAGCCCAGCAGCTGGGCTCCCAGTCCAGCTGGACCGTCTCTTTCAGGGGAATGTGGGTGACTGTGTAGTGTGGGTACATCCATCGACTGTACATGAGAACTGGAGGAGTGTACGGTGGCCCGGAGGTGCAAATCACATCAGCAAATCAATCGACACAAAAGCAACGACAACTAAAAAAGCAAAACAAATGGAAGAAAAAACAGCATTACATTCTAAAAAACAATATAAAATTCTAGAAACCAAAATGCAAATAACAAATACAAAAAACAGAATTAATTTCCAAAAGACAAAGTGAAATTTTAGAAAAACTAAACAACGAGAAACCAGAATAGGTGTGTACTATGGGACATCACAGATTAGATGATAATATCTAGCATCACTTCATGTCAAACAACTTTGATGGACAAATTCAATCATCCAATCAGCAATGTTCAACGTTACCTCGCTCTTCTAGTTTCTGTAAAACAGAAAAAAACATTTTGGAAAATCAAAATAAAAAGTTAAAGTAACAAAAACAAGAAGAAACAGAAAAGGTAGGTAGTATGGGACCTTGCTGATTGGATGATGATGTTAGTCCATCCTTTCAATTGAAAGTTATTTGACATGAAGCGATACTGGATATCAACATCTAATCGCCGATGTTCCATAATACCTATCTTTTCTGGTTTCTCACTGTCCTTCATTTTTTTTTATTTCATTTTGTTATCTGGAAAAATGAATTTGTTTTCCGAAATTTTGTTTTTTTTCGTCATTTTCATTTCATTCTTTATTCGTTATATTTTTTCTGTTATAGTGTTTTTTTATGTAAAATTGTATTATGATTTCTAAAATGTAATGCTGTTTTCTAGATATTTTTTTGCTGTTTTAGCTGTTGATGTGATCTGTAAGATGCTTTTTAGCGTTGAGTGATTTGCTGATATGATTTGGTCTTTGGGGCTACCGTAGGAGTGGCCCCTCCCTCCTTGTATTCCAAATAAGAAGTACCCACAATGATCCCATAGACTTCTGTAGAGAAATAAACAGCTATTACTCAGTCATTCTGTTTGTCAGAATAACCGTTCTTACTCTGATTCCCTTTTTAACAAGTTTTTAGTAGTCCTTTTTTTCACTATATTTTTTTCTGTAGCACAAATTATTCAAGTGATAAACTGACCAATCAGATGCTTCAGATGTGATCTCATGTTTAACATTCAAAACAATTGGCAAATGCTATGTCCATATTTTCTCTCTAATCCCTAACTACAAAAAAACTATATAGTGTGAGACTATATAGTACCCTGGATCTTTAAATGCAATTCTGACACTGCTTACTACTCTTTCAAATGGCAAGTATGACGTCACTGACAACAGGAAGTGAAAATTGAATCAATACAAACATTTCATGACGTCTATTTATGAATCCACTTTATTCTGAAGATTAAAATGTTGATGGTTTGTTGAAAAATTACATTTAAACAGATTATTTTAAGCAAAAATTGTTCTAATGCAATGCATTGTGGTCTTGAGCATCTATGCACACTGTTTTTTTGCAAAAACTTGTGGGAAATTTCTAGTGCACTCAATTTTGGAATTGTAGATCCAGACAGCACTAGAAAATGACAAACGCACAGTATAGTGAGTAGCAAAATTCTCCCGAGTCCGCTTTAAAGTGAAAGGGGTGTGGCCTTCCAACAAGCTCACTCCTGATTGGCAGGAGTGGTAGCCATATAGGCGATGACTCAAACCGACTCGGACCAATCACTGCTTACTGACATCATCTGGTTCCAACATGGCGACGACCGTATCATGAAAACATGTCAACCGAATTGACATGACACTCCCTCAGTCCAGTTCTCACGCCAAAATACCACAACCCCGGAGAGGTGCAGCCATTGCTCTCCAACTAACAGCTCAGTACACAGTTTTCCATGAGCATGCAGAGTGCACAGTGAGGAGTTGAGGCAGGTTTGAGATAAAGCTGGCAGAGTTTGGGCTGGAATGCAGCGAGCAATCTTCGCCCTGTCAGCTTTGTTTACAGTTGCATTTATCTCCACAATGGTATCTCATCAACATCAATGTGCAGCAGAGAGCAGAAAGAGAGGGGCCCCCCGTCTGGGCTTACAGGGACGATGATCCACAAGCAAACAATGTGTCTGGATACAAGTCAGTCTGGAAAATACACAGCAGAAATTCCCACAGACGGCAAGAAGCTGGCTGTGTCCGAACACACAGATATTGCTGTAAATAAAGCGATTTGTGTGAAAGGGAGACGTGGAAACGTTCCGGCTTCAGCAAACCAACAGACTATCGCACAGCCCGAGTCGAATATTGGAGCGGACAGCCTGTCACAATACGTTTTCTGCTGGCAGAGATCACAACCCAACAATGAGGGAGCAGACTGTGGAAGAGACAAACTTCCAAAAACATAATTATAAATGAGATGCAGCCGTCAGCTCCACGCACGCAAAGACCCACAAGGATTCCACAGCACAACTCTACGGCTAACAGACACCATGAGCCTTTTAGAAGCTTTAAAATGCTCGATAGAGGAATAAAACTTCATTTGACGACCACTTCTCATTCAAGGACTTGGACATAAAAGTAGAAGAGGAGGGGGGCGTTATTCGTTTATAAATAAGTCCAGAGTACTTCAGATAAAACGTCTTTGAAAGTAAACTCACCTCAAATTATTCTCAGTTTTGTTGTTTTTTTAAAATAAGTCACAGAGCCATCCATGTGGGGCCATGAGCTGCAGACATGTTTAGGAGCCATTTGGTCATTGAACCACCAGGGAAACATCTGAGGGGGGCCAATTACCTCCCAAACTGGGGCTATGGGTCCAAACTCAAGTCTTTGGCATGACGTGACCATGAAATCAAATCCAGAGTTTTCCCGTCTCAGGACAAACACTGCTAACCTTTCCAGAAGTAAAGTCCATGTTATGATTCAGATTTTTGGGACGTAGAGAAGAGCGGCTGCATCACTGAAGATGTCGCCGGCGACCGTTTTTGTTCACATAACATCAATCTTTAACTGTGAATCGGCTGATTCTGAACCGAAAGAATCCGCAGATTTCTGTAGATTTCACAAACATTTTTCTACAAGGCTGATTTTCTCTGCTTTAGAATTAATTGGAATTACCTGAATTGCAACAACAGCTGAAGCGGTACCATAGTCCAATGATGTGAAAAAGTGTTAAGGGGAGAGCAGATGTGTCTTGAAGTTCCTTTGAGTTGTACGACCACCTCAAGGGACGTTGTGAAAATGGAACCATTTTCATGTGTGTTGTAAGTGTATCGTGAAGTATTTGTAAGGATAATACAGTGAGGGAAAAAACTATTTGAACCCCAGCTGTTTTTGTAAGTTCGCCCACTAAAAAAGAAATGATCAGTCTATAACTTCAATGGTAGGTTCATCTGAACAGTGAGAGACAACAATGACAAAAAAATCCAGAAAAATGCGTTTCAAAAAAAGTTATAAATAAATTTGCATTTCCATGAAGGAAAGAAATATTTGATCCCCTATCCGTCAGCAAGATCTCTAGCTCCCAGGTGGGTCTTATACAGGTAACAAGCTGACATTGACCTCTCAGCTCGTTACCTGTATAAAAGAGACCTGTCCACAGAAGCAATCAATCAATCCAGATGCCAAACTCTGCACCATGGCCAAGACCAAAGAGCTTTCCAAGATGTCAGGGACAAGATTGTGGACCTACACAAGGCTGGAATGGGCTACAAGACCATCGCCAAGCAACTGGGTGAGAAGGTGACAACAGTTGGTGCAATTATTCGCAAATGGAAGAAACATAAATTAACTGCCAATCTCCCTCGGTCTGGAGCTCCATGCAAGATCTCACCTTGTGGAGTTTCAATGATAATGAGAACGGTGAGGAATCAGCCCAGAACCACTCGGGAGGAACTTGTCAATGATCTCAAGCCAGCTGGGACCATAGTCACCACAAAAATGGTTGGTAACACACTACGCTGTGAAGGACTGAAATCCTGCTGTGCCTGCAAGGTCCCCCTGCTCAAGAAAGTCCATCTACAGGCCCGTTTGAAGTTTGCCACTGAACACCTGACTGATTCGGAGGAAGACTGGGTGAAAGTGTTGTGGTCAGATGAGACCAAAATTGAGCTCTTTGGCATCAACTCACCTCTCCGTGTTTGGAGGAGGAAGAATGCTGTCTATGACTCCTAAAACACCATCCCCACCGTCAAATATGGAGGTGGAAACATTATACTTTGGGGGTGTTTTTCTGCCAAGGGGACAGGACAATTGCACCGCATCAAAGGGAGGATGCATGGGGCCATGTATCGTCAAGTGCTGGGTGAGAACCTTCTTCCCTCAGTCAGGGTATTAAAAATGGGTCGTGGTTGGGTATTCCAGCATGACAATGATCCAAAACACACGGCCAAGACAACCAAAGATTGGCTCAAGAAGAAGCATCATTGAGTGGCCTAGTCAGTCTCCAGACCTTAATCCCATAGAAAATCTGTGGAGGGAGCTGAAGGTTCCAGTTGCCAAACATCAGCCACGAAACATTAATGACTTGGAGAGGATCTGCAAAGAGGAGTGGGCCAAAATCCCCCCTGAGATGTGTGCAAACCTTGTGGCTAACTACAAGAAATGGCTGACCTCTGTGATTTCCAACAAAGGTTTTGCCACCAAGTACGGAAGCACGTTTTTCAAAGGGATCAAATACTTATTTCCTTCATGGAAATGCAAATTAATTTATAACTTTTTTTGAAAGGCATTTTTCTGGATTTTTTTTGTCATTGTTGTCTCTCACTGTTCAGATGAACCTACCATTGAAGTTATAGACTGATCATTTCTTTTTTAGTGGGCAAACTTACAAAATCAGCTGGGGTTCAAATAGTTTTTTCCCTCACTGTATAAGTTACATGCACTATATGCTGCTATAAAACGGTGTCTTTACACCACACAATAATCTTTATAAAGATGTGAAGACTGGCTCTTACTGACCACGCACAAATCCACAATTACAGGCTGTGTAAGTCAGGGTGTTGAACTTATGAATTTGGAAATAGGACCTTAAATAGCATTAAAAATGTCTTGAATTTTGATATTTGAGCCTTAAAATTTGCGCTCTTTGAGACTTTCTCGTCAACATTTTCCTTTTTTATCCAAAAAAATGACAGGAAATTAGAAAGTATAAAATGTTTATACATATAAAATTAAAAGGAAGAAAAAACACTTTAAAATTTTAAAAATAAAGAACAAAACAAGAAGACATATAACCATAAAACTTGGTTTAAAGAAATTACTCATGACAGAAAAAAATCAAATCTACTGGAATTCCCTCATTCCTTCACTAATGTTTCTGAAGCAGTCTGCATGCAAAGGTGCATGATTCATCCCCTATGACTGGAACACTTGAAGGATATATTTGGATAGGTGGAAGAACACTCCAGTCATAAAGTAAAAGTATGTGAAACCCAGGTGTATTTTAGCTCAGAGTTCCTGCAGCTTTTCTGCAGCTCAGAGGGATTCCAGAAGAACACCGTCGATAAGGCTATTATTGTCTTGTACTTTATGGTCTGAAACCAACTAAACTGTCAGAGAGCACAGAACTCCATCACAACACAGATACTTTGGAAATAAAGGGTGAAAGAGAATCTCCTCAATGGCTCAGAAACAATTAGAATGACATTTTATTTCAGGGACTTGATAAATGGTTTTGATTTTCCATCATTGTTATTATCCACATCAGCTTTATGTGCTTGCATATTACTGTCAACATGTTTGAATTAAAACTCAATAACAATCAGTTGCTAGTAGGCTGCTAGAAGTTTGAAGCTGGGAAAAGTGAGGTGCTCTGGGGTTCTGTCCTCTATTCTCATTTACTTCTCCTCTATTCTTTATTATTTATTTTATTTAGTTCTCTGTGCTTCTTTTTGGAGCAGTGCGATTCACATGTTGTTTCTCTCTCCCACCCCCTTCCTTGGGAGTGGGAGAGATTTAAGATTCCAGGTGGATTGTCTGTGCTCCTGTTCCTCTGGCTCGTCATGGCTGTGGACCTCCTAGTTGTAGAGTTAGATAAGCAAATCCTTTTTAATAGTCCTGGTAAATCGCCTGAACGTCCTGGGAGAGGATCTCCCCTTCATGTGGACTTCCTTGACGTTTCTTCTTTTTTCCTGGAATCAGGTTTTTTAGGAGCTTTTCCTTACCAGGAAGGAGGTTTTATGGCACATGAGTCAAAGTCAAGGTCTGGTGGCCGGATCTGGTTATTAGGCTATTTTGAAGTTTAGCTATTTTTGTCAGCTACATGCTAGCTGTTTTGATGAACCTAAGTTTTTGTGTATTTTTTAGGCAAATTTAGCATTTAGCTAATATTTTAGCTGGCTATCCGCTTCAGCGTTTTTAGCTATCCACTTCAGCGTTTTCAGCTATCAGCTTCAGTGTTTTTAGCTATCAATTTCAGCATCTTCAGCTATCAGCACTAGCAACTTCAGAGGCCAAATTCAGCTTACAGCATTCACACTTACATTATTGCAGGTAATGCTATATATCTAGTTCATAATTATGTTATAAAGTTACGGTTTTAAAGTTTTGAAAAATTAGTTTTAGAGTGTTCAATAAATGTTTATCCTGTTCGGCCCGTTTTAGATTTTGGCCTCTTGTGTGATTGAGTTTGACACCCCTGGTCTAAGGGCAGGGATAACCAGTTTAGTTTAGTCTGTTTAGTTGAGTTTAGCAACCAGCTATAGCTTATATTTTATGACCGACCTTCTGCTTTTGTATAATTACTGGCAATGAGGCAATTGTTCTGTGTTATTGGGCTATATAGATTTAACTGAATTTAAACTGAATTGAAAGGCTGCAAAAAAATACTTTTAGCTTTTAGTTTGACTAAAGTCATAATTTGAATGAAAATAAAGCGAGACTTGGTATCCATGGATATGCAGAGCAAAAATCTGCTTCTTAATGTACGTCTTTGTCCCATACACCTATACATGTGTTGACCCCAATCTCTGCCTGGTCACACTCTAAAGATCCTTCAACAAACCCTCCCTTACAATCCATTTGACACTGTATTTAATGAAGCATCAGTTTTATTCTTATGATTCCAGTTTTCCATACCCAGATCCACGCTCAAGTCCTTTTTCTCTGAACCCAGCTGAGCCCAACAGATTCTAAAATATACATGGAAAGAACACTTGAAATTTGCCTCAGATCATTTTTAGAACGACGCTTTCCCCAAACACTCCAGCGCTTGTTTGACAAGGTTTTGGGAGCCAGACGCAATTCAGGACTCCTGCAACAAATAACCTGCAACGTTTCCAGCAGTCTTTGACAGCGGAGCTGATGAAGCTCCAAGTACAGAAGAGAGAAAAAACATCAAAAGATCAATCATTTACATGTAGGTCGTCCTAAAACATCTCATCCAGTCTGGGACGGGTCTGTGCTGCTGCAGTTTGTGAATGAAACTCTGAAAAGCTTTTAAAAAAAAAGAGTTCAGGACCTGAAAAGGTTTTACTTTTGAAAGTGAAAAGACGTCCCACAGTCTGAACATTACTCAACATCCCGTCACAGTAAAGAGTTGGCTTCTCTGTCGTCTGCAGAGTCATTTCCTCACTGCTCCCCAGCAGCAGTGAGGAGTCAGGGTTGTGTTACAACAGCACCCCCCAGTGGTGGGTGCAAAATGCCCATCTGGACTTCACTTGTGAGAACAGGTTGTGGTGACTTTTGGATTTAACAGACCTGTTCTTCTTGGAGTGCTCATCCTTTCCTCGCTTCACTCCAAAGATCCGGGTGATCAGAGAGCTGAAGAGGAGAGTGGAGGAGTTTCTCACCTGGAACGAAAAAGAGGAGAAAAAGATTTGTTCCTCCAATCCTACTGTCCTTTCCTACTTTTACGACGTGAGGTTAATTTCTGGATTCTTCTGAAAACATGAAGACTCACTGCCCAGACAGGAGAGGTGAAGCCCAGCACGGCCGCCTGCACGCCATCGGACACGAAAGGAATGATGTTTTCCCCCAAACGAGTGTCCCTGTACAGAGCCCTGAGGATGTTCAGAGCGTGGACCTGAGGGGAAGGAGCCACACAGGAGAGAGGCTACATCCACATCACCTGCTCAAGCCACCACTCCCAATGAAAAGTCTATGGAAATTCCACATTCAAACTCTTGCGCTTACACATAGCTGAGCAAGTTTCTATGACTGTTTTTGCGAAGTGCATTGAATGTTAAACCACATCAAACTTTGACACCAATCAGGGACTCAGATTTGGTAGTGTCAATATTGATCATGGAGGAAAAATTAAGTTTTTACCCAGACTAATGATATGACACCAAGTCTTTCATTTTCTGGAATAGAACTATGAAAGAAGAAGCCTGAAGCAAGATTTCATCACTTCAACATTTGGTGTCAAGCCTCTTCCAGCTGTAGGTGGTGGACATGTGCTAGTAAACAACAGCAAAAGAAGAAGCCCCTCCCTGCTAGTGCAGTGTGAACTCCATGAGCTAAATACTCATTAAAGAACACACGTTTAGGGCGTTTTGGTCAAATGCTCAGTTAGTGAAGAGCAAAAGCCTCATCACTTCCACAGGTCACTGAAGGGTGTACTGGTTATGCAACAGACAGGAGTGAGATCTACATGAAGAGGTCAAACCTGAGGAACCGTGGAGCTGTCGGTGTTCCTGTCAGCAGACGGCATGGCCAGAGCTGTCAGCTCCCTCATGGTCATCTTCAACAGACTACAGCTGGAAGATTTGGGTTCAGAGGAGAGCAGAGCCTGTAGGAAAAGGAGAGATCGTTGATAATCTTAGCAGGGTTTAGATTCTGGATTAAACCTCTATGATTGGGGAATCCAAAAAGATGATTAACCCCTGTGCTCTCTTATGGGGTCCAGATGACCCCACCCTTATATTGATGTGTGATCCCACCTATGACAAAGGTGGAAAGGGTTTAACGTCTGCCACGGACACCAGAGAAGATAAAAAATCCTTGAAAAAACAAGGTCTGCACGCTGTCTTGAGCGGTCCAGATGACCGCACTTTTAATGTGAACATGCGGAGGATAGAACAAGGGTTAATTGTGGCTAAATCCTTAGGAACCTTTTAGGTTTTAAATGTTCTTCAGGAGGTCTGTTAAACCACATTTAGGACAAATCAGATGAACCTCATCACCATGGTCAACAATAATCTGACAGAGATGTCCCAAGTCTGGTAAAATGCAGTTTGCGTTCAACTTTTCATCAGACCCCAAGCTCTTTTTATCAAATCAATAATATGTATTTTTTTTAAACTTACCTTTTAAGCCAGGGGTGTCAAACTCTAAGGGGGCCAAAATTCAAAACACACCTCAGGTCGCGGGCCGAAGAGGAAAAACATTTATTGAACACTCTAAAACTACATTTTTAAAACTTTAAATATGCAATTTTTAACATAACTATGAATAATAAAAAATGCAGGGATATTATTCCAAAAATAAAACAACTCAAACCTAAATAACTTTCAATATTTTACCCTCCATAAAAATACATTTTGTCAAAATTAGACAATTTAGAAATAAGCGCAAGATAACATCAGATCATTAATAACAATAAAATTATCTGGAGGGCCGTATATAACACCCGGTGGGCCGGATCCGGCCCCCGGGCCTCGACTTTCACGCGTGTGTTTTAATCCATTGCAAACCTGTTTCATCACTGTTTTGCAATTCGTCTAAAACGTCAACTGTAAATAAAAGCAAAGAAGCTGACAAGTGAGGGCAGCTGCTTCCAGGACAAGTGGAAATTGGAAAACGTTTTAAATTAAATCTGAAACAACTAGATAGATTTGCTGTGTTCAGGGAGTTTAATGATTACCAGACAAGACATGTTATCTACGACAAGCTAACTGGTAACAAATGGTGTGACAAAATGACTTTAATTTTGGTAAAACCATAAAACTCTTAAAATCATATCATTGAAATAAAATGCTCATGAAATCATTCATTTTCAATGTTATTAACATAGTGAAATAAATGTCAGGGCGAATGGTTGGTTCCACATCACTAAAGCTGGCCCTATGCAAAAAGTTTGATTGGAAGGAAGGCTCAGTTATGTGGTTTCACACTGCACTTTTGAGAACCAACCAAGCTGTCTGGATAAAGTTACACAAACATTTGGGGACGATGTTGCCCAGAGACAACCACTAGTGTCATTAGTCCAGAGAGAATCATTCTCCAGCCGTTTCATTAGAAAATGTCGGCTGCATCTCTTCCCTCCTCTGTGTCCACAGGACACCTCCAGCTTTACTTCATCCTTGTGTCATCTGCACAAGAGATCAAAGTTCACCCGAACAAAGATGGTGGACGACCAGAGGAACACCAAATGACATCATCCTGCAGCAAAAACACACTGCAGTTCTGAAGGGAGTTCAGCTTCAAACCTCACAGAATGTCTGACCGGAGAGTCAACAAGTTCCAGATATGTGTGATTTTCAGTTTAAACCTTTGACCTGGAGCACCGCTTTACTCTAATGACATTAAGAGGAACATCTAGAAAATTACACAAGGTTACCTAAACTGAAGACTCTCTAAATGACATCATCTGTGTATGCCTGAAGTGGGAGTAGAGATGTGGGAGCAGAAGAGAGCAACCTTCCAGCGGGAGCTGATGGGAGCCAGCTGGGTGACGGTTGAGAGTTGGAGGGATGGATGGAAAGATGGAGGTAGGGGATAATGGAGGAGGAGGAGGAGGAGGAGGAGGCCCACTTACTCTTAGGAACACTAAGTGGGTGGGAGTGGAGGAGGATAAGAGGGAAAGAAAAGTAGCCTGGTTCCTCTGAACCAGTCCAGACCGGCCTTCCCGGATCTGACTCTGCTCCTCGGTGTGGAGGAATGCAGCCCGGAGCTCTGCCAAAGTGTCGATTTCTGCCCAGACTTCCCCTGCCTTCTCCTCCACTGTCTTATCTGCTTCGTCTGCCTTCATCCTCAGCTTCAAATTGTTGTTTTCGTCACGTTCTGCTCGGTTTTACAGCCTCCTTCATCTCTCCCACTCTGACACACAGCAGGAATGCTCACTGATTAGCATCCTTTCAGTCCAACAAATAAACAGAAACATGTTGGAGTTAGTTTGTAACCGTATGTCAGCGGAGCAGTTTACCACCAAAACCACAAGACAGCAACAGAATGACAGCAAGGATGAAACACGGACGTCCAGTTTCTATATCAGCAATCAGAGGAAGTCAACAGACTGAATCACACACTGAGTCAGAGGCCGGGACTACTCAGAGCTGAAGCACTCCAGAATATGGTCACCTCCTGGTCATCTAGTGTGTGTGTCAGTGAAAAAAATAGATCTTAAAGAACAGATGAAGCAAAGCTGTCTTTTTATGGACGGAAACACAAAGTCATTGTGTGCAGAAAGCTCTTACATAAGACAGGTGAGTTTGTTTGACCCGCACTCCAAATCCCAGTCGAACAAAACTAATTCCCAGGAATGTGGTGTTTGCAGACAAAGTTTTGCTTTCAGCAAGCTCACGAGTGTTTTAAATTCAAACAAGAAGCTCTCTGCGACTCTCCAAATGAAGAGAGGGGTTCTATAGAACCGTAGAACCACGCCTGGAATGGGACGAGGACCCTTTAGAGTCCCATGCTGAGAGCCGAGCTCACACACCTGGATGTAGAACGGAATCCCGGCGCTGCGGCGCGTGGCGCACAGCTTGGAGGACGGGTCGCTGGACTTGACCTCTTCCAGGACCTCGGACAGCCAGCGAGAAGGGAGCTGCTGCAGGACACGACTCCCACTCCTGAAGGCAGAAAGAGAAAAGTTCTGTCTTAATGTTGAGACCCGTTTGAGGGGAACAAGTTCTAAGAAATTCTTAACAAGTTCTATTTAGTCTAAAAACATGATGCTGTTCGGATGTGCAGAGGAGAGCAAAGCTTTAAAACCTGTTAATAAGGGAAACAATATAGAAAAATGGGTCACCTGACAAACTATACCCATGAAATAAGCTGACATCAGCACTCTGACCTCGGTGGTGTAAATGTAATAAAAACTGGAGAATGCAAACGTTCCATGATATCCTGGGTGACAGGATTTTTTTGTCTGTTTTGTTATTGTAAAAATGTAGCACATACAAAGAATCATACAAGAAATTCCAAGTCATGAGAAAATTATAAGAATTACAAAATAATGAACTTGAATTTGCCAGGGGGTGAAACAAAAAAACAGAGTACAGAAAGGACAAATAAAAAATCCAAAAATAAAATTAAGATACCAAACAAGACCAGGCTTCGACTCTCCTAACAGCTTTTGTATTGGTACAGGATTCAATATTCTTAAGACACAAAACAATCCCTTTGTTAAAAAACATGAAACACTATTTTTTTTGTTCGCATGTTTAGATTAAGAATATTTAGCCATTAATTAATCAAATATATTTTTTTCTGAATTAACCTTTCCTTGCACAAAATAACCCAAAACAAAATGTTCATAAAATAACATATAGTTTGAACAGAGGTTTGTTGTTATAAAGCGCACGTGTCAAAGTCAAGGCCCGGGGGCCGGATCCGGCCCTCCAGATCATTTTATTTTATTGTTATTAATGGCCAGATCTGATCTTGCGCTCATTTCTAACTTGTATAATTTCATATATTTTTATGGAGAGGAAAATATTGAAAGTTATTCAAAGTTTAAGTTGATTTATTCTGGAATAATATTTCTGCTTTTTTATTCTACATAATTATGTTAAAAAGTTACAATTTTAAAGTTTTAAAGATGAACATTCTGGTAGATTTTTGAACTATTTTGACATTTACTAAGATTTTTCGGCTATTTTGGAGTTTAGCTAATATTTCAGCAACATGCTAGCTGTTTTGGCTAATTTAGGACTTTTTTTAGGCTGTTTTGGACTTAGGCTAATATTTACATGCAAGCTGTTTTGGCCAATTTAGCCTTTTTTTTGGCTGTTTTGAAGTTTAGCTATTTTTTCAGATACATGCTATTTAGCCATCAGGACTCGCATTTTCAGCTATCAGCTATTTAGCATCTTCACCGGCAAAATTAAGCTTACAGCATTCACACCTGCATTATCACAGGTAATGCTGAAAACGTAGTTCATAATTACATTCAAAAGTTGTGGTTTTAGAATTTAAAAGAAAGGCATTTTAGAGTGTTCAAGAAATGTTTATCCTGTTCGGCCCGCGACTGAAGGTGTGTTTTGGATTTTGACCTCTTGTGTGATTGAGTTTGAGACCCCTGCTAAAAAGCGTGTTAAGTTTCTTAAAAATGTGCATGTGAATGTACAATACCATAAAACATTTGGCACAGTTTCTGCCAACGCATGGCAAAAAGAACAGTTAAAAACCAATATCTTTTTCTAAAAGTGCTTTGCGGGGTATCATTTTTGAATAATTTTGAATGAGATTTCCTTGATCTTATTAAAATATTAGAAATATTTATGGGGCAGTGTCCAAACCTTATCCCATTGAATCTTATAACCAAATTTATTTCAATATGAGATGAGCTTGAGGGTTGTTTTAGCTTTTCTAGTCGTCGCACTACAGTTACACTTAACACGCTAGCGGTCTACACCACACATGTGCCGTGAAAACAAACTGTCCCGTAGAAGAGAGGTTTAACTGAGACGAAACGCTCGCGAGAACTCTCTGGACCGTAGCGTACGTCTCCTTACTATACCGGACCAGACCACTGAGTGGAACCGAGGCTGAAGAGAACTGGACTGAGTAACCCCTCCCTCCTGCCGTTCAAAACAGGAAGTACCTGCTGGTTCCAAGAAGCCAAAATCCCATAGACTTCTATAGAAAAATAAACATCTATTACTCAGTCATTCTGTTTGTCACAATGACTATTCTTGCTCTGGTACATTTTTTAACCTTTTTCTTTCCAAACCCTTTTTCTTTCTTTTTTCTTTACTAATAGCAATTTAAATTATAAACTGACCGATCAGATACCTCAATAAAAATATGTGGTCTTATGTTGAAAACAAAAAGATCGTCCATTGTCAAGTGGTAAGGGAGTGGCTTATCAACAAGATCACTCCTGATTGGCTAGAGTAGTTACCATAGAAATGATGACTCAAACCAACTTGGACCAATCACCACTAACTCACAATTTCTGGTTCCAACATGGTGACGTCCATTTTGAGGAAAAAATGGCGACTGAATTGACTCAATTTCATTTGGAGTCGGATGTAAACCGTTTTCTATGGGTGACATCACTCTCGCCTGGTCCATGTCTCATATACAGTCAATGGGTCGGCTTGTCCATTTTTTTGTAAAGTTGGGGTTTGCTGATGTCACATCCTGTCAGGAGGATGTTGACCACAAACACATTCCTGACACCATTCGGTGTATGAACAGGGCTGTGAGGATCCTAAAGAGCACTGTGCAGATATTTCAAAGATTAAAGATTCTCTTTATTATCTCTAACAAACTTGTTATGCTATTAGACTAACTGGTTTTCAAGACGTTGATACACCCCTCTCTGGGTTCTGAATGGAAAACGATTGACTTACACACTGAACCGATTCAAAATGTTGGTTTAACATTTCTTTTCATTTGTTTTAATTAACTTTAACGACCAGATGATCTCACTGAAGGTTTCCATTAGATGTGCAATAAAAGCTGAAGTTCCAAAGCATGGGATGAAATATGACAAACAACAGCATCCACTTGGTTGCTTTCCAGTCGTGTCTGTGACCTCCAGCTAAACGAAAACATCCACAGTAATGAGCTCATTGACCAGAAAAGAGGCAGAATTCGGAGCTTAAATGCGTTTGATAAGCAGGCGAGTATCGCAGCCGCATTCCGTCAGATAAATATTTGAGCATGTTTGTCCTTGGCTCGGCATGGGGCTGCTCAGGATCACTTGGCATGGCAGAGAAAGTTCATGTGTTAAACTTTCAGACGCATTAGCGCTCGCATCACGTGCACATGTTGCACGAACGCTGAGAACGTGCTCCAGAAAATGCAGACGATCGCATGCAAGAAGCTGCTCTGGGATTCACAAGCAGCTCTGGGCTGCAAAAGGCTGTTTCAAACAATTCAAGATGGAGGTCAATCCACACAGAACAGACACAACAAAGAGAAATGTTTGCACCAAAACGATCACGCAAGAAGGAGAACATTTTGTAAAGATACCAAACTTTAAACATACAAAATGAAATGTAATGAAAATATATACAAATAGAATATACCTAGGAGTTAGGGGTCATTTCTAAATTCAAAACTGTACTGGACTCACATTTGGGAGAAAACAAATCACTAATACAGGAATAAAAGGTTTAAAAGTTTGGAGTTTTATGTTGACGTTCATCTATTTATTCCTTTGCTTGTTTTAGAAAAAAATATTTCTGCTGTTTGATTGTAAAAACAGAGTATTGTTCACTTTTTAGCTGAGGACACACCATGTGATGCAAGTTCAAGATATGCAGGTTCTTGAACTGCATTAGCCCATGGGGTTCACACTGAACAAGTGGGGAGGGGCTTCCTCTTTTCCTACTTTTTGTCAGCCATCTTAAATTAGAAGTGGTTTTGTGCGAAATGTCAAATCTGGCAAATCTTACTCCAGGCTTTTTCTTTCACAGCTCCATTCAGAAATATATTAGATTTGGTGTTATAGAATGCCCTCCGTGCACGAACCAGGATTATTAATTTCTCTTACATGATCCATTTTCAAACATTTACGACTTCCGTTTATTAAAGGATGCAGTCCACACGTCACTACCACATCGGAGTCCCTGATTGGTCAAAGTTTGAGCTGGTTTAACTTTCAATGGCCACAGTTTTATAAATACTTGTCATAAAAACTTGCTCGGCTATGCATGAACATGATAGTTTTCAACGCAAAAACCCAATATGCACATTCACGCACGATTACATAGAATTTTTTTTTCTAAACACTTTATTTTTATTGCTTTTTTAAAACAGTTGAAACAGAAAAAAGAAATGTAGAAGGAGAGTTTGCAAAACTAAAAGCAAAAGTACCCTGGACTGCCTTGGCTCTACAGGTTTTTATAACATTGTCCATGTGTAAGTCTTTATGACGTTGTCGTGTAGATAGTCCATTTCCCCCGTATTTTTTGACAAAATTCTTCTTAAGTTCTTATATTTTAGTTCAGCACTTCCATAACATATATTTCCTTCAGAATGTTTCTTGTACACACAGACTTCCAGAGGGAGGTGTGAATATAGCTTTCCAAGTACGAGTCTCATCTATGACTTTTTTTAGTCACAAAAGTCTAAAAAATGATCCACGTTAAAGTAATTAGGTATGGCTTCGAGATGCACAAGGCTAAATTCATGAAAAGATGACTGATCAACCTTTAAAAGTACCAAGTTAATGCACTGCTAATTTAAAAAGAAAATGGTGCTTGGTTTATTTGCTTTTTTTTTCTATTTTCCTGCATTTTTTTTCTTTTTCTCCCAGGAGTCCCAGTCCAAATGTAAAGTGGCTGAAGCGCGTCTTGAGCAGAACTCCATTTGATCCGAGCTGTGTAAAAATGTTTAGTGTTTGTAATTTGGATGGTTTATACATCCAAACCTGGAGCCAAACGAAAGACATTAGAGAAGAAGTAGAACGGTAAGTCCTATATATCACGGCCAAAACACCCATTTAGTTCTAACACCAGTGATATATAACTGTTGACTGTATATAACTGGACCGAAAGACCCCGCCCCCTTGCATTCCAAACAGGAAGGACCCACTGACTCCAGGAAGCCAAAATCCCAACATGTGTTGACTGAATCGACTTCATTTCACTGGAACAGGAAGTAAAGTCTTTTCTGTGGGTGATGTCACACTCACTCGGTCCAGTTCCCATTTACAGTCAATGAATACTTTAATAGAAAACTGAATTGAAGCTCACAGGTTAGAACCGCCTCTGTAATCACCTGTAGAGGAAAGTGCACGTCTGACCAGGAAACTCAGTGAGAGATACGAAAAGAGAAAGTGAAGAAGGGGCGAGCAAGAAGGAGAAGAGAGCGTCAGAAACGTGACAAAGAGTCACAACGAGGGAGCACAAACACACCAAAGCCGGATCCCGAGGCCGAGCATCAAAAGGCTGCGGTTAAACACCCCGCAATCAACACCCTGTAACCCAGCACACGGTCTGCATACCATCCACACACTGCCTCTTCCCTCCACACACACACCAGCACACTCCCGGACTCCCACACACGACCGCGGGAATGCTGCTCTCGTAACACGACACACAGAGAGGCTGCTTTCTGCTCCGCTACAAAACAAGTGAGTTTATCCTGAGCCGCTCAGCGCTGGGCGGTTCAAAGTCAACACAGCAGCCATGCTTTTGAGGTTTGTCAGACGCCGCAGAGCTAAAGGACATTTTCCACAACCTGCCTGCCGTTCAGGAAAACAATGAATCCTTCATGTTATTAAGCCCTAACTTTTCCCCTCCTGGATATAAAAAGATCGTTACTATGAACAGCAACAGCGATGACACGTCTTTAGTGTTAGAAAAACATCTGACCGAAGAAGTTCTGGTGTGACGGTTTATGAAAAAGAACATCGTGGTGGAACAAACACTAGTGACTTGACTGAAACCTTGAACTTTACACTTGAAAGGGGAACTTTTATTTTGAAACTTGAACCTTGCTAGTAATACTTTTGAGTATAGTGGTGGTTAAACTACTACTTTGGTGCGCTCAGTGGTACAAGAGTGGATTGTTAATGTGATTCTGATTTCTGTGTTTTGACCTCTTCTAGGTCAGGTTTTTTTTTTTTTTTGTGCCTTTTGATCCTCCATTCGATGGCGAGCTACCTAACCTCCTGAAACTGGTAACTCTTACACTGCTTCACTGAAGCCATAGCAAAGCTTCTCAACCACAATCAATCTTATTAGATGCAATAACTGGATAGGAATCATCCCTTGTTATGTGTTGTACAAGTGTTGTGTTGTTTTTTGTTTTTGTTTTTTCAATACAACTGATTGTGTTTTACATTTACCACTGCCTTATGTTTTCATTCACACACTTTGGTTTTCCTGAGACAAACCTTTCTGAGCTTGCTGGAGAGCCTAGCCAACAAAGCATTACAAACATCTTACACTCACACAGCAGATCTTTCTGGAGAAACTTCAAAATGTCAAAAACTATTAGGTTTATGCAACTTTCAGGCTAAAGTCCACCAAAAATTCACTCAGAAGTTCACATTGTTCCATGAAGAACTAGTCTTATAGCAGTGTATTAGGCAGCCAACCTGTCAGAAAGTTGGCTAAAAGTTATGTACCTTTAAGCCGTGACAGTCTGGGACAAGTTGCTAAGACTTGAAAATTTCTACTGTTAAATGGACCCATTCAACAATACCAAACCGTACCTCTTAAGGTGTATGTGCATAGAAAAATAAAATGGTTGGAGCGGAGTCATAGCAGAAAGTGATGACAACATTAGAAAGAACCAATAGAGCACTAAGCTAGCGACTCGTTTTTTTCTTTATTCTTCTTAGCCGCCAACAATCTTCTTTCAAACAACATTAAATTACTGTTAAACACGATGTACAAAAAGAAGAAAAAGACGAGCTGCTGGATGACCTCCATTGATGTTGCTTTTCTAGTCGTCCACTATAATGACGCAATGACACGCTAGCGGTCCACACATGCACCATGGAAACAAACCGCTGAGTGGAACGAGGCTCGAGTTGCTGTGCGTTTCAAATACTTCTTGACTTACTTTCAGTGAGTTAAAGTCTGGTTAAGATCGAGGCCTTTCTGAAGGACCAAGTGTCTGAAGTTTCACATTCTTCCAGGTCACATTATAAGACCAAATGGACTTGTGAGATGGATCTAGAACCTGGAACCTGAGGCTCTAGATCCAGATGGGGTTCTTTTACTCTCTATTGTGGCTCTTTGATTAAAGATAAATAAAACATGCTTTACTTTAGAAAGGAAGATATTTTTTGGACTATAGTGAAACATGACAGTCATTCACAAACAGTTCATCTCTCTGCCAGGCTCTTCACTACAATACTCCAACACAGCAGCCTTATTGTTGATCAAAGGTATCTGACCAATTATCAACAGATTTTTTAACTCTAGAAGGACAAAGATATCAAATAATTGTAATTATCTACTTTTGATGTAATTACATCTGAAGCATGATACTGAGAGGATTTGTCCTCCTGTTAATTACAGGGCAGAGTCCTGACAGAGGCCCTTCTGCCTGTGGCTGTTCGGCGGTATTACCTTTCAGCCCCTCTGCCCAGAATGTGAACACACACACCTGCACAGCATGTCGGTGAGGCGCACAAAGCCCACATAAGCCAGTTCAAAGGCGCCACGGTGACGGGACTGCAGGAGCTGCTGACGGAAGTACAGGCCGACACCCTCCACCTGCAACGCAGAGAGAATCATGGAGCCAGCTGAACGGGAACGGCAGCACATTTTCATGCAGGTTTGGGTTACTTATGGGTTTCTGCCTCGTGTTCTAGAACAAGATCAAAATGAGAAGACAATGAGCTTTGATGTGGAAAGGACCTGCACTCATTTCAGGAGGAGATGCCGTCAGTGAGAAACACCTGCTGTAACCCATTAAAGCCTGACGGAAAATACAGTTGAAATGTGGAGAAAACGTCACATTTGAAAACAAAAACGTGTCTAGAATAACATAGAACTTGAGTTTTAAAGCAAAGAAACCAAATATTAAAAAATCTGGAAAATTATCAAAAACATTTCTGTCTCAAAGTATTTTCAATAAAAAATCTTCATCAGCAAAACTTTACGTTTCACCTCAGTCTGATAGAAGAGATGATTGTGCCTGTCACTGCTGTTATTCAAAAAGAAGAAAACGAAGAAGAAGTTATCTTTAATTAGGAAAACGGGTCAGAACACTTTTAGGAACAAATGGGCCAACACGTCTGGGAAGGGTTAAAAATGGATCAAAAGATGAGCAAAGTGGGGGCTTTGACAATGAAATAATACTATGATATTTACTATAGATTTTCAAACTGGTGATAGAACTTAAGTACCTTATACTTAAAAAAATAAGTTGGCCTGGTCTGTAATAAAGTCATTTTTTGACATCTTATGCACATATTTTCTCTTCCTTTGCTTATTGTAGATTCCTCAGAGAGCGCAAACAAAGGGATGATGGGATATCGGTGAAGACTTTCTTTTGCACCAACAACTCAAAAGGTGAATTTCTGATGAACTCCTGCCGCTATGCAGAAACTATGTCCTAGAAAATAACACAGGTTTTTTTTTTTTTTTTATTTTGGCAAAAAACAACAAAATATAATAAAAAGACCCGTTGGAAGGCTTTTATAGTAGATCATAAAGCGATGATTGGAGTTGAATGTTGAAGCAAAGCAATGCAGAGGTGGATTCTGGGTAAATTTAGAAACAACAATCCAATCAGAAATGGCATTTGTGGTCTTTAATTCATTATATGATAACCAAAGGTTTGTTAGGATTCAAGAATTCAGAAGAACTGTTAATATCAAGCCTTAAAATTATTTAGATTTTACAATAATATTGATTAATTGATTGGTTTATTTCAAGCATAGATTATGAAAAAAATCAGGACAAAACACACAATTATTTCAACTTATCACAGAAATAATAAATGTATAAATTAGAAAATAGAAAATAAACAAAAACAAGACACACTTATGTCACATTTGGTTCATTCTGTAATTATTAACTAAAATTCGTAGAGTTTGACTGCTTGCTTGAAAAGGAGTGAGGAAAAAGTGAATTTATATTATCCCACCTCTACTTAGTTACTTCATTTTACAGTTTTGTATAATTGGGTAATCCGGTTCTGATCAAATCCAAGTTGGTTTATTTATTTATTTTATTTTTTTTTATATCAGGTCATAAAAGGTTAAATGTTATTTGAGATGTAATAAATGGCAGCGAGTCTCTGTTATAGTTGGTTTGTGGTTGCTAGTATTCTTTTTTTTTCCTCACTTGTTGGACAAAAGCTGAAGATAGTTTCTGTTGAAATGTCTGAGGAATCATTATGAAATACTTTCAAACATTTTACAGTTCTGCAAATGTTTTTGTGCAAGTTATCATGTTTTTTTTATTTTAACCACTCATTGTTTTGTGTCCTGATTGGCTGCTGACCACTGTCAATCAATCTCCTGTGTGCCATAAAGAATGTCTTAAATTTGCTAAATCTACATACATCTTCAGTCCAGATCAGATCTTTGTTTTTATTCTATATCATTTTTTAAGAAGGTTTGAGAGCTTAAATAAGAGAGAAAAATGTGAAAATGTTTGAGTGTATGAAGTGTGCAGTGAGAGGTTTTACCACCTTAAAACATCTAGAATTATTGTAAAGAAATAAAGAAGACTTGTTGATTTGTGATTTTCTTTTACAATGTAACTCCTGCAGTGAACCAGGAGTGAATCAATGCTAAGACCAAAACAATACAAAGAATCTGTAAACAACCATCTTCTGCTCCCAGCTGCTGGAACCAAGTGGTAACAGGAACAAAGGTCAAAACATTCTCCGGTCACAGTTTGGTTTGAGCACGTCGAGCGTGAGAGCAGCGTGTCACCAGCGTGACAAGAGTGCTTAAAAAGGACGCTGAGACATCGGCGTAATGGCCGGTGTCAGTAAAACCAAGCCGTTAGTAACAGTGTTAGCGACATTACTCTTCCTGCACACACACGTGAGGCCTGTTTGTGTGTCGGAGGGTGAACGGGAGAGTGTGCTGCAGGTGAGGCGGCAGGGCGAGGCGGACCCAGAGCTCCGGCTCCCTGTCATTACGGCTGTGGCATCACCACCACCACCGGAGGAGCAGCCAGGCTCGACTTAGTCAGGGGTGGCACTGAGGGCACAGGGAGGGGTGGCACCGCCCGCAGGCAAAAAAACACCAACAGCTTTTAAAAAAAAAAAAAGTGACATGAGAAAAATTCAATCCAAACACTGGCGATGTGGGCTTAGACAAAACATCTGAAGGGAGCGGGAAACACTGACATCACTGAATGATGCTTCAGCTGTGGAATAGACAGTTGGGTTCATAGAACCGAGTAAACGGCGATGGAAGGCTTAGGCAGCCCCTTCTTTTTTTGTCATGTGACTGGTCAATAAACCCAGCTGACCCTGCAGTCCTAAACTGGCCTGGATAAAGTCCCGCTGAGCGAACCGCAGCAGCGCCAAACCCAGTGAGTTATCGCAGAGTGGACGGTGAGGACGGGCTGACCTCACCGGGGGTAAAAACGGCTGCGACAGTCACCCTGGGGTTGGCCCCGGCAGCCGGGGCGCAGACCGCTGTGGCACTGAGGGGCCGAGCCGGGCTGCAACTGCGCCTATTTAAAGCCTCCCCTCCGAAAGGTTCCCGTCTGTGTAACTGTTTAAATGGCCGTGCCAGCTTCCTGGGCGGGGAGGGGGAAGGCATGGTGTGAACTTTATTTAGACATCAACTTCCTGTTTGCAAAAGTGCCTGTTTCCCAGAAAAAAAAGACTTCCATGTGGGGAGGAGAGAAGTTTCCCAAGTTTAATTACATGGACTGAGCTGTGAGCAAAACAAGCACACATAACCCCCCCCACACACACTCCAGACAGCATGGGGTTAGACTGCAGGGAAAGGAGGAATTGTGAGTTTCTGGCATGTGTTTCAGAGCAGACGCTAACTTGTTTTATTTTCCCTTAGAGGTGTTTTTGATGAATATTTTTGCTTCAAACATAAATATAAGAATGTGCCTTTGTACCTTTTTTAAAGCTTTTGTCTGGGGACGATTAAACTGTTTGTGTTCCTTTTTATTTTTATTATTACTTGAAGAGACAAACTCTAACTTTCAAACTAAATTAGCAGATTGGAAGAGCACTAAAGGGTTGAGGAAATAAAAAAGCAACGTACTTCTCTTTTCAACACTGAGGATTTCTCCTCACAGAGCTTCAAAGTTTAACAGCTGTACACAGAAATCCCTGAACAGCACTGAGGATATGGAGCCTGGAGCAGTATCTGAGAACTGGACCGAGTGGGTATGACATCACCAATAGAAATGACAAGCTTCAATGAAATGAAGTGAATTTTGTTGCCATTTTTTAGAGATACTGACAGCACCATGTTGGAGCCAGAAATAGGGGGTACTGTATGTTTCAG
>NC_050526.1:11850181-11916336 GCF_002922805.2 Oryzias melastigma | reverse complement strand
GGTTGAATTATACCACGTGTCAAAGTCAAGGCCCGGGGGCCGAATCCGGCCCTTGGGGTAATTCTATCCGGCCCTCCAGACCATTTTATGTTATTGATATTATTGACCTGATGTTATCTTGTGCTCATTTCTAACTTGTTTGTTTTCTTTTTTACTAGGAATTTGCTGCTGCTGCAACTTATATTGCAGAGCAACAAACATACCAAATCAGCTTGAACAGCAGGGAGCTTGTTGGAAGGACAAACCCCTCCCCCTTGAAAGTGGGCTTGGGAGAATCTGGCTATGACCGAATTCCCACACTAATCCATAACTACTAAAAAACTAAAGAGTGCAGGACTATCTACAGCCATAGTGTTTAAAAACAATTTGCACACCATGCTCACTACTTTTTACTTTAAACAGCAAGTATGACGTCATCGATTCCACAAAGTGGAAATCTAATCAATACGATGTTTATTTATGAGTCCACTATGATCTAATAATGAAAACTTTGACAGTTTACGAAAAAATACATTTAAACTATTTTTTTTTTCGCAAAAATTGTTCAAACACAATGTATTGTGGTCTGTATTCAGCAATGTTGTGAGCATCAATGCATATAAAAGACTTCTGGGAAATTTCCAGGGAACTCGATTTTGGAATTGTAGAAAAGGAAAGTACTAGAAAATGGTGATAAACACTATAGAACTTTGGACATGATCCGTTTTTGAGACATCTGATTGGTCAGTCAATAACTTGAATAACTTGCAATAAAAATATATATATAGTGGATTTAAATTAGGATTATCGAGGACATTTAAAAAAAAACATATCAGAGCAAGAAAGGTTCTTCTGAAAAATAGAATAACTGAGTAATATATTTTTATTTCTCTTGGACCCAGCAGGTACTTCCTGTTTGGAACCCCATGGATGTTCTCTTATACAGTCAATGATTGTAACTATACGTGTCCATCATTGACCTGCTTTTAGCATCACATTGTAGAGCTAGCAAAGTGAAAGATTTCACACCTTAAACTAGCCTGAACGTCTTTAAGAGAAGAACAGACATTTCTTAACATTCACATTTTACTTTTTCTATTTTTTTCTAATTAAAACCTTGTCACCAGCCGGTTATGTAATCTCTATAGAGCACAGTAAACATAAGAAACAGACCATTCAGCAAATCCTGCTCTGCTTTCTCTCTCAGTGTAAACTCACAAACAAGTAAACACACACGCTGCACCCCCCACACTGCAAACACCGCCTGCGTCTGCAACCCTTGTTATTATGGATGTGCACATCCTGAACCACTCAGACAACTATTCCTGAGCGACTGAGTCTGTGTACGAGCCGCTGTGATGTGTGTGTGTTTTCCTGCTGGTAATGGAAGTGATTTGGAAAGAATGCAGTGGAAAAGGAGGAGCGTCGCGCTCATTAAAGCAGCAGGGTCGCGCCTGAAATGAAAGCGCAGTGATATCAAGAGCGGATGTTAATTGAAGACCCTCCCAGTGTGGGGTCACAAACACACGCAGACACAAACTCACCTCACTTCTCTGTGAAACAGCATCCATACGAACACTTTCTAAATAATCCTGAGAGAGCATTTCTGATGGTCACCATGATGTGTCAATATTACCGTCCAATCTTCACATTTATTATATTTGTTTCTATTTTTATGCAACGAAAAGGAAAAGAAACCAATAGGTGAATGTTTTAGAAACTTTTTTATATATATATATATATATATATATATATATATATATATATATATATATTTATATTTAGGGCTGTGCATGTTGACGCATTAACCCATGCGATTAAGTAATTATGATTAACGCAAATTATCGTATGACTCGGAGCAGCTGTCTTTCTCTTTTCCTAAGCGGCGCAGTCATCTTCATTAAAACACTTCACTGGGTGGTTTTCCACTTATAACATGGTTATTTTTTTAATAATTTAATCTTTTTTTTTGTTTAGATCTATTTAGACTATTTGATCCATGGTCCGGCGCGTCATGTCATGTCCATTTAATTTTGTGATTATTCGCAACTAAGTGGTTGGCAAATGCTGTAATGAAATAAAAAATTCATTGCAATTAATCGCGATTAATTTTGCCCCAAGTTTGTGATTATTTTTTTTTTTTATCAATTTCCAGCCCTAATATTTTAAATGTTTTAAAATTAAAAATTAAAATTAAAAAGTTCTGTTGTCGTGATCCAAACACGTGTATTATGTTTTTGTTTTTGTTTTAATCTAAAAATGTCTGAGTTTTAAGGTGTAATGGAGAACTACAAAAAAGGGTCACTAAAATGAACCATGAATGTGAATTGTTAACATTGATAGCGTGGAAGTTTCCATTTATCAGTCAGTTCAGCCGCTTTAAAAAATTAGCGGATGGATTTTCGACTCGTGACCGAGTGACTTGATACGAGTCCGGTGTGGTTGAGAGAATAAAACTTACTTCAGAATCAGATAACAAATAAAATGGAATACATTAAAGTCTTTTTTTTTTATCTGCAGTTCAGTATCAATTGTCCCACAGACCAGAACCGGTCCATGGCTGGGGAGAACTGAGTTGAGAGGATGAGGAGGTGTAACCCAGGCCAATGCAGTTCTATAGGCTATAATATAAAAAAATGTAAAAATGTATTTTGTCCTTTAATTTACATTTGGATCTTAATCATTTCTCTGCTGAACATGCAGCTGCTTAAGTGAGGAAATCGTCTGGATATAAGATTAAAAAATTCTCATTTAAATGTTAAAATTGTAATGAAAAAGAATATTTGGGAAATATATGTATCATTACTTTATGTATTACTTTAAGTATATTTTTAGGTACAAATCATCCGGTTTGTTTTTTTGTTAATACAAATACAAGGAGATTATATTCTATTTGTGATGTTTTGCTACTTTAATGGTGCAACACTGTGTTGTTCTGGTTTGTAAAAAAGTTTTTAAGCATCCAAAGAGATGTATAAACACTTTTATTTTGTGCCATTTCAAAACATCCATAACATTTATTTCTGTGTTATAATGATGCAAATGAGATTAAAAATAAATCTGCAAAAAAACTGCATCTGTTAAATCATTCCTCGTCTTCTCCTAATCTGTGACAACTCTCATCACCCAACATTAAAAAGGCAGTGATCTGCAGTGATCTGCAGTGATCTCCTCCTGACCACAGACTCTGGATCCCTCTTCATCATCATCCTCCTCAATCTGAGGGCATCTTCAGCACCATCTCCCACATGATCCCGAATCTCTCATCAACTTCACTCTCATCTACTTGGGTCAGTTAGAAGATAAATAAACTCCCGGCTCTGTGGATCAAACCCAACTCTTCACCTCCCATCAGTCGTCTCTCTGTTCCTTTAACCCGCCTAAGCACTAGAACCTCCAACTGCGTAACTACGGTGTAGGGGCCATATACGGTCCGTTAAACCATTTATCTTGGCCCGCCAAACTGAATCTATTTTCCCTGTAGTTCAGGCGTCTCCCCACAGATGGCGCACTACAAAAAATATTTACCTTTCTTCAGGCGCAGAAAGATGTATTCATGTGGTGTTTGAAGATTTGTTGATTTTTCCAATACTTGTGTGACTTCCAAGTCGGACAATCATTTTTTAAATTATTCCAACACCATATGAACGCAGCATTTCCCTGAAATTGAGATGTTCTCTGACAGACATCAACCCATTGGTAACAAAGTTCAAGCTGCCAATATTGTATGTTGTAACTGCATTTTTAATAAATACCAGTGTCCCCTGTTTACTGATTAGGATTGTGTGGATTTGATGTTATGGGAGATGTGAGGTTAAAGTGGGCTAAGACCTAAATCTGCATTCTCAGTTTCAGACAGCAGGGGGAGACAGAGCTGAGAAAATATACCCCCCTTTTTTTTTACAGTTAACTTCTTTATGAAACAGACTTTAATGTGGAAAGAAATGTGTTTTTTTGCCTTTATGTCAGCAGAACAGAGATGTTTCAGCAGAAGGAAAAGGATGATTGTGGTGGACTTACTTATCCATGAGTATAATAGAAACTGTGGAGTCATTCCAGTAAATGGAGCTACATTTATGAAGCTTGTTGGAAAATAACACAACAAGATACTTAAATAACAAAACAGCAGTGCTGAATGTCATTCCAGACTTCATGAGATCTTTTTTTACCTTTGAAGTTTTATTAGCAATAAATTAGAAATAAAGACAGTAAATAATCTTCAGCTTCCTGCCATGTTACTAAGGATAAAAAAAGATAACTTTCTTTAGTAGACAGCTGTCAACGACTCAACAGAACTACTTTCGTGAAACGTTAAAGACTCACTCCAAAATAATTGGTCTTTTTTAACATCTTCTAGTAGCATTTTTCTGGTGACTGAAGACACATATATAAAGAAAATTAAGATTAAAATTGCATTTTTACGTATATTTTTATTCAAATTGTCGTGAATTATGAGCAAATGAAAAAAATGCAGTTTGAAATAGAGCATATTTGTGAAAGATAAATAAACCTGGCAAGCCACAAGCCTCCAGCATCCCCTCAGCAGTGGGGAGGGGAAGAGGGGGTGGAGTTGCAGGTGTTTTGATTCTGGATAAAAAGGCTCATCGTTATAGCAGATCAAAAGATAATTCAAGTGGGATTTTAGTAGTACCTGATGAGGCTTCTGAGACATCTCATTTGACAACAACTTTAAATGGTCAAAATGAAATCCCTAAACATGCCACCCCCCCCCCCTGATATTTTCACAATAAGAGTCTTCAGCTCCCTTTAAACAGCGTTTGGTGAAATCATGAGTCCTATCAGAATTATCTCAGCTTGTGTTTGAGTTTTATGATGTTTTATGAAGACGAAAGAGCTGAAGGAGAAGCTAAACAATGCTAAGTGTCCTTAGAGTTGGAGCTAGTTCACCTTTGACCTCCATTCAGCTGTCTTCATTGAGGACTGAGAGAACAGAGATCAGTGATTTGGGACGGTGGCTCTCACCTGTTCCTCTGTGATGAGGCCGCAGTGTGCGTGGTCGTTTCCGTCGGCGTGCTGCAGAGGCAGACTCTGACACAGCTGTCCCAGCAGCATGGCCACCTCCTTCATGCTCCGCCAGCAGCAAACCAGCACCATCTGAGCCGTCACTCTGTAGCCCTCGGCTCCTGACGCTGCAGCAGCACCGAGGCAAAAAGACAACAGATCTGATTATGAGTTCAGAAGAAAATATGAGAAGTTCCACAGCAACTGGATGGGTCTGTCATAGTAAAATAAAATACTGAGTACGGTGGCCCTGAAGTGCAGATCGCATTGACAGAACGCTTAACACAAAAACAAGTTAAATGAAAATTAAAAAACACAACCGATGATAAAAACAAAATTACATTTTAGAAATCAAAACAAAATTCCAGAAACCAAAACATGAAGAAAAAATGTCTAAAAGCTAAATTAGTTTAAAAAAAGTCTAAATATAACTTTAAGAAATGAGACAGAACAAAAACAGAAAAGGTATTATGGGATGTCACTGATAGGATGATGACATTTGAGTTTTGAAGCAGAGGGAAAGCAGAAGGATGTTTCACCCAAACTGTGGTAAAGCCTTGATTAAACAACCACCAAATGTTTTTTGCAGCAACTGTGACCAGAAACTCAAAGAAATATCTTCTGTTGGAACATTTGTTATGAAAATATCACAACATATGACTTCAAAAGTGAACCAACGTCCTTATCCAATCATCCTGTTTCATTTTTATACATTTCATTTTTGGAATTATGTTTTGGATTCTGGAATTTCTCAAATGTGATGTTTTTTTAGTTGTTGTGATCTTTAATATGTGTTTGTGTTGAGTGATTTGTCCTTCAGGGCCACCGTATTTAAGTGTCTTTGTGAACTCCACGACAGAAGCACTAGAATAGAGTAAATGTCTCCCCCTTCAGGATGCTAGGAGTACTGCACTCGGTCAAAGCATGCTTCTTCCCGGTTTGTCATGCTGTTGTGTCACTCACCTGTGTTGAGAGTGGTTCTCTGTGCGCGATCATCTGGCCGACTGCTCTCCAACTCTCTGGCGCTGTTGAAGAAGTCGTTGGTGTCTCTGGGCTGAATCTCCTGCAGGATCTTCTGCAGACCTTCAGAGGTTTCTGTCCAAATGAACACAAGTCCTTCACTGAAAACTGTTTCTTCAAAGTGGGTTCACACAGTGAGGGTAAAGGGGTCTTTTGGGGTCACCTGACTCTGTATCCATGGGGATGAGCCCCTCAGGTGAGGAGCTCTGGACTACAGGCAACACAACATCTGACATCCTGTAGCACACGGCGATCAGCTGAGACACCAGAGATCTCCACTGCTGCGTCTGAGTCAAACTCCTGAGACCATCCCAGAGACAAAAAGCATTAAGCTTTGGTCCTAGGGCTTTCATCTGGGAGGGAACAGGCAGTTAGAAGAGACTTACTGTGTGTTTAGGTGCTGCAGGACCGCAGTGATGCAGTGAGCCCGGCCGTACAGAGGAAAGGACGCGGCGGCCTGCAGGAGAGACGACTCGGCTCTGGAGACCTCCGACTGCAGACGGTGCAGCAAGAACTGAACCACTGCAAGCAGAGACCCCATTACATGATGCAGTCTGCATGTTAACTCCGCCGGGGTTGTGACTCCTACCAGCCAGAGTGTTGAGCTCCAGGATGACGGCCTCAGAGGCCCGGGCCGGAGGGGAGGCCAGCTGGAGCTCCTCCTCCTGGGAGCATGACACGAGAGCTTCGGTCAGGTCCGGCTGGTGCAGCAGCAGGTGTAGCAGGTGGGCGGCGGTGACGCTGTCAAAGGGTTTGTTGCTGGTACTGAGGTCCAGAGCCGCCTGCACAACGCAGCGCATTCTGTCCACCTCCTAAACATACAAACGAGATCAAAATGAAGAAACTTCAACAAACAGAACCAGATATCTGAGCAAAAATATGAAAATAAATGTCATCTTCCACTTCCAGCCGGCAGAATACCTGCAGTCCCACAGCTGGTGGAGGAAGCTGACGTAGCAGGGCGGAGGCCAGCTGTTTGACCTCTAGGAAGTTGCTGGCTACACAGTAGAGGACGTTCTGAGCCTGTGTGGGAGTCACAACCTCCCCGAGGGCGAAACCATCCGGGTCTGCGAGACAGCCAGCGAGGAGGGAATGCAGGTGAGAATTTTGAGTGAATTCTGATCCAGTTCTAAAGAATACAGAACTGCACAAACCTTTAAGTCTGATTATCTTTGGATTTATTGTAAAAACGTTCCAAGCAATTAAGATTCTGCTGTTTTTAGCCAAAATCTAAAAACCTGTCATTTTCTAGGACATAGTTTCTGCAGAGCGGCAGGAATTCATTTGAAATTCACCTCTAAGTTGTGGGCAGGACTGTTGGTGAAGAGCAAACCCGCCCCCCTTCCCCTCCCTGATGCTGAGAGTTGCATGTTTATGCGCTCTCCTGCTAGCTTACAACCTAAAATTAGCGGTGCAACAAAAATGGCGATCAGTGTTGGAGCCATCGAAATACATTACTGGATCGGCCCGTACGTGACAGACATGCAGCAACACTATGCATCGAGTCTTCTCGAGTGATGAACAGAGGAGGTCCGAATCAGTACCCAAAGAACCACAAAAGGAGACGCAGTGCTTTGCAATCAACTGCAAAAATCATGACAACAAAATAATCCGATGGAGAGGAATCATCACAGGACAAGAATCACATTTTAACAGAGAAATCAGGCTGGAAACCACGAACTGTGTGCTAAAGTGGGTGCTAGCAACTCGCAAGTACCATGCTAGTTTGGATCTTCTTTGTATATTTGTTTATTGTTTCATGTTTTAAAAGATGGCTGATGTTTTTTGGATGTATTTATGTGCAACCAGAACAAAAACTGATTGAAATTCATGTTGAAAACATGTAAAGTGTGTGTGGATCAAGATGCACATAGCTGTGCTGGCAAAGTAGCACGTAGCCTCTGAAGCTAAACGTTCTTGTCGGTCGCAGGTTTTTTTTTTTTTTTTGGTAACAAAGTATAAGTGAGTTCACACATATTTCTTTTAAATACAAGCCGTCACTGTTGAGCTTCTTTAACATCTTAACAGTTTGGCAGATGTATTTGATGTTTTCATCCATGTTCTTAAGTTTAAAATATGTTTCTTGCATCAGCTAAAGATGCTAACTGGAGCCTCATTCATATTATGAAATCGTATATTTGAAGGTGAATTTTGAAGCAATTGAGATTTATTTACCATGTATGTAATCCAAAAATAATAGCAGTTGTAGTTTCATTTAATAATGTTGTAGAGAGTGTTTTTTATAGCACTTTAAGGTGTTTTTAATAGGGAAAGGACTTTGTTACTAAACTTTGTCAGCCATTCATGCTGTTGAACTTCATCAATCTCCCTCATTTCTGGTCTTGGGTTACAAGCATTTACTAACTCAGATATATTGATTTTAGTACAGAGTAAAAATCAAAACTCAGATATTTAGAAGCTGTTCATTTGACTTCTACTGTAACAGTAGAAGGCCCAATTCTTACTCTATTTACGGATTCATCTTTATAGATGACAAAATATTATAATATACCACAAGATCAATAATTTTCCTAGCTTTAATTTGAGCCATATTTTATAAAAATCGGTTTAGAAATGAGAGAGCTAGAATGATTTAGGTGATTGATGTCGGCCTGTCCTCCATAGAAACAGCAGCATTGGAGCGCATGCACGTGCATGTCTCTGTCTATAGCAGCGAACAGGCCAGGACCAATCCAGTAAAATATATCAATGGCTCGAGCTATCCAGTCGTACAGTTTTGATCAGCTCAAACGAGGAAAACAAAGACGTTCATGGATCTCTTTGTCTGCATCAGAATGGATTGGAGCAGGAAGCTACATCACAAAAAGCTCTTTTTAAATGATTTTTTTTCGGTTCATAACAATTTAAATAAAGAAATATGTAAAAATCAGACTTTTGATCTTACATTTTTTATATATATGTCATCCCTCATCATAAAAATGCTACAAGAACATGTTAAAAACCATTTTCTTTAAACTTGACTTTTAAGAAAATGACCCAAATGTGGATGAATGTGGAATAGAAAGTCAGATGGAGGAGAATCCTCTGTAGAGGTTTTAGATCGAGGATGACATGGACATTTACCAGTGCTGAAGGTAAAGAACTGCCCCAGCAGCCCCAGAAGATGGAGGGACATGAGGCACTTGGAGAAGGAAGCTCCGGGGTGCAGAGTGTCCAGCAGGCTCACGCAGAGCCAGCGCAGAAACTCCTGCAGAGAAACCCTCTCATTAAAGAAGCCGAGCTTCCCTCTGTGGGTCTGTGAGACATGCAGAGTTGTAGTTGGACCTTGTACTGGTGCAGGGAGTCCTGGACTCTCTGCTCCGGGTCTGCCTCCTGGATCAGCTTCTTCTGCAGGAGCTGAGAGCTGTCCTTCATTCTGCAGAGCATCTGTGGGTCAGAGCAGAACTCACCTGCTGCTCTCAGAGAACGCCGTAAATCTGCCGTCACGGGAGAGCCTCACCTTCTTCAGCAGGCTGACCGTCTGCTGCCGGACGCCTGCTGACTGGCTGTTGAGGTTGGCGGGGAGGAAGTGGCGAATCAGCTCCATTTCGTGTGGAGTCAGAACCTCCGTGCTGCGGTGGCTCTCACACACCAGCCCCAAAGCGTCCATCCTCACCTGGAGACAACAGAAACCCGCCCGGATGACGAAACACCCGCCCCAGCGTGGACTCCGACGGCGCCGGCCGGCAAACTCACCTGATCGTGTTTGTGGACCAGCGCGCTGCGCAGCAGACGGAGGGGCACCAGGCCTCCCCACAGAGCCTGCTCTGAGGGCGGGGTGACCCCCTGAGCCCTCGCCGCACGTAAGCAGGTCATCAACGCCCCCAAGGGACCCCTGCTGCCTGAAGAGTCTGCAGATGAGTTCACCAGGTGAGTCCAGCACAAGCAGAACTAAAGCCAGTCCACTGCAGCACAGGTAGGACCCAAAGAATGAGCCCCATACTTTAGATTAAATAACTTAAATCAGAACAAGAATGATTCTTCTGACGAATAGAAAGACTGAGGAACAGCTAAGAAGTTACAAATTATTTATATTTCCACCAGTTGTTTTTTTTATCGTTAAACATTAAGATTTATTTTATATCAAAGTTACTTGTTACTTTTTGGCATCTACTAAGATTTTTTGGGCTAATTTGGAGTTGAGCTCATATTTAAAGAACACTAAATATCTTTGCAAAATGTGCATGTATTATGTACCGTGTGTTTACAAAATTTTAGGAAATCTAGGTCAACTTCAGCACTCTTTCGTAGTTCTTTAATGAAATGTCACATTTACTAGCAAGTGTAACATTTTGCAAATTACTTTTGCACTTTCAGCAAATCCCTTCAGCAATTAAAGTAAATTGCGTCAGTAAATTTTCAGTAAAAGCCCTCAGCATTTTCAGCGACTATTTTCAGCAAAAAGCCTTCACACTAGCATTATCGACGGTAATGCCACTTTACTAGTTTTTAGAAGTTTTTATCTTGATAAATTATTTTCCGTTGAATTAAAAAAAATATTGTCCTGATACTGTTTTATGTTTGTCATGTAACTAAAACAGGGAAACTTACAAAAAAACATTCACGGAGATAAAAATATAAAAAAATATCGATATTGGTATTAATATCAGTGATATTGACCGGTATTGGATCAGCATCAAATGCTCAGTATCACCCAGCCCTGTCATGTGCGTGTGCTCTGAAGCACAGAAGTTTACATTTAAATGTAAGTAATGTCTTGTTGGTTTAGAAGGACCTTTAAAAGTTATAAAACAGATGTTGGTTTTTATTTCCGAACGCTAACATAGATTACTGGCGACTATTGATGATGTCATCGAGTGGGAGTGACGTCCGGCTTTGAAGACACTGGCTGTGTCTGAATTCCCACCCTAATCCCCAACTATTAATAAACTATATAGAGCGGGACTATCTACTGACCTGGTTTTTAAAAGTCTTTCGGACACCATGCTCACTACTTTTCTTTTGTTTTTTAAACGACGATATGATGTCACTGATTTTACTAAATAAAAATAGAATCAATATGAACATTTCACGCCGTCTATTTGTCACTCTACTGTGTTCCGAAGAGAAAAATGTGGATAGTTGATTTAAAAATTACATTTGTAAAAATTGTTCAACCACAATGCATTGTGGTCTATATTTGCTAACGCAGTGAGCATCGATTTACGCTAGAGAGAAGCTGTAGAATTTGGATTCTGTTGGACTTTATTTCAATTCCTTTAATCTGAAAACACATTAGTTCTGCTTAGATAGAAGGAACCCGGTACCTGTGGAGCAGGGCGGGGTGTCCTGCAGCACCTGCACCATGTGCGTCAGGCAGGAGGGGCTGCAGCGCAGCAGCTTGGGCAGGAAGTAGTCCAGAGTGTAGGTGGTCTGCTCCGGCCGGGCGCCGCAGAGCACGAGCAGCAGCGGGCTCACCCACGTCTGATGCCAGCTCTCCGTCCAGTCCTCGGTTTCTGCCGCCAGCTGTGCCTTGTGGCTCACGAACAGTCTCTCCAGGAGGTCGCTGGCGTAAGGGGCCAGCGTCTGGTCGCCCATCAAGCCCAGCAGACGGGCCGGCAGCTGTGGATCAACGTCCAGCAGGTGCTTGGCCCCGTAGAGCTCCACCAGGCAGCTAAGAGAGCCGTACTTGCCCCTCATGTGCCACTCTAGACCCAGGAGGCTGTGAGTGAGCTGGCTGACGTACGGGTCCTCGTGTGGGGGGAGGAGGGACGGGTTGGCGTGCTGATGGAGGAGCAGGAGGTTACGGAACAGGGAACGGGTCTGATGGCGGACTCCATCCAGCGGGTGCTCCCAGTGGGAGTAGATGTGCTCCAGCAGGCGGCGCTGCAGGTCAGATCCTCCACTGAGGGAGTCCCGGAGGCTGGGAGAGAGGAGGCGCGGCTCCCCCTGCAGGCCGTCCAGAGCTGCAGCACTCCACAGAGTCAGAACCCGAGCCACCACCATGGCGGTGCTGGACTCCTTCACACTGCACAGAGAGGGTTTACAGAGACCAGGAGTTCTGAGGTTTGACCCGGATCTACAGCTCTGCTTTACCTGACGTCTAAACCCAGCAGGGTGTCCGGCACCAGCAGCAGCAGCCTCTCCCACTGCGGCCCTGGGGGGGCGCTCTTCCAACTCAGCATGGCCAGAGCGCCGTGACAGAGGAACAAGGACACCGCCGACGGGCGCACGCCACCGCAGAGAGACTCACAGCGGCGTCTCAGGAACCGAGGAGCTGAAGCCAAATCTGGAACAGAGCTGAGGAGCAAACCGCACACCTGACACACACACACACACACACACACACCCCCACACACACACACACATACAGACATGCACATAAACAGAAATAGACAAATAAAGCCACACACACAAAGTTGCACACAAATGAAAACAAACACACAAAGTTGCACACAAATAAACACACACAAACCCACAAATATGCACAT
Source organism: Oryzias melastigma (assembly GCF_002922805.2). Taxonomy (NCBI): domain Eukaryota; kingdom Metazoa; phylum Chordata; class Actinopteri; order Beloniformes; family Adrianichthyidae; genus Oryzias; species Oryzias melastigma. The sequence goes on along the minus strand of NC_050526.1, from coordinate 11,903,884 downwards.
TAGTTTCAGTTTCTTCTCTAGTCGCTGCAGGTATTAACCTGCTTCTTTGTCCTCCTGCAGATGTTCCAGTTTCTGTCATGTTTGTCTCTTTCCTCTCAGACCCAAAAGAACAATAAACTGACCAACAATCAGACAGAAATACTGGAACATCTGCAGCAAGACAGATGTTAATGGATGCATGAGAAGACTTCTCACAGAAACAATAACTGCAGCTGCAACAAATAGCACTGCTGATGCTGACAATGGACCTTTTTTAATGTTGTTGATTCTTACTGTTTTTAAGTTTATACATCAAGGATTGAACACAAACTGACCACAGCAGCAACTCCTTCTCCAGCCCCCATGACGGACCGGATCAGCAACACCACTGCCATCCCAGCTGTACTCTGGACAGACTGGATGAACTCCTCTGAAGGAGAGAAGAGTCACAACATCCGTCTGTTCATGTCTTCAGTGAGTAACATTCAGAGAGAAGCTCCACTGTTTGTCTGAAACATCATTTGGTTCCCACCATCAGTGAGGATGTGGATGTAGCATCCCAGCAGGCTGCAGAGTGTGTCCTCCAGTCTGCTGCCATCGCGTTCTGCCTGCAGAGCTGAACTCAAGCTGTCCTGAGATCTCTGGAGCACCAGCATGGAGGTCTTCACCGCACAAAGGCAGGACTGCATGAGCTGGGCCTGGGCGACGTGACGGCCTGAAAGACCCCTAAGAGAACAGCAGGGGGCAGCAGAGATCCAAACACAGAGGGTTAAAGCTGTCAGGATCTCCACTGTTTCCAGTGTTTTACTGTAAACTGTTCACTCTGATGTTTGTTTCACTCTGAAATTTAAAGATGGATACAAAAATAAGCATCTGGAGCTTCAAAAAGAAAGTTTTCATTTATCAAAGTCTCGATCTTTTACAGATTACCCGCTGAACATCCATCTGAAAGCAGATCAATGGAGAAGGACTTTGCTGCAGACATGATGGATTCTGATATCAGAATCTTCTAAACAGGAAAAAACTGAATTGTTAGCGTAGCCAGTTAAAATCAAGTTGTTTTGACCAGTATGGGTGGACTTCTGGCTCCGGTCAAGGACTTTCAGTTCCAGCATTACACGACTGCAGCCTGGTCTTCTTGCATCAATATGTTTCAAGTCTGCACACTCTCCGAGTTTTCAAGGTTTTGTTCCTTGGAAGTTCTGGCAAAGCCTGGGTTTATGCTTTTGGTTCTTCTCTTGTTGTAGGGGGAGCTACCAGGGCTGGGTTGATAAAAGTCGATTTGAATCGATTTAAGCTTAATAGATCACTGATCGATTCATTAAAATATAGATCGATTTAGCAAATAAAGCCAAAGTCCGCTAGCTTGATGCTAACGTTTAATGGGATTTGCCATAGGACGGCTAATGCTAACGCTTGGTAGATCTAAACATACATTCCTGACTACATGAATGTCTCTTTTTACTCACAGGCAGGAATTTTTAAAACTCTTCTAAGGAAATATTTTTTAAAGAAACCATTTGTGGCCTAAAGCACAGTTTTTTGCTCATTCTTCTTGAAAAAAGTGTATAGCGCGATCTCCACCTAGTGTCCAAACTGAAACGTCCTCCAGGAGAAACAGAACAATGTTTACAATGTTAATGATCTCAGCATTTTTGTTAGAACCTCTCTGTTGAGAAACCATGCAACACTGTACCCTATTAATAATCTCATCATTTTACTAACGCATTTTACAGTATGTGAGTCGATCCAGGCTCTGGTGAATCGAATCGTTTCTGGAAATTTGTATTGATACCCAACCCCAGGAGCTAATGACCAACTGGGCTCAGACCACAGCGTTCTGCAGAAACCTTCAGGACTCTCACTCTATACAAGTGACAACTCTGGATGTACCAGATCATCACACTTCCTCCTCCATGTTTGACAGTTGATGTCACACACTGTGGAGTCATCCTTTCACCTTTTTGAGACAGATTTTGGTGACGTAACAGATTTCAAAGTTTGATTCAGGGATCCAGAGCATCTTCTTTCAGTCTTCAGTTGTAGTTTTTTGGTCTAGAAAATCCTCTTTGATTCTTATTAACTTTCTCACTGCAGCTCGTCCTGTAAATCCTGCAGCTCAAAGTATTTTCTTCTCAGTTAAAACTGAATCTGCAAACAAAATCCACCATGAAGCAGCTGGAAGCTGTGCTGCTGTGAGCCGTCTATCATGCAGATGCTCAGAAACGTGTTTGTTGTTCTGGTGATTTTCTGGGCTTTCTTTGGAATTTCTCAAACAAAAATGTATCCATCTTCTGATGGTCCGTCTCTCTTCTTTAATTGAGTGTTTTAACCCACAACTGATTCCAGGATTTCTCCAATTTCTTTTATTAACCATCTTTTCCTTTCAGAGTAAAACAGAACTCTACAGTAATCAGTATCCAGTAAAACAACCAAAAACATCAGTTTTCTAAAATTTTCACCAGTTGTGTAAACCTGATTTAGTAACTAATTGATGTTCCACTTTAATACAGGAGCTACACAAAAACTGTGGAGAAAAAACTCCTTCACTTTCACTAAAGATGGTGAAATAGTGTTACAGCACTTGCATGATTCCACGTCTACATGTGAAAGAAAAGGAACTTCTGTACCTGTTTTGCTGAGGGTAATTTTCCAAAACCTTGTGAAGAAACTTCAGCACTAAAAAAAATAAAGTTAAGAAATTACAACCTGATATTATAAATGCAGCCTTCTTCATGAGTGGATTAAATTAAGGTGGAAACAAACCTTCAGGTAAAAGCCTGTTGATGCACTTTTCACCTAGAAAAATACAATCAAAAGTCATTATTTAATAGGGGTAAAAATTAAATGTCAAAAACCCACTCTAATCAATATTTAATTGTATTTCAAAGTATTTAATTATAAATATGACACTTTTAGCCAAAATTTTAAAAAACGTATTGTTTTCATAATAATCAAGCAAAGCAGCAGGAGTTCATTAGAAATTCGTCTCTGAATTGTACGGAGAACTGCTGATGTGGAACAACACCGCTCCCCCTTCCCGTCACCCACAATTGTAAACTCTTTGTTTACATTCTATCCTGCTCCGCTATCCATCCGTACAGTTCTGATCCAGATTCCAGCTCAGATGAGAAAAACAAGGAGTTCACTGGATCTATTTGTCTACAACTGAATGCATCAGAGTGCAGCAGAGTTTGGAGCATTTTCTACATCACAAATACACTCTTTTTTTAAAACTACATTTTTAATCTGCTCCTGATTCTCAATTATCTGAAAATAAAACATCAGAAATGCAATTTCAAGTGTAATTTTCATTATATATGTCATTAATTGTAAGAAAAATACGACAAGAACATGTTCAAAACACCATTTTCCTTGAAGTGGGTTTTTAAAGGTATTTTTTTTACTTTCAGTTTCTGTAGCAGTTAGAAATACTCACCGAGAGGGAAACCATCCAGACAAGCAGCAATGATGTCAACAATCTGTGGATATCGGTCTGAAGACGAACTGTTCATACAGTCAGACAAACAGCCACACAAACTGTTGTTGGCCCGCTCCTCAAGCCACACAGGAACTGAACCTAAAGCACTGGAGACACGGACATGATGTTCATCCAAAAGTGTGAGCAGCCTAATAACAGTAAGAGAAACACAATTATGTTTGCATTTACCTGGCAATAGCCCGTCGCAGAGGGTTCTTAGCCTGAAGAGTGGTGTACACCACTGATAAAGTGTGAAGACAAGCATCCAAAATGTCATCGGAGTGCTCCTCTGTCAGCACTTCCAACTGGGACCCTGTCTGATTCAGCAGGAACAAAACAAGTAAACAACAACAACAAAAAGTGTGTTCCCTCTACCTGTGAGTGGACCCACTTTTTTAATGAGCTGGACCTGCTGCACTGGATCTGTGAGCTGCAGGAAGGACTGCAGACTCTGAGCAACCTGCATCACTTCCTCATCTGCTCCACTGATACAGAGAGATGCTACAGAAAGACAAATGCTTCATCACGGTTGTGTTTTCATGCATTTTTGTGTCTGCAAAGACATGGGTAACCTTCCTACCTATCAGCTTGTTTAGCTTCTCCTCATCCAACACCACGGCCTCTACCTTGGCAGCCTTCTTCTTCACCACCATGGTTCTGCTTTATGGAAAAACCTCAGTCTTCCACAAGGAATGTTTCAAGCTCAGTAAAAAAAAAAAAAGGGGACAAACCAGCGATAAACCACAATGAGACTTTGGTCAAAGTCCTGCTAACACTAACATTAGCTAGCTGCATGAAACAGACTGTCCGTTAAAGACACAAGTCAAATACAGCTAAACTTGATTTAAAAACTGTTTAAAATACCAGGAGCAGAAAGCTAACAGAGGTGTTACAACAAATATCATTTATGTTCACTCCAAGTCAGCATGTGGTTTCTCCACATGCGAAAACGGATAGCGTCATTTGTTTCCGGTAGTATTTTCAGAATAAGATTATTCACGAAACGGCAGCTACCAAACATACGTATTACAATGCGGTGTTTCTTTAAAATTAAAATTTCCTGAACCACAGCTTGATTTTACAAAAAAATAACAGTAACTGTATGGAAATCTCCACATTTTAATCTGAATTAATTTTATCACGAAGCACTATAGACGCACGAGTCAAACGTCACTTCCTGCTATCTGTTTATGACCGCCTACTTGTACAGTTCTTCCCATAAAGCAGCGCTCCGGAATTCTATTGGTGAACCCTACACGTCAATCAAATCAAACTCATTACACTTTCAGAAAACAGAAACGCCTTCTTAAAACATGATTGGTCAGATTTCATGAAGGCCCGCCTTTGAAAAAACTTTATCCTATCCAACTTTTGCTGAGCTGAAATAAAAGGCTGGGGGACAGTCAGAAAAATACCGTTATTTACTAGTGAATAACATCTTTCTGCTTTTATTTAACGTGAAAACGCGACGGCTGGATACGATATGACATGAAGACTCATCTAAGAAGGTGGTAGTCGTCTGGTAAGTTGATTAAACAGAGCAAAAAAATGTTTGGTCTGTAAAAAAGAAAAAAAAAGACAACTGTTTATTTGAGGAATATTTCTGACCGGCGTTTGAAGGCTTAAATATATCCAAATTACTCATTTGTGGTAAAACAAATCCGCATGAATGGCAGTCCGCCAACTTTTCAACATAAAGTGCCCATCACGACTAATGGTTATTTTTTTTCTTTCTAGAAAGTATTCTGGCTTTTCTTGGATGGTAGTGTTGCGTTCAAGGCTTCGCTGGTCCATTTAAAAAAGCTCGGAAATTTTTCCACCAACCTTAATGCGTTTATTTAATAACACCTTCTTTAGAAATAATAGGGGAAACAACATAGACGTTTATAAACAACTGAACTCTTCATGCAAAGTTTACCCCCCCCCCCATTAAAGGAAAAAGGAAAACAAGGGCAAATGTGCTTTAATTAAAAATAAAAAAAAGCAAGTCATTAAGTTATAAAAAAAGGCAGGTAAACTAGCTCAAATTGTATTCAACTCATTTACGCACCAAAATTAAGGCAGATTTTTTAAAACAAAGCATTTTCAATGTACCTTATTGTTTAAAATACACAACAATGTTCACTGTTTTATCTCTGATTTAATTATGGTTTGTTAGATTTACAATTTTTTGACAGCGATACACAAAAATAGTGTTGTTTTTTTTTAACCACTAATGACAATACACTATTACTCTACTACTACTACATTGCAACGATAGTACTTCTACCACATGTGCTGCATTGAGATGATCCCTTGTGGCATAGAATGTCTTTTATTTTGAAAGGAAGTCATGTGAACTTCTGCCAAACGTTATAAAACTATTTAATTAAAAAAAGCCATCTTCTCTTAATGTTTGTATTTTATTAATGCCAAAAGACAACACTTCATGTATATTTATTATAACAGTAACAATACCATAAATACAAATGAGTGCCTTTTCTAAAGGGTGAAGTGAGACTGTATGATTCCACTGGGTTGTAGACATTAAGAAATAACCCAGAATGGCTCTTTAAGTGTTGAATGTTTACCCAAACGCTTCTTTCCATAGCTCCTCATGTCTTGCTGGGTGAGAGTTCATTTCTCTCCCGCCTACTCCCTGTTTACCACAGCACCAGAACCAGAACACTTGGTGATCTTCCTCCACATGTGTTTACAGTGTGTTTGAGACGAGGCCGGGCTGGTAATGAGAGGTTGTTACTTGATGAGGAGAAACTCAGATACCCCCATCCTCATTTCTCTATTAGAGGCGCTTCTCTTCTGTTCTTTGTGTTGTTTTTGATGAATCCCTGGAAAGAAAAAAAGGAAAAAAAATGCTAAACTGTTGACCCAGAGAGGGTGTCTGCATGTTTGGGAACAGCAGTCATGTTTTCCTCAGTGCTCCAGCCCTGGAACATTTCAGGTGCTCGCTGGGGGCAAAACATCTGTCGAACAGCAAACCTTCTGTACTGTGTTTGTCTGTTTTGCACACCATCACTCGTCATGTGAAGTTTGTAAAATGCTTACAAAAGAACATTCATTGTATATTTCAATGTGAAGTATTTCCCAGTGGAGGAAAATACCGACAGAGATGTGGATAAATGGCTAAAACAGTCACGATCCCAGTTTTACTGTTGTGTTTGTGTGCTTTTCAAACACCAAGGCAACATGGCGGAGGGGGAGGAGTCAATGAGCCAGGAGGACTGGAAGGAGAAGTGCATGGTTTTGGAGACGCTGCTTCTGAAATTTAGAGTCCAGATCATCAAGATCCGGGAACTCACAGCAGATAAGGTTGGTTTGAAGCACTTATGTCCCATTATGTATTGTGCTACACTGTTTTCCAAGTCACCTCTGGGAAGATTTGGCTCCAAAGCGAATCTTCAGAAGTCCAGGAGGAGGAGGAGAGCTGTGATGTTTGTCTGGTGGGGGCACAGCAGCTGTCTGCTGCCGGACCTGCCCACACTGCTCTGTGGCCTCGATGTGGACCTGCTCCCGAGGGATGCAGATTAGAGCTCTGATGTAAACGACCGTTGGACCACAGGGTTCTGCTACACGACGGCACTGACCCCCGTCAATTACGTTTCTAAAGTAAGCTCTTTTAGAGAAACTTCCACGAGTGTGTGTCTGAGGGAGTTGGAAAGTGGTTGAAAAAGCACTTTCTTAATGTTTAGTGGGCTTTTATTGCCCGTGAGTTCTCCACATTTTATCATTGCTGAATGGAAACCTGCAGAAGTTCACTCAAAAACGTTACTGTCTTTACTGAGGAAAAAAATACCGTCTAACCATCAGATGCAACCAGAATTCATCAGTAGTAAAAACAAATGTAGTGTAGCAATGTTTGCAACAGAGCTTCATTTTTCACCCAAACTAAAACGCATGAAGCTCTTTCGCTGTGTCTGAGTGAACTGAGAGTTATTTCAACATTTGCTTTTATTGTTGGGGATTGGAGGATTCTGACAAACAAATTTGGATCAATAAATATGAAAAGACTCTTCAAAAAAGTGCTTTTGCCTGAAACTCCTCCTTAAAGACTCACTGATTAAAACGGGCGACATATGTGGATAAATTTAAGCATAAAATAGTCAGGCCTGTTCCCATTTGCTTTATGGACAGAACTTTTAGGTGCATCCAAAGGGGGTCTGGTTTGGGGACCACAGGATTTTCTCTCTGTTCTTTGCAGATGATGTTGTCCTGTTGGCTTAAAGGCCCTTATAATACTATTCTTAAGCCTTTCAGAGTAAACTATATCCATATATGTAACAACATGTTACATTTTGCAAACTAAAGAATTTTTTTTAATGATATATGAGTTATTTTCGTGAACTCCTTTTCCTCCCCGGACGTAAGATGGCTTGATCTCTGAGGTTCCACCTTTCAGTTCTTGTGGGTCCCGCCTATTTCATGACGTCATCCTAGAGCCGACCTCGGCAGGGTGTCTTCGGTTCACCCATGAAAACAAACAACATCCAAAATTTTGCAAAAATCCGATCACTGCTAGCTCTGTGGAGAAAGTGGGTGTGTGTGTTAGCCTAGAAGTGAAGACTCTTCTCGGCAGGGGCTGTTCCCACTTTGTGATGTCACGATGTGAGGACCCACCTGTTTTTGTGGATTTGGAGGGGCTGGTGCTCATGGTTTTAGAGGAATGCTCCAATATGACTGGATAAAAATACTGTTTTGGGGTTGTTTCTCCTGATGAATTTACATTATAATACACTTTAAAACTCAAAACGTTGCATGTTATAGGCCCTTTAATCAAGTCAGAACCTCCAGCAGGCATTGGGGTGGTTTGTGGCTGAGTGTGAAGTGGCTTGGATGAGAGGCCATTGGTATGATTGTGGCTGTGGTCCTCTCTGGGTGGGTGGAGTGTTAAAGTCCCATTAGTTGTCACGCACCTAGGTGTGTGAAATTTGACCAAATGGTCACCCAGCGACCCATTTGGTGAGCTGCACAAACAGCCGCACTCGGGAACCATTTGGTGGTTTAACCCCAATCCAACCCCTTCATGCTGAGTGTCAAGCAGGGAGGGACTGGGTCCCATCTTTAGAGTCTTTGGTATGACTCGTTCGTAATTTGAACTCACAGCTATCCATCCAGTCTCAGGGTGGACACTCTACTATAAGGCTAGACCCCAAGATACTTAAACCCCTCCTGCTGCCTCAGGTGGAGGAGTTTGAATATCTTAGGGTTTTGTTCACGAGTGAGGGAAGATCGAAGCGTGAGATCAACAGGCAGATCGGAGCACCATTTGTGGCTCCTGTATCAGTTTGTTGTAGTGAAGAGGGAGCTGAGCTAGAAAGTAAAGCTCTCAATTTACCGGTTGATCTTCTTTCCAGTTCTCACCTATGGTCATGAGCTCTGGGTCATAACCAAAAGAGCAAGCGACTGAAATGAGCTTCCTCTGGAGGGTGGCTGGGCGCTCCCTTAGAGATACGGTGAGAAGCTCGGTCACCAGAGAGAGAGCTTGGAGTAGAGCCGCTTCTCCTCCACATCCAGAAGAACCAGTTGAGATGAACCGGGAATCTGGTCTGGATGCCTCCTGGACGCCTCCCTGGGGAGGTGTTCCAAGCATATCCCACTGGAGAAGACCCGGGGAAGACCCAGGATACTCTATAGAGATTACTTCTCTTGGCTGGCCTGGGAACACCTCAGGGTCCCCCCAGAGGAGCTGGAGGAAGTGGTCGGTGAGAGGGAAGTCTGGACAGCTTTGCTTAAACTGCTGACTCAGGAGAAGATGTACTTTGTATATTGTACTTTGAAAAAGATCCTATTTGTGACGTAGAAAATAGGGTGAGTGGGTCACAAGTACCCTTCTCCACTCTGCAATGGTGGTGGGGGGGGGGGCTCCACACCAACCATTCCACCCTGAACTCAGAGGTAAATTTCTAATGAGATACTACCATTCTGTAGAATCTCTGTCGTAGAAAAGTGACACAGGCATAACCACAATTCAGAGGCCACTGGAAATGCTTCGAAAATAGATCAAAACTTTACTTATATGTACAGGATGATGGTGTAGGGATATGAAACCTGGACTTTTTATTCTGTTTTGTTTGAAGTTATCCCTTTAATTCAGAATTTTTGCCTTATTTGTGGAGATTTGTCTTTTTTTTTCATTTGAATCTCCTGTTTTTGCACCACATAATGTTGCTTAGAAGTTCAGCTGCTGCTGGCGTGACGGCGTGTTGCAGTGTGACCTGTCTCCTGGTTTTCAAAGCCCGCTGACGCTCCAATTCCCTCATTCAGACTCCCGGCTGATGTGTTTTCCTTTGCCCTGGCTCCCACGAGCACCACTTGTTGTTTTAAAGCTGTACTGGGGCGGAGGAACGTGACTCCAAAATCCCCCAATATCTCGTTATGAACATGAGCTCATCAACGGATGAGGAGGAGTGAAACATTTATAGCAAAGTCCGTAGCAGTTGATGAACTATTAGTTTGAAATAGTTGTTGGAGATTACTATGAACATATTGTTATCTTGATTCTTAGAAAATCCTAGCAAGCTCAAATGAAGAACTGAAGAAAAGAAAATAGAGACCAGTAAAAGAAAAAAATAATGAAGTCTTGTGCTAAAATTGAACCACCCAGGGGAGGAAATGCCCAGTTTAGTAAATATTATGTGCATGTGTGTAATTCACAGGAAGTGAGTTTGCAGGCTGAGGCAGTCACTTCTTTGGAGTGTGCATGTGGCTTTATGCAGGTCTCATGATATAATGCATAGTTATCATTAAAAAGTCAGGCTGTGTGTGTAAATGCAGGGAAATGAAGGGATGTTGGTTTTGGCCCATAGAGCCTTCTACTGTCACAAAGAACCAAGCAGCTCTTTGTGGAAACAAAAAGGCCATGTGTGTCACATCCTCTATGCTGGAGCCAACTTCAACCTCCACAAGAACTCATTCATGTCAAGTAAATGTTAAGAATGTGTCAAGACAAATATCAGAATTGATCCACGTTTATATAATTCCTGATATTTTAGAAACCATTTTTCTCTGAGGAGATCAGTTGCTGTTTTATCACTTTCACCTCCAAAAATGGTACATGGTAAATGGCGTATACTTGTATAGCGCTTTCTACCCTCCTTTGAAGGCTCAAAGCGCTTCACAGACAGACCCATTCACACACACATTCATACACTCACATTCATCCAAACCTGAACCCAAAAAACAAACTGTGGTCTTTTAATTATAAATAATGGCAATTTTAGCCAAAATAAAAAATTCTGTCATTTTCTAGGAGATAGTTTTTATAGAGCAACAGGAGTTCATCAAAAATTCAACTCTGAGTTGTAAGAGTTCTCTGTTTACTCCCACTAGCTTACAGCACCTCAAACCTAGCATTACCAGTGCAACAATCAATGACCAATATGGGAGCTATTGTTGGGTCTTTAAAGACCCGCATCAAGACAAAATGTAAAGAAGTTTAAGCATAAAATAGTCTGGCCTGTTCCCGTTTGCTGTCTATCACTAGCACCACCTGTAGATGACTAGATCCATGAATGTCTTTATTTTCCTCATCTGAGCTGGAATCTGGATCAAAACTGTACAGCTGGTTAGATCCATTATTGCTCAACATTTTGTTAGAAATGTTTGGTTGGGGCTGTAAGTTAGCGGGAGAAAGTGTTTACTGATGGATGACGGTAAGTTGGGGCAGGCTTACTCCATACTAACAGTCCCGCCCACAACTCAGAGGTGAATTCCAATGAACTCCTGCTACTCTGCAGAAACTATGTCCTAGAAAATTACTTTTTTTAATTTTTCATTTTAGTTAAAAAGCGAATAATCATAATTAAAAGACCACTGGAAATCTTTTACAATACTTCAAAGATGACTGGAGTGGGACTTTAAAGATCATCATTTAAAGATATAGAGAATTCATTCAAGTTACTCTAAGGACGAGTCATCTATAGAACACTTCACTATTTAAGAATTCAGCTTTTTTAAGTAACATTTTTTCCCGGTTGGCTCGAAGCAACAGTCCTCCAGGTGTTATTGAATGTTTTTTTCTTTAATCTCTCATGTCCAGTGAGAAGACAATAAGCTGCAGAGACACATGAGGGTTGTGTCCGCTCAAATGGAAACTTGACTGTGAACTAAGGCACAAAAACTGAACTGAGGAGAAGCAGAAAAACTTGACGATTTTGCTGCTCGAAGGAGCAGAAATAAAAGGTGCTCGAGTCTTAGTATCACGTCTCTCTTCCGGTTTGTCCATTTCTGTGTGTTTGGATCGGTTTGAAGCTTTTCATATGTGTCTTATGCCTGTCAACACCTTTCACTGGAGTCTGTGTCAAGTATGTGTAAGATTAATATCTCACACTTTTGGGTGTTGCTGTGCGGGCATTCTAACTCCAGTGATTATATGACGAGGTCAGCACTGTGGCTCCCGGCCTACAGAGAGGCTTTGTGAGCTGGCTGTTTGGTCTGAATGGAGGAAGGATGGATGGATGGAGTTCAGGGGGAGGTTGGCCACAGAGAACCAGTTGTGGAATTCCAGGAATGGAGGTCGAACTGGATTCGGGATCTGGCTGCAGGGGTGACTGAGGGAGGAGAAACATTATCTGACCGTGGGTCTCCGGCCGTCCTGTTCACGCAGAGTTACAGAAAAACAAAGATCTGATGTCCTTGATCAAACTGCAGCTCACTTTTTGTGGTGTGAGCATGAGACTGTGAGTGCCGACTCCAGATGTTGTCTACAGAACCATGCCCTGTAATTAACCAGCTGCTTTGTGCCAGATGCTATATGCGTTGTTGAGAGGCCGATGTGGTTTGTCATTTGTGGTCGATCTATATACAGACGAGAGGGGATGTTTGAGAGATGTCCATTTCACTCTCATCTCAATTTTGTTTTTCTTGGACAAAGAGTCATTTCAAGATATGCCTGCAACAAATTCCACCAATTTGTTGGGTTTTATCAGCACATGATTATTTGACCAACGTCCCTTCAGTTGTAGGCGTTCTATGTCCACACTGATGCTCCCACAGTGAGTTTCCCTTTACAGATTGTGTCTGCATTTCCTCTCTTTTTATTACGTTTGAATAATTTCTTCCCTAGAATGACAAATGGAACAGTGGCCGCAGAACCACCGTTTGTCAACTTTGGTCCAGAAAATCCTGCGCAGTGGAAACTGCGAGGCTGTCTGGCAGGGTGTGGCTGAGTCTGAACTCCAAAAAAGTTCAGAGGAAAACTGGGCAGCAGTCACGCCGTTCTCCACCCACTGCACGCACAGAGACGCTGGAGTTCTTGGTTTTCACAGCAGTTTGGACATGAAAACTGCTGCATTCACTAATGTGATCATTACCGTTACAGAAAAAGACCCACTATGTATATCAAACTGGTAAAGGAATATAGATGATATAGTGTTTTCATGTGTGTGTTTGTTTCCTTTTCCTGGAAACTTTTAGGAACTCCATCCAGAAACTGGTCATCTCATTATAAAATGAAAAATCTCATAGACTTCACCACCCCCTTTAAGTGGTGGCTTCAACTGCGTTATTAAAAAACAAAAAAAAAACTTTTGCTTTCCATTTAACGAGTATTCTTTTCAGACTGTTCAACTTGGCTTATACAATTTCAAATGATGATCTCCTATTAGACCGTTGGCCCAGACTCTTGTCTCCATGCACACAATCACAGACAAGCCGGGGGGTGGGGGGGTCATAAACATAAAGTTAGAGATTAGGTAATGCATCAGTTTTGGTTGCAAGTTGTTGGAGCTTGGGGGCACCGATCTGGATCGTCCATCTGTAATAGGAAGTCAATGTTTCAAAGAATGAATGAATGTATAGTTATTTGTTTACAATGTCATCAGGGTGCCAAAGTGCTTTACAATAAAAACAGAGATAAAAAGAAAGTTTTAAATCAAGCAAATTAAGAATTTCTTCAATCCAAAATCACTGTAACTTTAGTTTGATTGATTTGATGAGATCATAAACTCTGTCTTTATCTTTTTTCAAAAACTGAGAAGTAAACAAACATTTCGCTATAGTTCTCTAGTTTTTTAATTCTGTTTTTGTGGGTTTTATGAGCTGGAACCACAATGTATGTAAAAATGAACATATATTTGAAATCACTTGAATAGTGGGCCCTGAATCTATATTCAAATTCAAATGCTACTTTATTTTTATATCATTGTTCCTGTCGCAAAGCAACTCAAATAATAGTGAGATAAAAAAAACAGGAGTTAAAATAGCAATCATTATATAAATAAATCAATAAAACTCATTAAAACCCAACACACACACACTTTCCTCAAGTACAATAACATTAAATCAAATTAATTATTAGTAAATTTCAAAAAATCTAATTAAAACATGTGGACTTGTAGAAACTACGTAAAATGCTAAAAGGTAGAATGTTCAGGGGAGGTCCACAGTGCTAAAATGTGCCTCGCAGTTCATTTTAGTTCTGACTTTTGGGACCACCAGCGAACCTGCACCTGAGGACCTGAGAGCTCTGAGGGTCATAAACTACAAGTAAATCTGATAAAAATGATTTCCATTTAAGCTTTTATAAACTAATAAAAGAAACTTAAAATTGATCCTATATTGACTGGGTGCAAAGATTTCAAAATTGGAATAATGTGCTCCTCCTTTCTGGTCCTGGTTAACAGGCGTGCAGCCCAGTTTTGGAGTTGCTGCAGCCGATTGATGGTGTTTTTCTTAACGGCAGAAAGAATAACATTATAATAATCTATTCTAGATGTCATAAAAGCATGTATTAATATCTCAGCACTGCCTCTGGCGAGAGTGTCACTCACTTGTAACATGGTTTGTGTGTTTTTCAAAGATCTGGATCTAAAATTACACAGAGGTTTCTGACTTTATTAATGCACACATTCAGATTAAGAGTTAATAAGTAGGATTGAACCCTTTCTCTCTCAGTTTCAGGACCAACAATTAAAATCTCTGTTTTGCCTTGATTGAGCTTAAAAAAGTTTTCTCCAATTCACGTTTCAAAATCTAAAATGCATCTTAGAAGGCCATCAATTGATCATCAGGAGGACACAGTCACATACTGTATAACTGGGTGTCATCAGCATAATTATGAAAGTTGATGGCATGTCTCCTGATGACATCACCAAGCAGAAAAATAAAGGGTTGGGACCAAGATCAGAGCCTTGTGGCACATGGCTCTGTGTAATGAAAGTTTGAATACATTTTTTCATGATATTATAAATGTTTGGAAAGGTTCTGTGTAATTCTATGATTCGTTTCACTGTGTGGTGGATACTCAAAATGCAGAAGGTCAGCCAGAGCCAGGAACTTGAACTTCAGCAAATTAACTCAAAGTGAGGCAAAACTATAAACAACAGTGTGACAATACAGATGGACTGACTAAAACGCTCTGAACCTCAATACGCAGAGAATAATTAACTTAAATCAGGACAGCTGTAGATGATTATTGAGGACAACCTGAAAAATGACAAGATATAATGAAACTAAAAAACAAACAAAAGGACGAAACCCTCAAATAAAGATGATGAATCAGTGAAACATTTGGCATTTGCTAAAAAGTTATAACCATGTAAATATGGTATGTCATATAAGATATATATATATATATATATATACATAGTATGTATATATGTAAGTACAGCATATTGTAAATATATATATATATATATATATATATATATATATATATATGTAAATGAATAAAATTACATTTTAGAACAATCACAATTTCAGGAATACACAAGTTAAGAACAGGACATATAAAACATGTATTATGTGTATGTTGATTTTGCATTCCATACAATTGTATCGTCTTCTGCAGCAGCTGCTCTTGATAAAATGTCCCCAACATTCCTGTAGTTTTATTATTTTTTTAAAGATTTTTTTCCCCTTGGCATACTGACTCCTCTATTGCTTCCTCCACTTTAAGATGAATAATTTCAAACACTATAGCGCATAAAGCCATCTTTCTCCCCTCTACTCGAGTGTGGACGTCAATAGTGAGTGTACATATTGTGTGTGTTGTGTGTCAGACTCCGGCATGTGAAGCTGGAGGAGCTGCAGTCGTTTTAACACATTCCTGCCAGGTTCCACACGCGCCGCTCTGATCTTAGCACACAATGGACTGCTTGTAACATAATAAACTCCACACCTCATCATCGCTCGCTCATAGTGTGATTTGTGGCTTACTTCTGCTGCAGTTTAACAGCTTCATTTAGTGTAAATGTTTCAGAGAAACGTTAGCAGTAAGAGCTTTAGATATTTTGCTCTTTTTATTTATTGCCTTTTCAGGAATCTCTCAGTGGTTTTATTAAAGTGAATTGAGTTAAAAGTGAAGAATATTATTATATTTTAATCAAACACAAGTACAGATGTATTTAAAAACGTGTTTGTTATCAACCAAATAAGAAGAAGTATATCAGAACCAAAAGAAGAGTTGAATCTGTAAGACAGAGATGTGACACTTATTACAATAAAAATACACATTCCTCTGACTAACTGAACCAGAACTGGGTCAACGCTTTCATCCTGAGTGGACTCCTCATTACATCTAGAAGACTGTCTGGGTCATTTGGTGCTGTTCCTTTTGGACTTGCATCTGTACAAGCACTCACTCAGAAGAAACTTATGAGCTAACATCAGCTTAGAAGATGGATTTGATGTCTGATAGATGTTGATATTATCTTTCCTCTTTCATTCCTCTATGTACTAAGTTTTAGTTAAAACTACTTTAGTCTTATGAATAAATATATATATTACTTTCTCTTTTAGAAACTAAGCCAAGCATCCATCCATCATTCTGTCTCAGGACCAACTCTTCATTAAACACTGACTATTGTAGGAAAATGTTCTAAATGTTTCTAAAAACTCAGTTTGGATTCAGCAGACTTAAAATCTTTGCTTTTTTTATATGTACTAATCTAGGTTGTCAAAATAGCAAATGTGCTGTAGCTCCACCCAGCTGGATCCTGTTATTCAGTGTTTTCAATTCAAAATGAAAAATAATTTAATTATTTTGTGTTATTTCTGTTAACAATACGACCACTTTGTTTATTTTCTGTTGCACCACTTTGGGGTTAAAATGATCTGAGCTCCATCCATTTTCTTAAGCTGCCAGATCTCTCTCAGGGTTGCTGGAGCCTGTCCCAGCTACTGTTGGTTGAACACCCTGGACATGTGGTCAGTCTGTTGTAGTGCCACAGAATCACAATCACACCTAAGGACACTTCAATCAATCAGTCAATCTATGAAGCATGTTTTTGAACTTTACTTTAGTAACTTTACTTTAGAGTGAGACGTTCTGAAAATAGTTGAACATTTTATTCAATTTCTCTCAATAAAATAGGGGGAAAAGGTTTTCTGTGCATGAATTTTAGACCTGTGAAAATACAATTATGTAAGGAGAATAACAATATGTTTTACATAAAATATATTTTTGTCAACTTTTACAAGAAAACCAAAAATAACATGTTTCCATTTTATGGTGCGAGAGAGTGTAAACAGATAGCTTTTAGCTATAGATGACGGGAAGGGGAGGCGGGGTTGCTCTGCACCAGCGGTCTCACCCACAACTCAGAGGTGAATTTTGTATGCATAAACAACAGGAAGAGAAACGGACAAAGTTTTACAGAAACAATTTATTCACTTCCCAATCTATTTTATTCATTTTTATCAATCTATTCTTGTTTGTATCTGTGGTTTTCACCTAAAACGGCTGTCACTCTCAGTACTAGATCATTATTTTTATATGTATCTGTATATTCTAAATCTGTCTGCATGCAGAAAAACAGCCTCCTCAAAAGTACAGAGCCCTGTGGCACACCATGACCTTCCTCTGTGTTTGTGTGGTTCTTCTAGATCCAGCAGCTGGAGGCTCAGGTGATAGATGCAGAAAAACGGGCTTTTACTGCACAGCAGCAGGTGAGTAAACCACAACAAAGCAGTTCTGTTTGAGTGTGTGGACGCTGGTCACGGTTCTCATGCGTCCGTGTGTGCAATGGACTCAGGCGCAGTGGATGGAGGAGAAGCTCAAGGCTCCCGAAGGTCCGTGTGGAGACGCTGAGGTACATTTGTTTCAGCAGTGCCAGGAGCTGCAGGCCTCCCTGCTCAAGAAGGAGGAGCGCATCGCTCAGCTGGAGCAGCAGCTGGAGGAGCAGGTACTGGATCAGAACACACCCAGAAACAGCTGGGACCTTCAGCTGCTGAGATAGCAGGTGATAGCGCCCTCTGTGGCCGATTGTTCTGACCTTAAGTTTGTTTTGGTTTGGATCAGAAGCAGATCCGACTTCAGGATGCCAAAACGGTGGAGGAGAAAGCAGCTAAAATCAAGGAATGGGTGATGATGAAGCTGTCTGAGGTAAGCACAGCAGCAGGAGGTTAGAAGAGACACGGTTGAAGCACAAATTGAAGTCAAGAACCCATCGCAGGAGGAGACCTAGTTATGTGTTTCACTGTTCCTCAGTTTGAAGCTGAGAATGCAGCGTTGAGAGAAACCAACAAGCAGCAGGAGACCCAGATCCTGGACTTACAGAGACAAGTTAAAGGTGGGACACTTTATGCTTCTGCTTAGGGATCAGCAGAAGGAATTTTATTTCCACCATGAATGTAAAACCTGGTTCTCCTGGACTATTTGCAGCCTTTGAGCAGAAACCGAGCGGTGGGCATGGAGTTCTGGAGTGTCCGGGTGAAGCTCAGCGCCTCAGCAGCCTGACCTTTGGCTGTTTCCAGGTGAAAGGGAAAAGCCCACAGGTCCTGTCTGGACCTGCTCCCTCCCAGAGGAGCCTGAGCGTCCAGGGAGAGTCTGACGACAGAGAGGAAGCCGGTAAGAATCTAACCGCTGGCCACATGTCAAATGAAGTTTGAGTGAGCTTTTTCAATCCTTTACAGCAGAACCCAGTTCTGTTTAGTTTATTTTCTGATTCTGAAGGAAGTTTTATTTTGTAAAAACTACCGGATTCTGTCGACCACATCCATCTGTGACTCCCTCTGTACGCATGTCAAGTCATCCTCGACAATACATCTGTTAGCATCCTAAAGCAGCTACTGTGATCACCAAAATAAAAGCCTCAAGCTAACAAAAAAATATTTGAAGCGTTTCCTTGGGGAGAAAGGAGCCATTAAGGAAACAAAAGAGGATTTGACTTCAAAGAAAAAGAAATCTGCAGTCACACAAAAAAACAGTAGTCTTTACTCAAAATATTCATGTATTGAAAAGTTGCAGTACGTGCAAAGCCTTCTTTGTATGAGGGAACTTCAATATTAGATGAACGCTGATGATTTAGTTGCATTCTCAAAAGATTCCCATTTATTATTAAATTTAGAAAATATCAGTTTATGACGGTTGTATCATTTTATTTTGCTTTAATTATACATCAAACCTTTAAAGTCAGACAAGGTTGAAGTTAATCTTTATTTTGAAGTTTAAACTGACTGCGAATATTTTACAGAGAATGAAGATTCAGTAACAAAGTTTTTGGTGTGTGGAAACTAGAAAAACTGACTTTTAAGGATTTTTTTTTCAGGCAGACATTTTTTAAGAAACTTAAACACAGAAAAACTTCTCTGTGTTAAAGAAAAATACACAGTGAATTGAGATTTACTTAAAACCAAAATGTGATTTTTATTTTGCTTTATTCTTAAATCAAACCATTAAAGTCAGAAAAGTCTGACATTTGCTTTTGCTTTGACGTTTTAACCAACTGCAAATATTTTACAGAGAATTGATATTCAGTCACAAAGTTTTGATTTGTGGAAACTAGAAAATTGTCCAGTAAAACTAATTTAGATGGACATGTTTGGAAACTTTAGCACAGAAAATACTCCTGTGTTAAAGAGAAATACACGATTAATCAAGATTTAATTAAAAACAAAATTCTTCTTTTTGCTCTGAAAGATAAACTGAAGTGAGTTCTCAGTGTTATAATTTCACTCAATGACTAAAAAAACTTGTTGCCTTTTTTTATTTGTATTTTTTTATTTAGAAACAACTTCTACAAATCAACAACTTTGTTTCATTGAATCTACATTATCTGTAAAATGTCATTTTCAAATCATCTTTATAAATTAAGCTTATTGCCATTTTCATTTGAAAAATACATTTTTAAGTAAATTGGAAGCTTAAAAAATTAAAGACCAACTTCAGCCTCATACAGGCTTAATATCTGACATCAAACCGGTCCGTGACCTTAAAAGTGTCGAGGGCCGCTGGGTTACAGTGAAGGTTGTTCATTCAAAGCTGCTATTTCACTGCTTGTTGGTGTTTTCTGTTTTAGAGAGCAGCAGAAGACAGACTTCCTCCCCAGACGATGAGATCCAAACCCCAAATCAAACTGGAAACCCTGAAAACCAGGCTCAAATCCCTGCTGGACCTGAGTCTGCTGGGTCCTCCTCCAATCTCCCTCCTGCTGTATCGGAGGGGGGAGCGCTGCGGGACCCCCGCGGGGAGGCATCGGGTCTGGAGTTCAGTCGACCCGGCAGTGAGACCTACCTGACGGCTTCAGACGACAGCAGCTCCGTGTTTGATGATGACATGCAGCGGGCGGAGCGCCCCCACCTCAGCCTGCTGGAGTCGTCTGACGGAGACACGTGTAAGGACGAGGGGGGGCACCAGGCCAAGCTGGAGGTCTCTGACGAGCTCAACAAGCGGTTCCAGTCTCAGACGCTCGACTCCTCCTCCTCCTCCAGTGAGCCAAACACCCCCAGCCCCATCCTCACACCTGCACTCACGCCCAAGCGGCCCACCCCACCCCAGGACCCCAGAGACAACCCCGCTCTGCCCAAACAGCCCCGCCTGAGGACCCCGCCAGGCGCGGGGTCCATCAAGAAACACCTGAGCCAGCCAGCAGTCAGCAGCGAGGCAACATACGGTCAGACACGCAACGCCCTCAGCATGCTCCGCCCCCTCCGACCGCAGGAAACCGACATCGACCAGCAGCTGCAGGAAGGTAAGGAGACAGACAGCGGCACCCCCCCCCAAAAAAAACAAAATCCAGCACAGTATCTGACATGTTACCATCCTCACACCCCCAGCTGATCCTGAGACGAGCTCACAGAGACCGGACTGCGAGGCCTCGGCGCCGGGCAACAAGCCGCCCACCCCCCCACTCCACAGACTGCCCTCCTGGGTGAGACTCCTCATCTGTCATTATTTCAAACCTGACAGGTGATAAACTGGTCAAAAAGTTTTACAAGGTGTTACTCAAACAGGAAAACCTCAAAGAATTTAACAACTTTTATTCATTTTACATCAAATTGTGAACAAAGACAAATTCAGGACAAAAACCAAAGGCTTTTACTCGTTGTTTAGAGTTTATATAAAACTTTCTCTGAGAAAAACTCTTAAACAAAAGGGTGTAGACTTCCTCCTGGTGAATTTAGTACAGACTAATATCAGTTTCTCCACAGGAAAGTCGAATCTATGCAGTGGCTAAATCAGGAATCAGACTGTCTGACACATCCTGCTCAAAGTCATCAAGCAAAGGTAAGACGCTCCGAAAACTCCAGTTCATCCTCTGCAGTGAGGATTCCCTAAAGTCTAACACAAGTGTTGTCTGCACACAGACTCCTCCCTGAAATCCTCCTGTCCCGCCTTTGAGATGTACACCTCGCTCATCTATAAAAACATGACGACACCAGTTTACACCAGGCTAAAGGGGGTAAGACAGGCTGGTGCTGGTCCGTTGTTGCTCTATAGCACACAGAAAATCAACCACATGAGGCCCTAAGCAGCAGATCTTTTCAAAAATCCTTACCTTAGGTAAAATATTATATACGAATATCTGCTTTTAGACTGCATCAAAAAGTATCCATAAACTGAAATCAAAGGTATACTAATTTATTCTTAATGCATTGATTTTGCTTAGAAAAAATTGTGATTTTTTTTTATTGCACTTGTTTGCTCCCCACTTACTATCTAGCAGAAACACATGACGGTTTCTGTCTTTTCTTTAGTTCATCAAATTTTACCCAAAACAAAATCTTGCTGAAGAGTTTCTCTCTACTTGCTATCTAGCTGTTGACGGAATATTCCATTGTTACTAATAGACGGGAGATACTTTCACAGTCCTATGTCATTTCAATGAAATGTTGGGGGCCCCAGGCAATCGCCTACCTTTGTCTAACACAGGGGCCGCATCCAGATGGTTTAATAGTCCCATTCATGACCACTCCTGTTGACAACAACCCCTCTACTTACAGAAAGCCACTCTGCTGAGCTGCAGTCCGTTTTCAGACGAGTCCTCCAGCTCTGAGGAGTCATCCAGCTCAGGAGAGGAGGACGGCTCTCTCTGCAGCTCCAACACCTCCTCCAGCTCCAGGAAGGACAGCAGCCCGGGCAGCCCCCGCTCTCTGAAGAGAGGTGCAGCTCCCCTTTAACTCATGAATTCTACCAGATCTCCTCATTTGTGGATGTTTTCATGTGTTACCACTATCAGATAGATTTGACCTTTTGTGTGCAAACTATAACCTACTTTCTCAAATACAAACACAAAACTGAACACTTAGGAGCAAATATTTTAGAACTGTAGAAATCTGACAGAGAAGGAGATTCACCTTCATATTTGGATGAGCAGTGAAAACGATGCTGACATTTATTTATTGCTTTTATCACATCGTGTTCTCCCTCCGACCCCTCCTGCAGGCGTGTCCATGTCTTCAGTGGCGTCGGAGAGCGACTACGCCATCCCTCCTGATGCTTACTCCACCGACACCGAGTGCTCTGAACCGGAGCAGAAGCTGCCAAAGACCTGCTGCTCCGCCAGCGACAACAGCAAGACTGTGAGTGTCAAACCCTGACTGAAGAAAATCCTATCCCTCACAGATGAATTTGAATTTTCACTGAAATTCTTTTGAAACTTCCTTTCATGTTTTTTTTAGATAGTGTTTTATTCCGAGCACTTCCTAACACTGACCAGCTTCATGTTATGTAGGATTCGATGGAGAAGTCAGGATACCTGTTAAAAATGGTCAAAACCTGGAAGAAAAGCTGGAAGAGACGCTGGTTCGTCCTCAAGGATGGAGAGCTTCTGTACTACAAGTCACCTGTGAGTATTTTGGTTTTTACTTGTTTTTAATGTGGAGGGTAAATGCACAATAAATCTGCAGTTTTATTGAGATGTAGTGTCATCTGGTGAAACTTTTCTTTATACATGCTGCAAATTGATCTAAAATAATGAAATATTCCAGATGTTGTATTAGGAATGGGGTGAGATTAACAACCCAACAAATGCTGTGGTGTAGTCTGGCTCTCTCCACAGGGTGCAAAATTACACTTAGACACTAGAAACACTTTTTAGTGAGTAGTTTGGAGAAATGACAAACATAGCAAATTTTGAGCCTTTTGTATTTAAAATGAACAATAAAATGAAAATATTTCAGAAGACGTGGGGTCCTTTAATGGAGGAGATGGTACTTAGAAAACAATAAGCAGAACAAAGAGTCAGGATGAATATGTTTTGGTGATATAATCGATGGACATGTTGAAAACGAAGGAGAGCTATGTTGTAGAAATGTAAAACCTTCTTACCTTAGTGTGTCTTGTCCCCTGCATACTTGTTTTATGAAGAGAGCATCCATTTGTAGCTTAAAAGACACAACTCTGAAGTGACGTTGTCTCTGATTAACTGCTTTGTTGTGCTGCTGATGTCCGGAGCTCAGTGAACGCACCATGCTGAAACTCTCTGCAGACCTGAATTCTGTCAATCTGTCAATGTTTGTCCGGGGTTTAAGAGAGGGGCTGGTGCCTGAGACTGAATTAAGACGTTTAAAGAGCATAGATCCACTAATAAATAAAAAATAGACTAAAAACAACTTTTGAGGAGTGTTTTCAATCAGCTGAAGTCTCGGTGTCTCTGAAAGGAAGAGGGGGCGCATCATTCGTCGTTCTTGATTATCTCGTTATAATGAGAAAACAAAGTTCGTTTTCTTGTTATAACAAGATTGTGGATCTCATTATAACGAGAAAACGAGAAAAAAAGAGGGGCAGGCCTTTTTTGGCTTCCGTATCCTAGAGAAGATGTTATGTAAAAAATATTTTCCTGCAGAGATATATGAGCACCTATTGAAAGAAACCTACAGATTTATGAAATGATTTGCCACATTTTTCTGTAAGGAATTCATGTTTGCTTTTCAAAGACCTGTCGTGTCCTTGTAGGCCCTGAAGGGTTTTATCTTTCTCCTACAGAGTGATGTCATCAGGAAGCCTCAAGGTCAAATTGAGGTCAATGGAACCAGCAGCATTGCTCGTGGAGAAGGGAAGCAGGTTCTGCAGGTATTTTGTTCTTAGAGACAGTTGTCCTCGACCTATCGAGGAAAGGGAGATCCCTCACGCTCTGCTGTCTGTGCAGATCGTGACTGGGAAGCATGTCTGCTACCTGAAGGCCGACTCCCCCAACCTGCTGGAGGAGTGGCTGCGGGTGCTGCAGAGCGTGCTGCGGGTGAAGGCTGCGAGTCCTCTGTTCACTCAGCCGGACATTCGTCCTGTCATGAAGGGAACGCTCATCAAGGTCTTCCAGCCGACCCTCACCATCATCAGTATTACAGTCTGAAGCAAATCCCCTGGATTTGTAGGAGAAACGTACGTTTCAGAAGTCTGTGGAGTCTCTGACGTGTTTCTCCGCTGCAGGTGAAGCACGGATACTCCAAGCAGGTTTACTGTGCTCTGATTGGCAAAACTCTGTACTACTTCCGCAGCCAGGAGGACAAGGTGAGTTTGAATGATGTGCAATCTAATGAAAACTGGAGAAAAAGTGCTTTGAACTGGTAATAACAGAATGAGCTGGAGCCTTTAAACATAATCATTCTGGCTCTGCAGTTCCCGCTCGGACAGATTAAGCTTTGGGAGGCCCGGGTGGAGGAGGTGGACAGGCCGAAGGGTTTGGATGACATCCTGAAAGAATGTGGGCGGAGCCTACAGACGGCACCCTTCACCATCTCCATCCACCCACAGGACCAAGGTCTGACCTACCTGCTGGTTGAATCCCGGAATGAAAAAGTCAGTCTGAAACTGGATTATTTTAGGAGGAATTGTGACTTTTTTCCTTCATCAGAGTTTCTGAATTCTGCCTTCTGTCCAATCCAGGATTCGTGGCTGTATCATCTGTCGGTGGCAGCCGGCACCACTGTGGGAAAAATTGGAACTGAGTTTGAACAACTGGTAGGAAAACTTTACCAGCAGGACGGGGATCCAAGTGAGTTTTGCTCTTCTGAGTTACTGTATAACAAATGGACTGCGTCAGACTCACATAACATTTGACAGCTTTTTTATATGAGATCTCTTTCATCAGTGTGAGGACATAAACCACACAGGCGGTTTATCGCTGCCTGGCTTTTATCCTCATGTAAAAGTGACAGTCAGCCTTCATCGTTTATGCCTCAGTCACAGCTGTCCTTACAGGCGTTTATGGGTTGTCTGCGGGCAAAATAATGGTAAACCTGAAAGGAGCACACAGAAAATATCAAAGTCGTGGAGCGCTCAGTGAACCTGTGGAAACATTTTTCTATCATGTAAGAATGAAGTAAGTGAAAGGCAGACATGTCTGTGCACTGCGTATGAAGTGTACAAGTACTGTTCAAGTGACAAGTGTGCACAGCCTGACTGTTAGCAGTGAGGACATTAGACAATAGAGTGTAGTTTGTGTGTGTGCATCCTACAGGCACTTCCGTATCACCTGCACACCCCATACTAATTACTAGATCATAAGTCTGCTACCTTCAACACTATTTGGTCCAGTTTCTTACATACCAAAACCCAGTGAGAGCCACTTTGTTTACAAAAATATTATTTAATTATGTTTTTATGACCATTCTACTATTCATTTTTAAAATTTAGTTTTAAACATTTGCAATGGTTGAATTATTAAATATTTTTCTACATAACAAATTTGGCTTATTTTACTGTTGGCAGCATAAATGTTCCCTTCAAAATAAAATACAATCTGTATCAAATCAGATCCTTCTTTCGCAGCAGATTTACTTAAACTTCAAATGAGAAAGAGCCAAACATGACATTTTCCATCATTGTGAATTTGGTCACTTTTATCTTCAAAAACAATATTGGTTTCAATTCCAATTTGTATGCAAAATGAATACATATAATTGCAATTGAATTATTTGAAGAACATTGTCTCTTAACAGCAACTAGGCACTGTTGTGCAGCAGAAGATAAGAAAATGTGCTTTAACTTTATTCTAAGAATAGTGGATTAAAGATTTTGCTATCTCTTTGCTTAGTTATCTGACATGTTAGATATCTAAACATAAATGTCAAAACTTAATAAACTAAAACAAATGAACCAAAATTAAAAAAACATAATTTATTCAAATTATTTGCTTAAACCAAAAAGCCAAAACAGAGGAACTCCACAGCCTCCGGTTGCTGACCCCTGGACTATAGAGTGTTGTGTAAGGGCACCATGTGACAGCATTTTCCTCACAAGTTCATGTAATATAAATTATATCTATACCTCACGATATACTCAACAGACACGCAACAATAGTACGTCCTTTAAAGTAGCCTTAATAGAGACACCTTCCTCCCATTAAGATGCAGGTGTCTTTACGTCCCTCTATGAGCCCAGACAACCCAAAACCCTCGTATGGGTGAATGTGACTAAGACTTGTACTGCGTAGCTGAAAGAGATCTGCATCAATGAAGGATGTGACTCTGATGCATCTTTTTATGAGGTCCTGCCTCACAGAATCGCTTCTCTTAGACTCCCAGATCTGGAAGCATCCCATGTTAGTGTTCAGTAAAGAGGCGCTGCTGTCCCCGCTCACCACACTGCCGTCTCAGGCCCTGCAGACCGAGGCTGTCAAACTCTTCAAGGTACACTCGCAGAAGGCATGTTATCAAGCCAACACTGTAGTGCCTTCATCTTTTGTGCTCTGCTCTCAGACGTGTCAGCTCTTCATCAACGTGGCCATCGATGCTCCAGCCATCGACTACCATGTCTCCTTGGCTCAGAGCGCCCTGCAGGTTTGTCTGGCTCATCCTGAGCTTCAGAACGAGATCTTCTGCCAACTCATCAAGCAGACGCGCAAGAGGCAGTCACATGCCCAACCGGGACCCTTGCAGGTCTGCACCATCACCACAAGGGGGCAGCACGTGTATTTGGGATTGACAGCATCAGTGACTCATCTTCACCACATGGATGAGATAACTATGTTAGAAGTGTTTCTGAGCGTATCTCTGTAGTCCTGATATAATCATCAGAGCAGCTTGTTTTCAGTGGACAGCGAGTTTGAAAGAGTTTTTGACTGTTTAAAGAAAAAAGCTTGTCCACACGAAAAACTGTCTGCACAAGTTTCTTAAACAGGAATGATTACATAAAGTGAAACCAGTGTGTGTGTGTGTCTGTGTGTGGGGGTATGAGAACCAAACACAAAAACAACTGCACCCCCGCCTGGAGCTTTATTTCTACACATCCTTCCATGTTCTGAACCTGTTTTATCTTTAACCCGGCTACTGTTAGGTGAAGGCGGGGAACACTGGACAGGTCGCCAGTTACAATCACACACTCATACACATTCACATTCACACCTAGTGACATTCTTCACTTAGATGAACGCTAAATAAGACACTAAATAAGTCTCTGTCCTCTCAGGGTTGGCAGTTTCTGGCGTTGTGCGTTGGACTCTTCCTGCCTCAGCATCCTTTTCTCTGGTTGCTCCAAGTTCACCTTCAGAAACACGGAGACTCCAGGTGAGAAACCTCAGCAGCTCACAAGCAATGAACGCACTGCTAAAGCCTTAATCACAGCTGCCCTTATGGGCAGGTGAACAATGGGTAAAACTGTACAGGGTGCCCCAGGTGGCCTGCATTAATTATCAAGATAGCAGACTATGCAGTCTAACCATAGAGCCCATTGAGCAAAAACGTTTACACACATTTATTTCTACGAGCATTTCCACCCAGATCCTGTGTACCAATCAGTACACTCTTCTTATGTGCAGCCTGACTGTCGGAAAGGAGGAAATTAGACAATTTGTGCGGACATCCTACAGACACTTATGTATCATGTGATCTGTCAGTAAGAAAACTGTATGAGAACCCTATGACAGACTAGAGAGGGGTTGCCCCAGATTCTTAAAAAAGTCTTAGAACAGGGAGGGGAACCTGGTGGCAGAAAAGATGGCGGCTGAAAATCATTCACCTCTTCTTTTTGGTCAAAAAAGACTAATATAACCAGCAACTCTAACAGAAACATTTTGTGTGTGTATGTGTTATAAGCTTTGAACCTTTACCATCTGAGGTGTTTCTGTCAAAACATACAATGCTCTTCAACATACCGTAGCTTCTTACACCATCAACATGAATTTGCTGATCCACAGAGAAAAGTGGTTTTGTGCTGGTACGCAACACTTTGAAGGGGCTTTTCACAGAAATGCAACACATTGGTCAAAAGCCGCATTTTCTCAGTGACAGAATAAGCTGATTGACATTAAAGGGATTTATGCACGACCTACTTCCGCATTCAGCATTTGAAGGCTCAGTCATTTCCGGGCGGAGCATTGGGCTATTGTTTATGTGGAAATAGCGGAATGTTTGGACTTTTGGAGCTAACAAGAGTCACTATAAATGATGTTAGGCGCATTGTATGTTTTTCTAGTAAAATACCCTAAAATAAAAATGCAAAAAGGAATTAAATTGTATTTGTCATCCTACATAGCAAACTTCAAAGGTAACTTGCTAATGCTAATGTTTTTAGTGCATGTTAACGTGCGACCAGCTCTAAAACAGATGGACATTCATGTTGGCGACACATTATAGGTGTAGGCAAGATGCAGATCGCTGCATTGTATCATGCATTTTATGTAAATCTGAAGCTAAACGACGCAGTATTTAATGAAGTCCTGTTAACTGTCACGCAGCTAGAGCGCAGGGCGCAGCTACAGCTGCGGTCGTGATCGGGAACCATTTGGAGCATAAAGACGAACCAGAACCGTAATCCTAACCTTAAACTTTCCTCCGGGTCCGTGCAGTCAAGAAAAAAAGTTCAGAACTGACTGCAGTATTTAGAAAATTACATGTTAACACCTTTGTCACTTTTCATTTGGGCTAATGCTAGCTACCATGAAAGGCACGTCTGATTATCGCTGTCTTTATCTTTATGACCCGTTAGTTGTGTTTCAGTTACTCCACAGCCGAGTGTTTCTAAACTTGTGTAAATGTAATTTTCAGTGTCAGGTAGAATCAGTCTGAGACGTGATTCCTTTCCTACGTCTCAACACAGGCGAGGTTACCGTTAGCGCGCGCCGCTATCGCTCCATGAAGAAGGCAGGGACATCTCATCATCAGCTGAGAGTACGATCAGTAATCCAAAAGTCACTTTGAAGTTCGTTTACGCATAAAAGGTTCTGTTTAAATGTTCTAACAGAGCTACGTTTCATTCCAAGAAGTCACATGATCATACAGTACATGATAGCGTTTTGTGAGCGTGGGTGTTTGGAGTTTCAGAAAGGCAAACTTTGCCTTTTTGGATGTCATTGTGTTTACACACAATCATAAACTATCATACAACTAAACTAAATGAAAAATTGGTGATAAAGAGTTTTCATGACGTCGCTCAAGGGAACTGAAAGACACACCTGGGCTCCTTTAAGGAGCACCTATGCTCTCTGCAACCCTTCACAGGCCCGGACCACCCAAAAACCGGCAGCTCCCATACAAGTCAACCCTCCCGTATTGGAGCAAGAGACTAAGGGTTTAGGAAGCCACGCAGCAAATAAATGTCAAATGCTTCCATACATTTGTGTCAGTTCCTTTTTTGTATGTTTACAATCTCACTCTTTCTATTAGCGCTCTTCCCTTTTAGTGCTGAAAGGTCAGCACTTCATTCTCTGTCATCAGTCAAAGTTGAGGAACACACTAACACAAATTCTCAGAAATGCTTTTCTAGGAAACTTTCTTTGAGCATCTCAACCAAATAACTGAAAGGTTGTTTTAAAGAAAATCTCAACATTTTACCGAAAGTGTTTGTTTAGTTTCTAACTAAATTAACAGATAATTTATTACAACTGATGAGTCACAACAGCTCCTCGGGTAATGTTGTATGGGATAAATTGGCGTAATTTTTTTTGCTTTTAAATTACTTCTTACAAATGGAAATGTGATTTATTTTTAAGTCCCATTCCACTCATCTGATCTATTGTAAAAGTGTTCCTGGTGATCTTTTAATTCTGACTATGCTGATTTGAGCCAAAATCAATAAACTTGTGTCGTTTTCTAGTTTCTGTAGAGCAGCAAGAGTTCATTAGACATTCACCTCTGGATTGTGGGTGGGGCCGCTGGTTTGGAGTAACCCCTCTGTTCCCTTTCCCATTGCAGAGAGAGCTCAGAACAGGGAGCTTGTGGCCCACCCAGTCTGATTTTACGTCACAAATAAGCTTTTTTTTCTTTTGATCTTGATTTACAACAGTTTGAATAAATAAATATACATAAATGCAATTTTAAGCTTAATTTTCTTAGTATGTGTCCTCTCATCAGGAAAAATGCCACCAGAAGATGTTAAAAACGCCCTTTTCACTTTAATTATTCTATTTATTGTTACCTTCTAAGTTACTGTCTAAGTATTTGGTAAAATGAACAATCCTTTGATCAGAGTTTAATCTTTCTTGGAAATTTTCCTGTTAAAGCTCTAAGATAGACAGAGAATTGTACCTTTGCCTACTTGATGATCTGGTCTCTGTCCTCCTCAGGACAGAGGTGGGGAAGTATGCAATCTACTGCCAGCGCTCTATGGAGCGCACCCAGCAGAGGGGAGGGAGGCAGGCCCGGCCGTCCCGTATGGAGATCCTGTCCATCCTCCTGAGGAACCCCTACCACCACTCGCTGCCCTTCAGCGTCCCCGTTCACTTCCTCAACAACACGTACAAGGTCCCAGCAACACTCTCCAGAGGTTTAACAGTTGTGTTGAACTGCTGCCTTTGAATTTCTTCAAACTATTCATGCAAACAGTTTTATTTATCATGCTGCAGAAGGTTTTTGTTGCACCGCAAACACATCAGGCCACATAAAAGCAAATAAAACCAAAATTTAAAAGCTATAGTTTGCTTACTTTCATGAAGATTTGAAGCATGTCATTCCCAAATCAAAGAAAACAAGTATTCAATCATAGTTCGTAGTTTTATCTGGAAAAATAAAGTTTTGTCATTTGTTACTTGAAAACCTTTGGAAACATTGTTTTCTGTTCCAAATTAAGGATTTCTTTTTATTCCATCTGTTTCTCCAAACAGGTTTTGAAAGCATTTGTTTTGTCCCTGATCTCCTGTTTCACCTCAGGATTTAACTCCATCAGACTGGTGATTCACCCACGTGTCAATAATCTAGTCATTTACAGGAATAGCACTACTTATTACACTAACTGTTAATAAGTCCAAGCTTCCCAAATTGAGCTTTTCAGGTATGACCTAAATACAAAGGAGAGGATTTTGTGCACAAAAGAAACAACAAAAGATTTGTAAGAGCAGTTGAGCTGTAATAAGACAGGATGTTTTTCTATTCTTGTTTTGCTGGGACGTTTTAGCACAAATAGGTCATCCTTGAAATTCTACAATGAGCTGAATCTCATTCTTCAGTAACACCAGCTTTTGCTCTTTGACACGTCTCAGCGTCATAATAACGGAGGTTTTCTGTGGCATCCTGTTCTATTAACATATCTTTAAAGGGTAACACAACAGGACAGTTGAAGGCTGACTGTCTTCTCAGCCCAGATTTGAAAAAGAAAAATGAAAAAAGGGGGGGGGGTGAGTGGGAGAGGGGTGATTTGGATTTGTGATTGACAGTTAGGGTTAGCTTGAAGTAACATAGTCCCTCTGTGTCTTCAATATGGAGAGCAAAAAAAAGTGATGGCAGTTTCAGAACACATTAAGCTAACAATGCCGAGTGAAACGTTGATTGCAAATCCATCAGAAGGATGGAGTTCACTGGATTCGATGCCAATCACACTCAACCACTATCGCCTGGCTTCCAAGTCCACTGCAAAGTTTTGCTAACCAGAAGAGGGGCTTTTATCTGCAGAGCATGATGACGTGAAACTTCTGACATGGGACTAACACCAGTTGACCAATCACAAAATTCAACTGTAATACCTCGTTTAAACCTGTAGGGGCAGCACATAGGTGAATTTAGACTATAATATCAGGAATTAAACAACTTTATTTTAAATTGTCAAAAATTTGGCAATGACCTACAGACAGAAGAAAAGGTTGATTTAGTGTTTGATTATCCTTTAAAGTCCCACTCTGACCATCTTTTGATATTTTGTAGACGTGTCCCAATGGTCTTTTGTTATTATTATGATTATACCCAAATCAAAACCCTGTGTCGTTTTCTAGGACATAGTTTCTGCAGAGTGGCAGCAGTTTACTATAAATTCCCCTCTGAGTTGTGGGTTCCCTCAAGCTTACAGCCGCTCATAACCCAAATTTAAAATTACAGATGCAGCAAAAATGGTGAGCAACATTGGAGCTTTCCAGTTCAACAGTTGTGATTCAGATTTCAGCTCAAATGAGGATCTATTTTTCTACAATTGGATGCATCAAGATGGATCAGAGCAAGGAGCTTGTGGCCTGCTAATGTAGCTTCTGTGTCACACTTATTTTCTTCTGCTACTAATTCACAACAATTTGAATAAAAAAATATTCATAAATGGAATTTATGCTTACTATTCCTAATACATGCCCATCACTAGAAAAATGCTATAAGAACACATTAAAAACACCACAAAAAAAAATAATCAGCTGTTGCCGCTGAGGTTTTCATGATGAAATATTTTGCTGTCCTTGCATGACATGATTTTAATGCCTTCAGTGGAAAATGTCTGATTCTCCTCTTGTGATCCCTGTTTGGACAACAGTAACCAGACTGTTCTGTTCCAGTCATGAATGCGTTTGATGACCAGGCTCGTGTCTGTTTCCTGCTCTGAACTGTCGCCACCAGGTGGTGAGCTTTGACGCGTCCACAACAGTAGATGAGTTTCAGTGTCGGCTCAACCAGGATACCGGCATGAGGAAAACTGGACTGTCTGGTTTTGCTCTTTACACTGATGATCCCTCTGGGCGGGAACTGGAACACTGCGTGCAAGGAGGCATCAAGGTGCATTTTTGTGTGTTTGGTAACTGTGAATTGGGTTATCTGCTGTGTTTCCCAGAACTAATCCTGTTTTCTTTTGACCTGCAGATCTGTGACATTCTCTCCAAATGGGAGCAGGCCTCAAAGGAGAGCCTCTCTGTCAAGTCTGAAAACACCAGGAGTGTCCGCCTCACCTACAAAAACAGGTAAAGGGGCGGAGCTCGGCATGTTGTTTTCATGCAAATGATAGGACTGTGACCAGGTTGCATTGTGGGTATTGTGGAGGAAGAAATTTCCACAGGATTCCAGGCATTGCCGAGTGATGAGTGAATCATTTTACTTCAGTGTTTTTCTTCTGTCCCTGTATGTTTGATTATTCTAATCAAATCAAAACTTTATTTATAAAAAATGATTTAATGTTAGAAGCACACAGACAAACTTAATAAAAAATTAAAAACCAACCCACTCCTTTGCCCCTCCCCCTCCCATCTGTTGACACATAATGTCACGAAAACCAGACTATAACTATTAAAGAAACCTATAGTTTGGCTCTGCTATGAGGAAACACTCACAGGGAGAACTTCCCTGCTAATGTGAAACAAGAAACACATACCGTAATGGCAATTGCCATAGCAACAGCCAGAAGCAGAAGTTGAATTAGCTGCAGGAAGTTTGACCTTTTTTGCATACAGCCTTGGTGCCTGTTTGTCACATGAGAACATTGAGGTGGAGCCATGATTTGTTTATTTACTGTGACATCACAGCAGCTTCCTGCTCTCCGGTCTACTCCCACCCCCTGCAGGAAAACACTGACTCACCCGTATCTAATCAAGCAACCTTTTAAAGTTGGTAAAACAGAGTGTACAGGTATACCATTGTTGTCTCATTTGCTTATTTCTATTGTCAAAAAAGAATGCCGTTTAAAGGATTTCATTTAAGAAAGAAGCTGCTGGACACTGTTGAAAAGTTTGTTTGCCCTGAACTGATAAACAGTTGTAGCAACAACCACGCCTTATTTCCTGGAAAATTTTGCTTCTACCAACCGTTAATGGAGCGCATTAAACCTCCACTTTCAATGAAAAGTCTTTGCAAACGCATGTAAATTTGCATTTTGAGCGTCCTCATACAAAACTCCGCGGCCCTCCAGATAATTACATCCGGAACTCCAGATTATTTTATATTATTGTTATTAACCCTTTAACACAAGAGCTTCAGTGTTTATGTTCTTCGATTTACTGTAACTTTTCAAACATTATTATGACCAACGTCATTCCAGTAGATTTTGGAATCTACTGGATTGACATTGGTCATGTTAACGGTTGAAAAGTTACAGAATATTAAAGATTTCCCCGGCGACACCTCAGGTGTTAAAGGGTTAATGGCCCAATGTTATCTTGCGCTTATTTCTAACTTGTATAATTTTGAGAAAATATATTTTTATGGAGAGTAAAGTATTGAAAGTTATTTAAGTCGATTTATTCAGGAATAATTTTCCTGTCTGTTTTATTCATGGTAATATTCAAAAGTTACTGTTTTAAAGTTTTAAAAATTCTGTTTTTTCAATACATGTTTATCCTGTTCGGCCCGCCACCTAAGGAATATTTTGGATTCTGGCCCCCTGTGGGATTGAGTTTGACACCCCGGGACTAGAGCTATGAAAGTAAATGTCCGGAGCAAGATTTATCGCCCTTTGACATTGCGGTTGGTACTTCCGTGGATTAAAAAAGACGCTACTGACACGTCACTAAAAAAAAGTTCAACTCAATCAATCCGCCAATCAAACTTTTACACTTTAAAAAGCGCGCCTTGCTTAAAAAACAGAAAACAGAAACAGACAATGAATTAATACATCATAAAAATATGTTTAACTTTCAACTGTTTTGTTTGTAGAGCATAAAAACAAACTTAATAGACTTTTGTGGCTGTGTGGATGCAAAAGTCTCGAACGTAGAAGTCCATAAATCACAGTTACCTCCCCGCTTACATAGACCTTGAATTGGTAGTGGCTGCTTGTACACATGTTGCCAAAGCGTACCATTAGAGATGTGTGACCTTGGATTCACAGTTTTTAAATTCATGAAACAGCATTATTTTAGTCCAGTCTTTGATTAAATCAAAACCCTGCTTCACCTCTTATTCTCTTTACTTTTCAGAGTTGGATCTACTGCAGCAGGTCATTCAGTTTTCTGAAGTTTCTTTTTTTTTTATTTAATCAAACCGAAGCAAAGGGTTTTTTTTTATTATTTTTCAGATACTGTGATTTGATTCAAATCTACATTTATTGTTGAAAGCTCCCACTCTACCTCTGTGACGTCTCTGAAACTTAGATAACAATCTCAAGATTCTCAAAGAATCCAGTCTGAATGTGCTTTCAGGTTTCATTTCTGGGTTTTATGGCATTAAAACAGAAATACAAAGGTTTACGACAGTGTAAAGATTTCCTGCCACACCTTAAACCACCTAAATCTCTTAGAAGGCCATTCGATCGTGGTGTTCCTCTTCTCTCCTGCCATGTTTAATGTTTTATGATTGGTTGTCCCTCCACAGACTGTACTTCTCCCTTCAGATGAGAGGTGAGTCTGACAGGGAGAGGCTGCTGCTGGCGTATCAGACCAGCGAGGCCATTGTGACGGGACACTTTCCCGTCAACAAGGAGCTGGCTCTGGAGATGGCTGCTCTGCTCGCTCAGGTGTGCAATCCCACAAAGCCGTTTGCCTCCCTGATGCAGAGTGGAAAAATTCCTCTGAAGTCTAACAGTTCAGGTCAAACTCCTCCTCAGACACTTCGTTTGTCAAGAATGTTGACTCAGGTTTACATTAATGAAAGATGTTTCACACAATAAATAACAGCCCCCCTATTGATTCTCTTTGAATAATTTTGAATGTTAATGAAATACTTGAATTTGTATGGCACCTTTGATGAGGAAGAGAGCAGGGTGGAGAGAGTATAAGCTGAGGGGTCTGTTAAAGCCTCAAGGTCATAGGTCAACAAAACTTCATTTGTTGTAGAGTTAAGATGGTGTAAAGTGTGTGACTTTTTTGTTTACTCATACTGTGCGAAAATTCACTCTTTCCCTCAAAATGGCCGCCAGGCTGTAGGTCCTGTGGCCATCACATAAAAAGTTTTCCATTTTCTTTGAATATTCCTGACAGTTGTGTTTTGCCTCCATTGGTGAATTTTTAAATATCGTTTGAGCCTCATTAGAGTTTTTGGCCCCATTCTTTTTTTGAAGGTTTCTTCCGCTGTGATGTCATCATTTTTGAGGGGGTGAATTACTTTGCGCAAAATTAATTTTTAAAGCGTGTGAAGACATTCTGGTCCTCTCAGTCCAGGACTGGTGTGGGACAAATAGAAATAATGTGTTAGGTTATCTTTTACGTAACTGATGATGACAGCGACCCGGAACATGAAGTCTGGAAGAGATCCTTCAGCAATTCAGGTCAAAACTAGCATGCACTCTCAGACAAGCTGAAGCAATGCACCATGAAAAAAGGGGTTAAACTCGCCCAGAGGCGTGTGCCGACTTGCTTTGGAGTTATCTCAAACAACAGAGAAACGATCTGAAATGACATGTATCAACTGAGGAAACTGAAGAAATTCTATCCAATCTTTATGAAGCTCTGTTTTATTTAGAAACGCCAAACTATTGTTTTTATGAATGAGTTAAAGGTTTGATCAGATATAGCTTCTCCATGAGGTGATAAAGTGACTTGTCGGAGCGTTCAGGTGGAGTTTGGAGATTTCGAGCGGCCCTTCTCAGCCCCTGGATCAGCCCAGACCAAGTCTAACCAGACCGTGAAGCAGGTGCTGGACCGATTCTACCCCAAACACTACCGCAGGACCACGTCAGAGCAGCAGCAGAGGTGCGGCACCGCTCTGCAGTCTAAAAATTCCTCTTCTATGTTCATCCAGCTTCCCGATCATATTCTGAGCTCACAAATAAAAGACTTTATCTCCCTAAAGGTTGTAAATGTGAAAGATTTTCTGCAAAGATTCAAACAAATGTTGGGTGTTTCCTCTCATCAGACAGCTGCTGCAGAGCCTGTCTGCGCGGTGGGCCTCCCTCAGGGGGCGGACCTCCTCCGAGTGCGTCCGGATCTACCTGACGGTTGCTCGCAAGTGGCCCTTCTTTGGTGCCAAACTGTTTGAGGCAGAGGTGAGAGGTCGATCCCGTAGGCGGAGTGTCCTCGCAGCCTTCTCTGCTTCCTATTGTTGTCTGTTTGCATTTGTTTGCCTCTCCCCCTCTCAGAATCAGATGAGTGGATTGGATAACATTTACAGAAAAAGGTTTTATTCTGTTTTCAGTCAATCACTCCTTCTCCAGAGGGGGGTGTCCGTGTTTGGCTGGCGGTGCACGAACACGGCGTCGCCGTTCTGGAGCATGCCTCTATTGTAAGATGCTTTTCAAAGCCTCAGATTACTTTTCTGTCCACCTCTCTTATGTGCTGTACCTTTATTTTAATCATGCAGAAACTATTGGTGTCCCACCCATACAAGAACCTCATGACATTTGGGGGCTGCAAGCAGGATTTCATGCTGGTGGTGGGTCACAGCATCGGTTCCAACGCCGCCAAGAACAAACCGACGGAGAAGCATCTGTTTGCCATGAAAACCTCTGAGGTGAGGTCTGATAGTTCAAAGCAGGAAAATAAACCAACACATTCTCATTCCCAAATCAACACTTTGATACTTAAGGCACCCCCCCGAGTTAGGGTACCAGCACTAGTCACGTCACGAGTACTCTAGTACTCTGTCCGACAAAACGACCGGACCCCTGATTCAATGGGAACAGCCATCAAAAATGACGGGTTGGGGACACCCAAAACATCAAAAAGTGGCGTGCAGGGGTAACTGGACATCAATATGTGACGAGTTGGGAATGAGAATGTGTAGCCAAAGACACATGTTGGGGATATCCAAAGGGAGTTTTAAAATATCAGAACCTACGACTTGGTGGCAATTTTGTGACAAAGTAGGATATTTGTCGCATTTTCACATTTTCCTACAAATGGGAAAAGAAATGTTTGGTTAAGTATTACAGAGAAGCAGCCAGATTACCGGTAATTTCACTAGTTTTGTTCTCAGGAGGAGGCCGCCATCTTGAATTTCCAAATAAACTTTGCACCCGCTGAAAATTGAATGTCCTCTTTAGGATTTTGATCAGTGCCCTCTTTTCTCCTTGAGCATCATTAAAGACTACCCGGGAGGACAAAATGTTCTAATTAGAAGTTGTAAATTTTGAACAGTGTTTGCTAGCTTGCAAAAATGGCGTTCCCCTGTGGCTTGAACATTTTTAACCAGAATATTGTGTCATAGCAATTCATGGATCGTTGGCTCAAACTGATCAAGATGATGTAACATACTATATGACTACGTTAGCAATGTGGGAGTGGTTAGCAGAAAAGCTCTGTTGCTAAGGAAATCCAAAAGCGTACTTTTGTCGATTCTTCTAAAACTTACGTAGACCTTTACGTCATCCTCATGCGACCAAAACAGAAAATGGTTGCTATGGAGATAAAAGCAAAAGAACATTTTGAAAACGTTTTTTTTATTCATTTGTAATGCAACTCTGACCAGAATGGCACAGGAAGAAGGGGGGTCAGTGGGGCCTGTATGTGGGCCGTGGGGGAGGGGCGAGTAGCAGCTGCTCTGCCATTGAAAAGGGGACAGCAGTTGCACCTGCAGGCTGTTTATTTCTTTATCTTTGACCTAAGAAGCAGCATGAACGAGTCCGCCTGTTTGTGTCACAGATACGGGAGATCACGCTCCTCATCTCCAGCTACATCAACAGCGCTCATCAACAGAAGGCCGCAGCCCATCACCTCTCCGCCCCGGCTCTGATGGTGGCGTAGCCGAGGGAGACGCCCAAAAACAACAACAGAAAAAAACCTTTTCACTAGGCACCGCCATGCTGGAACCAAAATACAAAGCAGATTTTTTCCAGGTGTTTTCTCCATCAGAAGCAACGTGGGGCAATAAAGGCGGATTCCTTGTTTTTATATGCAAACTTATAGCCTTTTTAGATCAGTTTTCAAGTATTTGGAGTTCAAAATCTTTCAAGCACTTTCATGAGTTTAGTTTACACAAAATATTTCAACTCCAATGAAAGACTAGAGCAGAAAAAAGCAACATTTCAAAAGGGTTTTTTTATAAATTCTTTGTCATTTCTACACTTATAGTTGCATTTTCTGAACTAGGGA
This sequence comes from Oryzias melastigma, assembly GCF_002922805.2. Taxonomy (NCBI): domain Eukaryota; kingdom Metazoa; phylum Chordata; class Actinopteri; order Beloniformes; family Adrianichthyidae; genus Oryzias; species Oryzias melastigma. Next base: position 11,865,193 of record NC_050526.1, on the reverse strand, counting down.
TTGACTCATAATTGTAATTAAGTATGTTTACTTTTTAATTTAAGAGTAAACTTGTCTGTGCTCTTTATTAGCCAAATTGGGAAAATGTTCCGTCCATTTTTTTCCTTATTTATTTCACACTGCAATAAAAGTCCAATTTTTGCCCCCAAAAAGCTGTTTTTTTTATATTGCCTGCAAACACCAAAGCTTTCTAAGAACTTCCACTTTGTAATCCCCTTCTTTCATGGGTTCTAAACAAGAATCTGATGAAGCATATAGACTTTAAAAAGCCCCCAAAATGTGTTGTTCGCATGTTATTTTGACATTTTTCTGATTATGGAGGTCATATGTTAAGAAAATTAGGCTTCAAATTTCATTTCTGATCATTTCTCTATTCAAATCAGAGGGAATCAGGAACAGAAAACAAAAAATCTGTTTGAAAAATACGCTGGGCGGGGCCTTCCTGCTCAGCTCCATTCTGACGCATTCAATTGCAGACAAATAGATCCATGAACGTCTTTGTTTTCCTCATCTGAAATGTGGATCAAAACTGTACAGCTGGACGGCTCGTCTTTTTTTGTTCATCTTGTTATGTTGTAGTGTGAGCGGGTGTAAGTGTAAACAATGCGCCAATGGTTAAACCCTCACCTCAGGAACGAATTTCCAATCAACTACTTCCTGTCTGCAGAAACTATGTCCAAGAAAACATTTTTTTTTCTATTTGGGCAAAAAATACATACTAATAATTATCACCAGTTTTGCAAAAGATCAAACGATGATCGAAGTGCAGCTCTAACAGTACTTTGGTATTTTTTCCATAAGAAATATTTATATTTTTAGTAAGGAAGTTAACCAAAATGTTCATTTTTTTTCTTTTTTCTTGAAATAACAAAACTATTCCTTGAAAATAAAATGTGTCCTGCTGTACTTTATTCTATCAGATTTCATCTGGCTCTACCTACTCTAAGATCACTAAAATAAAGACATTGTAGCTTGTCTTGGGAGACCATTTTTAAACATAGCTGCTTAAAATGTTTAACATTTGACCCTAATATCATGTTTGTTAATGTGGTTAAACGCCATTTTGATGGTTCTTAAAGGTGCTAAAATAAATAAATGAAGAAACGTTCCCCGAAGGTGCCTCAAAATGCAAACCGTGCATGAGATTTGAATAAAGATTAGATGTTGTTGTAAAAACTGAGTTTCAGGTTTTGCATTTTGGTGTCATTTTTAAAAGTTATATATTTTTAAATCTATTTTAAGGGTTTTCTTGGACATAGTTTCTGCAGAGCGGCAGGAGTTCACTAGAACTCACCTCTACGTTGTGGGTGGGACTGTTCCCATCATCTGTCTGTTTACACTCTCTCACGCCAGCTTACAGTCCCTCACACCCTGAACTTAGCATTACTAGTGCAACAAAAATGGCGAGCAATGTTGAAGCTATCCAGCTGTACAGTTCTGATCCAGATTCCAGCTCTGACGAGGAAGACAAAGACGTTCATCAATCGACTTGTACAAGTGAATGCATCGGAATGGAGCGGAGTAGGAAGCTTGTGGCCAGCCCAGAGTATTTTCTACATCACAAATGTGCTTTTTCTAACTGCATTGTATGCATCTGCTCCTGATTCACAACAACTTGAATAAAGAAAATCTCAGGATAAAAAGCTTCAATTTTTTTTAGAAAAATGCCAGAAGAACATATTAAAACACAATTTCGATCAGAGTATGGTTTTAGGTGAAGTTATTTTATTGAAAACTAATACTGACCAATTTCATAGCAAGAGTTTTTTGTTTTTTTAATCAAGATTAACGTCGTTTTAGACACTCCTCCTTCCTGTTTCTCTTTACAGCTGAGTAGGAAGTGGTGCAGCCTCTGGTTTCCGGCACCTATGTCTACAGAACCTTTTGATGGGAGAAGAAAGATATTTACTTTTGTTTTACTTTGGTATCTCTTTCTGCATCAAAGCAGGAAGTCAAACTCTGTTAAAGCTGTAGACACCATGATGTAAAATGAGGGTATGGACACACGACGAGAAAACAAAGCATTTGCAGACAGGAAGTGTTCACCGAGCCTAAAGGACAGAGTCAGAACAGTCCGCTCTTAGTTACTCAGCAGTCAGGAGAGGAGGTCCAGTTCAATCATTTGCTAATACTGGATAGTTTTCTGTTAGACTAGAAACTTAATGTTCGTCAAATGAATTCACTTTCTAAACCTGAAGTTAAGCCCCATAGCAACCGAACAGTCCATTGATGGGACAGGGGGAGGCATACATTTTGTTTTTTTGCTTATCACAATGCTAAAGAGTGCCTTGTTTGTGGAAGGGTGTGGTCGAAGTTTCATAGCCTTCATCTTTAAGAGAAATTGTATAATATCTGTAATCCTAAAGCTAATGTGGTTTCTATTTTAAACTTTCTATTAATGTTCTTGGATATAAAGGCTAGAAATCCTTTGTGGATTGGATGATTGTCACAGCATCTGTAGTTTTCATTGAAACATCGTCACAACAACCTCACAGACCATCATGCCGATACCCGTCGCAGGTATCAAGAGGCACACCTTCATTCCTGACTGGGAACTGGGGGAGGAGCCTCTTCAGGCTACACAACACCTGCCTGAACTGGTTACAGACCTGCTTTTGTGTGGCGGCTGCCGTTTGTGTGTGTTGTGTGTGTGGGGTGGGGGGGGCACAAAAGACCGATTAAATTTAAAGCAGCAATGGTTTTGTGAGGGAAAGATAAATGTTTTAGTATGGACGAGCTTCTTAGTCTTGCTGACAGTTTACAGCACTATTGTTTTTAAGCCATCATGCTGAACTAGTAAAACCGTGGCAAATGTTTTACCTGGAGTTTCTCTGTAATGCTGGTTCAGAGAAAACAGCAGGACTTTGACTTCATCAGAAAATAAGCTGAAAACCAGACAAACCAGTTTAAAGACCGGTTTCAGGAACCCACTTCCCCTCCTGGTATAGAACTAGTTTCCAGCCTCAATTTATTTTATTGAAGAGAAAAAAAAAAAAGTAAAACAAAACTTAGACCTTCAAAGTTTATACACAACCCCAACAAATTTTATTAAAAACAAATGCAAACAACACTGTACAATCTAAAACATGTTCAAAAAGAAAATGACAGTTTATAGGGGAGAAAGAAAAAAAATTCAGGGCATTTATAGTAGGCAATGTTTAGTACATAAATACAGATGGTGGTACTTGAGGTGCCACAAATAAAAAGCTGGAGCTTCCTAAAACATCAGTTTCAAGTGAAACATGATTTGGTAAAATTCCACTTATGGGAAAAAAAACAAAACAAAAACAAAGTCCAAGAGGAACTCCAAGCGCCATCTGTTTTAATTGTTTGCCGTCTCCCCGTCAGTCTGCTGTAAGGAATAGAGATGGCAGATGTCAAAGTCATGTCATTTTATACACTACTTAAAAACACTCAGAACAGACATCTTACCCGTGTTTTGGAGTACTTCTCTTTGCGCTGACGATTCCAGAAGAACTGCAAACGAAAAAAAAAAAACAGCAGTTTCAGACAGAATTCCATCACTTCTTCTTCGACGGGTCTGTACCGTGAACTCACCAGAAGCAGCAAGCCGGCAGCCACAATCAGCAACACAACCACGATGGCGGCGATGACACCTCCCGCCAAGCGGTTCATTTTGAACGTTGGGGGCTCCGCATCCACATAGTACACCAGGATGTTGGTGAAGTCCAGCGTAGTGGTGCCCACCTTAGGAGAAAACTTGGCCAGGTTCTTAAATAGTGGACTCTTCTTTATCTGCAGGGGGAGAGGCCAGTCAACACGTCAGGATCAATTCTGAATGTGGCCATATTGGATCAGGAAGAAAAATGTTAACTTACATCTTTTTCCATGTAGTAAGCCACATCAGCCAGTTTAGTTTGTCGGTCAGTCATGTCTTTCTTCATGTCCACCTGGATCTTTTTGGCATCAGCATCATACTGAAAAATTATGCGTTTATTAATAATGGTGTGAAGGTTAAAGTAGCAGTCACAAAATCCACAACTAGTCAAACCTTACCTCAACCTCCTTGACAAAACTCTTGTCAAGCATGTAGCGTTCTTGAATGGCATCGCCAAGAGCGCTGTAAAGAGAAGCAGATTTAAATGGTGAAATACTACCACACAGAGTCCTCATTGGATCTTTCTGCTGAACTGTACTAACGTCTTCAACGAGTCTTTATTCAACGACGATGACTCCACAGGTCCATGATCCAGAATTAGACGGATCCAGCTGAGGGAAAAAAGAAGTTCTACATTTAGACACAAATCAGAGACATTTAATTCCACAGAGAAGAACAGAAACTTACTAGGTCTCCACCAACTTTTCACACTTTATGTTCATGTCTTCCTTTTCTGTGCGGCGCACACCAGCGCTGTTGACGCACCAACACTCCTCTGTTTTGTTGCACTGCTTGGCCTTGAATGTACCGTCGGCCTCGCAGTCTGGGTCATAGATGCCATCATTGTCCACGAACCCTTCGGTTGGCTTCCCCACAGAGCGGGTGTCCTGGTTTTTTGACCTTCTGTACATTTCTGTCTTCATCAAGAAGCACTTCGGGACCACTGAGAATGAAGAGACAATATTAGAACGAAGAAGTACAACAAACATAAATTGATGAATGAATGGCTTTCACATACATGCTTTGCAGTTTATGGGTTGGTCAGTTTTTTCTGCCAATGTAATGTTACACTGGCACGATCCCGGAGTACCAGTAGGCCCACAACTGGCCCACTTCATAGTGGCACACAAACCTAGAAACATCAAAACTGTTAAAGCAGAGCTTAAAAAAAATAAAGAAAATAAAACTCACAAACTTGCCAGTTTAGAGGGAAATCTAAAAGCGCGTTTTTGTTATCGACCGAAATCGCCATTGCCGCCTCGAAGGAGGAGTTGGAGGGAACAGGTAGAGAGGCAGGTCTACCGAGCACCTGGGCGTTGGCTTCTCCAAGCAAGCGAGTCTCGAGAGAATCCATTCCCCCCAACCCCCACCTCACAACGAAACTTACTCAACCTGCGCAACACCTGAGCGCGCGCGCGGGGCGGATTTGGCCTTTATTATTAGTTTACTTCTACAGACATAAGGAGCCGAAAAGCACACATTTTCCCATCCAGATAAAAATGACGTGTTATTTTTTTAAATTACTTACAGGGGTCATCCGATTCTCCCACTGCCACTAAGGCAGCAAAAAGTGCAAAAATCCACACATTCATGATGAAGAAGTCCAGAAAAAGTTTCCCTCTCGAGCTCCTCACGTCCGTCTTCCGCTGGAGTCAAAGATGAAGTAAAGGGGAGCGTCGTTTCCAACAAAGCTCTAGTGTTCCTGTCGCAGGTGTGTCCTGTCGAACCTGTTCCGCAAAGGAAAAAAACCGTCGAGAGCGCGCACGTAAATCCACCGGGCACGAGCTCCGCCTTCTGTCCCTCCAACAAGCGAGACGTTGCTGCTGTTCGACTGAAGCAGTGCAGGTACAGCAGGTACATTTAAGACAAGCGGCAGTGACGTCACCGACGCACCTGTTCCGCCTTACCATATTTGGAGCCAGTCTCTGTTTCTGTTGATGTTTTTTTTCTGCTTGTCTGGTTTCTATTATGTTTCTGTGACTCAGTTTTAGCGAATGTAGAGGGAAAAATGACCACAAATTATCCTTTCAAGTTAAAACTTAAAGGAGCAAAGCCTCATCCTCCTTATAGTTTTTAAAAACAGTCTTAAATGTTTCAATTAGTTAAATATCCAGATCTTTGCGAATCCGAAACCTGATGGTTCCTAGAGATTGAGGTGTGCTTGAAAATGCTTTCACTTCCGTGACATTTCATTAATGTAAATAGTGCTGCCACAAACAATTATTTCAATAGTCATCATCAATTATTTTTTCCGATTAGTCGACTAATCGGGTCATGGGCAAACTGTAAAGCACACATCTTAACCATCATTAGCTTTAAACTAACTAAATATATATCACTACCTATCACTAGTGTGAATGCTGTAAGCTGAATTTGGCCGCTGAAAATGCTAGTGCTGATAGCTGAAGATGCTTAAATTGATAGATAAATGCTCACGTTGATAGCTGAAATCACTGAAGCTGATAGCCAGCTATTAGTTAAATGCCAAATTAACCTAAAAAACTGAAAAAGCCTCAATTAGCTAAAACAGCTAGCATGCAGCTGAAATATTAGTTAAACTCCAAAATATCCTAAAAAACAGAAAAAAATCTAAAATAGCCAAAATAGCTCACATGTAGTTAAAATATTAGCTAAACTCCAAAATAGCCTCAAGGTCAATTAGTCATTGATTGGTGACTAATCGCATAGCCTTAAATGTAATCATTTCCAGTCCTGATGTAGTACTGTTGAAATTTATTGTATGCGGTATGCGTAATTATCCCTTAAAGTCCAGCAAGCATAGATCATACATGTAGTGCAGGAAGTACACTAATTTAATACTTCATCAGACTAATCTGCAATATTTTAGCTTTACAAGATCAAGTATACTTTAACTGGCTCACTTTTACTACAAGCGTAGCACACTTAAATGGACTACTTTTCGCTAAGTGTCAAAGGATAGTGAACTTTCCGGAGTATAAGTTGCAATTTTTTTTCATAGTTTAGCCAGGGCTGTGACTTATACTCAGGAGCGTCTTATTTGTTGGCATTTTTTTTTTTTTTTTTTTTTTGGCATAAATAGGCTCATATATTAGTTATTTTTCCAGTAAACACCCGTTGTCCTTTAGCAGTTGTTTCCTCTAACAACCACTAGAGGCCTCTGAGTATAAGTATTTGCTACTGACAGTAGAAGAAGAAGTGTTGTCCAAAACAATCATGCAAGAGAATCTGATTGTTTTCCTCTTAACTTTGATATTTTTCTAATACAGATCAAAAGATTAGTATTCTTGTTTGTATTTATTCATTTATTTATTTTTTTAGTTACACTAGGATTGGTGGATTTGTTCTGAAACGTCAGACTATTCTCTTAAAAGTGCGACTTCTTCTCCAGACCGACTTATATATGGTTATGTTCTTCTTGATTAGACATTTTTTGATCTTGCGACTTATACTCCAGTGCAACTTATTGAAAATACGGTAACAGACAACAACACATCTGGGTTGCTTTAAGTTATTTTTGTCGCAATTGATCATTTCATCCACTTCTATATCTTATAATTATTAAAATCTAAGGATAATGTTTTCTCCAAGAAGCATTGAGTGTTTTGAAAAACAGAAAAAGGAAACCTGTTTGTTTGATTTTCTTTAGGACTCTGTTTCATCATCTCTGCCTGCAGCTGTTTTGTTCACTAAACGGAAGACTAGGAAACATTTTTTTCTGTTTTTGTGAGTCACGCTGCTGAGTCAGGTTTCATCAGATGACACGTTTCTCCAAATGTCCTCAGAAACCAAGTTCCACTTTCCGTCGTCATAGATTGATTTATATCCTGTTACTTTCAAGCACAAAATAAAATAGTTGAAACAGAAAATGATAAAGTGCTAAAAAATGAGTGTGTAGTATTAACTACCCCCACCTTATGTATATTTGTTTACATTCATATTTACATCATATTTAATCATAGTTCACACAAACACAAAAGTATTAAAGAAAAAAAGCATAAAGGTGCCACAACAACATCATGAAGTCATGATTGTTCGCATATTTTTCTCTTAGTCTTCTCCTTTTTTTAATGTGTAAAGTTTCCCATTTTTCTTTAATTGTTTTAAACTTGTAATCAGTAAGATACTTTCTTCTGTGCTATGCCACAATTTCACCCCACAGACAGAAATGCACAGACTTCCTTCTATGGGTCGTCCTTACAAGAGGTAGTTTGACGTCTTATACTTTTCTTCGTAAATATTCTCCTTCTTTTTCCTGGTATAGTTTTTGTTTTGTGGAGGTAAATCCAATAGTGGGAAAAAAAACAAGGATCCTCTGACTCCCTAAGGCAAAGATAACCCTTCACCATTAATTCCAAACAAAGCAAGAACTTTGTTGTTATTTTTATCTCAAAGATACAAGACTGAATCGCCACGAGTCGCCTCAATACATGCTGGAGGTCCTGGCTCGATGAGGGCAAGAGGACAGCCTCCATACTGAGAGAACGTAGTGGGTCGATATGTTCCTCTCTGCTCTCTGGGTGTGGAGAAGGACCTGGCACTGCCTCCCTGCCCCAGAGAGCCTGGCATAGATCTGATCGACTCCGTCCGCTCTCTGGGTGTGGAAAAGGACCTGGCACTGCCTCCTTGCCCCAGAGAGCCTGGCGTAGATCTGATCGACTCCGTCCGCTCTCTGGGTGTGGAGAAGGACCTGGCACTGCCTCCCTGCCCCAGAGAGCCCGGCGTAGATCTGATCGACTCCGTCCGCTCTCTGGGTGTGGAGAAGGACCTGGTCCTCTCGTGAACTGCTGCTCACGGAAGAGTTCCGTAGCGAAGGTGCTAGGAGGGAAAGAACAGACCCAAGGGAGCGATGAGAATAAAGAAGCTTGAGTGTTGAGTGTTTTTAAAAACAAATATTTAGACTTCTTTATAGTAATTATTAGTGCATATCTGTTTAAGAAAGTGAGAAAATATAACGTTTTCACCAGATTTTATTCAGAATCTTTATTCAAAGCAACTGATAAGAGAACTCTGATGACCCAGCCTTCTAGCAGCATTTAAACACATCACTTACACACAAATCTGGAGAGTCACACATTTGATTTGTGCGTACTGTAAAGCAGTTTTTTTGTGTGTATCAGGTAATTTGTGCATACTTTTTCAAGATTTGTGTTTAATTAGTTTTAAGCTGCTGGAATTTAAGTTGTGTGTGTAAATTAAATATTGTATTTTTTGTATTTTGTAATGTTTGTGTATTTGAATACACAATTGCAAGTACATAAAGTTATGCGCAAAAGGTTTTGTATGTGTTACAAGAATTAGTCATACACATGTCCAAAGTTACACACAAACAAGGGAACACACGTTATAAATCAAGGTTTACACACAAATCTTTACTACTTTGAATCTTTTAATTTACTCTTAGTGATTTCTGTTTCTTATTAAAAAAAATAGCAACAGAATAAATTTTAAGTTTAGATGCAGCTCACAAGTGAGTTGTGTCATTTTTGGAAGACACCTAAGGGCTCCTTGTGTGGTCCTTGAGGGTTACCTGCATGTCGGTGACCCTGTGGTCTACCATGTTCATAGTTCTTACGAGGCCATTCATTTAAAAACAGATCTGAATGAAAGACAAGAGGATCTAGATAATGCTAACTGTTTTTGACTTGAGAATTTGTACATGACCGGAAAAAAAGTAAAGTAATGTAAAGTAACTAGTAGAGAATCACATTTTAAAATGAGTAATACGTAAAGTAATTTAATTACAATGTCAACCAGTAACTAAAGTATCTCTTGCTTTTTGTTTTAGTTTTAATTAAGGAAATTGTATTAATAAGAAGGACTTTGAGTTCATTTTGTTAGAATGGTGCTCTACAAATAAAGTTGAATTTGATATACAATTTGCGTTTGTAAGTATTTATGTTTAAAATTACCAGTAATATATATATTTATATATATATATATATATATATATATATACCGTATTTTCCGGACTATAAGTCGCGTTTTTTTTCATAGATTGAATGTCCCTGCGACTTATACTCCAGTGCGACTTATATACGAATTTTTAATGAGATGAGATATAGACCGTAAGTCTAGAGTGCCCTCTTATGGTGATCTATGCAATTACTTTATTTACTTTAGTTATTCAGACGTGACACAGAGGACGAAGAATTTAAGGGATTTAGTGATATGGAGTGAGATTGCGTGCAATTAATTACAGTAAAGATACAAAGTTGATGAGTTCTTGAGGCTATAGTTAAATAAAACTGTTATGTTATATAAATGCTACACCTTTTCGTTTTTTTTATGATGCTAATATGTGAATATGTGTTGACACATATTCAGCCTGTTTTCTATTCACTTATGAATGTTATAACTTACCTTCCAGGATGATGTAATATCGTTTTTTTCAACTAGTTTGTAAAATAAATTACTTGAAAAAAATGCGACTTATACTCCAGTGCGACTTATGTATGGTTTTTTCTTCTTCATTATGCATTTTTTGGCCCCTGCGACTTATACTCCGGTGCGACTTATAGTCCGGAAAATACGGACTATATATATATATATATATATATATATATATATATATATATATATATATATATATATTCTTCACCTTATATCTAAGTAAGTTAAATATATTTTTTTCATTTGTAACTTTGGTTTCTTTGTTCTTTTTTATTGTTTGGCTGAACACTTTTTACTGATTATAAAATATAACTAATTTTCAGTCTTTAAGAAGAAATGTAAAACACTCAAGCATTTATAAATAATGAGGTGAACAGTCAGAACTTTTGTTTCTTGCGTAAACATTTATTAAAAATGTATAGAAGAAAGTCTGTTTATTATTCTCATAACAGATGTACACAAAATGTAGCATAAATATTTTCTTTTCAGTCTTACAATCACATATGTACAACTGTTATTTACTTCTACTTTACAGCATTTCTGATGGAAGGATGAAAACAAGCGGTTTCACCAAAGGTTTCGATCCTTTTCACATCAAGCTCAGGTGAGTCACTGCAACAAGAAAGGGGCGGAGCATAGCAGCTGCAGGAGAAAAAAACAGTGACATCACTCTGAAGAGATTAACTTACTGTGAAACTAAAAAAGAAGGCCTTTACTGTGAAACTGCTGCCAGCCATGGAGAATGTTTCCCAGTGCGACACCTCGTGGTCATCTTCTGCAACTGCACGTACACATTTAGAGTGAAGGGAAAGAAAAAAAAGAATGTTTTCTCTTGATGGTCATTAACTCCAACAAAATCCGTCACATTACATCCATTTCTAGTTCATTCATCATCCTAATATTATATTTTTTGGGTGTCAGCATTAATGCAATATATCTTTAAATATAATTTAAAGACATAGCTGATAAACTTAAAAAAAAAAAAAGGTTTCCTTGTTTCTTTCAAGAAGCTCTTAAATATCTAAAACTGATGTTTGTGTTTAGAATCCAGGAAGTTTGACCCAATGAGAGGAGATTTCAATGAAGACAAAACTTTATTTAATCGCAATGATTAACTCTATTTACAGCAGTTTTCTTTACAAGAGCCATTCAGCTGCAACAGCACTATTGCGCTATGATAAAAAACAAATAAGCAATGAGTAAGCTTAACTTCATTTGAACATGTCTGTACGGGTTCCTCTTTGTTCCAGCTACTTGTGTCAAATCCTAACGGCGTTTGGATTTACACCTTCACACAAACCTGAACAGCCTTTAGCTTCAGGCAATCTCTCAGAGAGCTTTTGTGGAAATGAAACTTTTGAAAAGAAAATCCCATTCAAAACACATTCCAGTAATAAAGTCACTCTTTTCACTTAGCAACCTGTTTGCCGGGAAATGTGGGAGGAAGGGGGAATTGAGCCATCAACCACAGGCAGAGAGCAGAGTGAAAGCAGCAAACCTACTGACTTTCAAAACTCTGTAAACATTGAAACTGTTGGACCATCCCAGCAAGAACAAAAATGCGAGTTCTCTTTAAAACAATAGCAAAAACAGATCATTAAATAAAGAAAAATACACTTTTGCAAATACAAAAAAATAAAAAATGCTTCAGTATGTGATGAAAACTCAATTCTTTAGTCCCTTTGATAATAAACAAACAAAATATGTAAAACAGATTTGATCTGTTTTATGAATTCTAATCACACAGTGACAGAAAGTAAATTAAACTTCCTACTGCTTCTCTGTACTTTCTTGCATCTGTCATTTTCTTTCCTTCATCAGAATACATCAGTTTCTGTTCACAAGGGGTCTCTCTTGGTTTACAGTCTTCCACTCCAAATCTTTTTAGGATCTTGTTTATATATCTTTTCTGTGACATTTTGACTTGGTTTTTGCTTTGATGGAAATCAATACCCAAAAAATGCTTCAATCTTCCTAAGTCCTTCATTTTAAATCTGTCAGTTAACATCTGTTTTACATGACTTAGGGTCTCTTTGCTGCTTCCTGCTAGGATAAGGTCATCAACCCAAATCACAATGATCACTTTTTCATCCTCTCTCTCTCTGGAATACAGACAGTGTTCTGCAGGGTTCTGTTCAAAACCATTTTCAGTCAATGCTTATGTAGCAACAGGTTCCAGTTCCGGCCTGATTGCTTTAGCCCATAAAGTGACTTATGCAGCTTACACACTAGTTTTTGACCTGTTTTTGTCTTCTTTTCAAAACCTTATGGTTGTTCCACAAATATCTCACAGTCTATTGGAGCAAATGAGCCGTCTTCACATCCATTTGGTGTAGGATTAACCCTTCATGTGCTGCTTTTTGCATTACTACTCTCACACTTGTCATGTCTGCAGTGGGTGAAAAAGTTTCACTGAGATCTGTCCCTTCTTTCTGGTTATAGCCTTTAGCCACAAACCTCGCTTTATATTGATCAGCTCCGTCAGCATCAGTTTTAACTGTATTGGGAGTCATGCTGACTACTTTTTTAAACAGCAAATGTGATATCAAGTAAAAATAGGACTATTTTCAACAAATACTATCTATGTTACTGTGTTCTGATGATTAAAAGAAAATATATATTTTTTTTGCTCATCTTTTTTAAAATGACAAATTGTTCAAACACAATGCATTGTGGTCTATATTTGCCAAACTAGTGATCATCGATGCACATTAGGGGTGTGTATTGGCAAGTGTCTGGCCATAAAATACGTATCATGAAACGCATCTCATGGTGCAATACATATCACGATACACGTCTTGCAGTACGATACATATCATACACAATATATCCAAAGACTGTACCAGAATCATTTTTCAAACATTTTTTAAAGAGTTTGATTTTGTTTTGGTCGTGGTGTGGAGCCCCAACTAGCGGTTGGTAGAAATCAAGAGTAAAACGCGGAACTTATAGATGATTAATTAATTATCGTCTTGTCAACATTAAAAATTGGTGAATGAAATATTGCGATACACGCAGACAAACATAACATTGACCTTGGTCTCCAATCCTTTCAGTTAATAATATTGCATATGAAGGTTAGGGCACCGGTAATGGGCGAATCCTGAGGACCAGTGCACATCTGGTACTGCATCACATAGCGCATCCTGAGGGTTGTTGACCCTTTATTTTATGAACAGCCAGCACAAAAAAAAAAACGTCAAGTTGGGGACACATAAAACACACACGCAGAGGGGTCCTTACCAAACGTTGATATGTGGTGACGTGGAGATGAGATTGTGATGTTTCAGCTGTTGTCAGGAGCCTTGTGGAGTGATATGTACTACTGTATTCCTCCACTATTTGTAAATGAGTTGAATTAATTTGGATTCAGCTGTTTGCTTTGCTTGATTCGCCTTCCCAGACCGCAGGGCTAAGTGGGTCCCATATGGTTTGATAGTGGGCAGAAAATGTAGGCCCAAAATGGGTTTGCCTGCAGTTTCTGTGGTGACCCGACCTGTGTTTGACCACATTAGCTTAAGTGGACACTCAGTGGGTTTGCCCGCAATGCTACACACCTGCCTGGTGGACACTGGCGCTCATTAACTCACTACAGTGGAGCTTGCTAGCTCAATACAACAGAGCTTGTTAGCTCAATACCGCGGCGCTTGCTAGCATACTACAGTGGAGCTCGCTAGAATGCTACAGAGGAGCTTGCTATAGCAGAGTTTGATGGCATGAGTGGAGGTCGCTAGATGGTACAGTGGAGCTTTCTAGCTCAATATACAGGAGTTCAATAGAGTGTTACAGCAGAGCTTGCAAGCTCAATACAGTGGAGCTTGCTAGCAAGCTACAGTGAAACTCACTAGCGTGCTACAGTGGAGCTCGCTATAATTCTACAGCGGAGATAGTAACCTTACTACAGAGGAGCTCAATAGCTCGCTATAGCAGAGCTTGAAAGCATGCTACAGTGGAGGTCGCTAGAATGCTATAATGGAGCTAGCTACATTGCTACAGTGGAGCTCGCTAGCTTGCTACAGTGGAGCTTGCTAGCTCAATACAGTGGAGCTCTCTAGAATGTTACAGCAGAGCTTTCTAGCTTGCTATAGCAGAACTCGCTAGTTCGCTAAAGCAGAGCCTGGTAGCTCGTTACAGCAGAGCTTGCTAGCTTAATACAGTGGAGCTTGCTAGCTTACTACAGTGGAGCTTGCTAGCTTACTACCGTGGAGCTTGCTACAGTGGAGCTTGCTAGCTCAATACAGTGGAGCTTGCTAGCTTACTACAGTGGAGCTTGCTAGCTTACTACAGTGGAGCTTGCAAGCTTACTACAGTGGATCTTGCTACAGTGGAGCTTGCTAGCTCATGTGGTGGAATATTTGTTGATCCGATGAAATGAAGAAATGTCAAACGTTTTCATGAAAGTTTATTAAACAGAGCAGAGAAAAGTACACGTTGGCGAGCATGGCGGAGAGGTCTGCAGAGCTCTGATCTGTGATGAAGGACGTTCACATTTTATACAGTCATATAATCAGCAGTTAATCGGAAGCTTCCAGACGGGAGCGTAAATGCCATATCTAATATGAACAAGATGTTCTAATGAAATCAAAATGTTTACACATTGTGCTCAGGGTGTTCTGACAATAAGAAAACAAGAGTCAGAGGATGAGACATAATGAAATGTATAATTTCCATGACACGCCATCCCCTTGTTCCTAACAGGAACAACACAAATGCGGAAATTATGACTATCAAAACACTGAACAAAACAGACCAAAACCAAGGACAAAAATTAAGACAAAACACTGGGACCTCATATAACATCAGAACCATGACCCCAAAAAGGTTTAACACAATCCATCATCAATGAGCCTCAGAAAAAGTCACAAAAAAATCATATCAATTAAAATCGATATATCACAATTAAACTATGAACATAAAAATCAATCAAACCAATGCAATCAAATCCAATCAAAGCAATTAACCCTAACAAATCATTCAAAACAAACCGCCTTAAGTAGACTTAAAAACTAACCAGGCACATC
>NC_050526.1:11847452-11849982 GCF_002922805.2 Oryzias melastigma | reverse complement strand
AAAAAATAACATTTCCATAACACTTTCATGTTCATTTTTATGTCAGGACCAAATCTTTTCCTCCTCTGCTGAACTGCAGTAATAAATTAAATAGAGATTTATCATTACCAATTAACTTTTGTTTTTTAAAACCTTAAAGACTGAGAAAAGCGGGATACGCTGTGGACAGTTTGACACTCTGTTACTGCCGCTGCGCAGCGACGTGTCCGGTGCTCAAGCCATTGATATGCCGGCAGACAGAGAGCTATGCTGGGGCTGGATCACGCTTAAACCTCCACAACATTTAAAACGTTCCCCGGTGCGCTTGCTGTTCGGAACGTCGGGGGTGCGCAGCTCTCGGCGCCAGACGCGAGCCGGTACCACCAGACGTGGTACTGGACGCGAACCGGAGCCGGGTTAGAGTGCAGGAGCTCTCCAGGTCCTAGTGCGGGGCTGGTTCTAGCTCGCAGCTCGGTGGTTGTAGACCCGCCCGTGATCGAGTGAGAGCAGCCAGGGAGTTAAAGGGCGGGACGCCCGCGCGCGCGGTATGGAAAGGCACGTATGAGAAAATCCGCGATTAATGCGTCAAAAAAATTGTCGGCGTCAAGCACATGTCAGATTACTTATATGATAATTTTATTTAAAGTTTAGAATACATTTTATGTTGTGCGCAGAATAGATTTGCTGTGCGCAACGGGCGTGGGAGCAGTGCGCAATTGCGCACGTGCGCAGCTTAGAGGGAACATTGCTGGTGGTGCGGGAGCGGAGGCTCCTGTACCTCCTCCCTGAGGGCAGGAGGCTGAACAGGTTGTGTGCAGGGTGGTGAGCATCCCTGACAATTGTCAGCGCTTTACGGGTGAGGCGGGTGGTGTATAAGTCCAGTGTTTGTTTAGTTTATTAATTTACCAACGGAAACACGTGGGAGCACGTGCATGGACACAGACACACAACAAAAAAGACAGACACGCACACGCGCGCACAAACCGATCAATGAAGTGGGCTGACTGCGGAGTTGGGGGGCGGGGTCTGTGTCAACAGGGGCAGAGACCATCCTCTTTTAGCAGAAACACGGGGTGATATCCTGATTATTGACCATGATGGCAAAAAAAAACCATATGGCAATAGCAGAAGCGCCCGTCCACCGTCGCGGAAAAAATTCGCGTCTGGTGTGACCAAGACTATCTGCTCCGCGCCGCTTTATGGCGCTCTTGCGTCCGGTGTGACTATGGCGTAAGAGAGCTACATGTGACTCCGGAGCCTCAAGTTACAAACCCCTGCTTTAGAGGAAGTTTATATCCCTGATCTTATTGTCCTGGAAAACCCTTTTTCCGTTTGTCATCCTCTACAGATGCAATGGCGAATCCTTCTCCTGCAAAGAGCATCGGTGACCCTGGCATCACCCCCCTCTCTCCATCTCACATTCAGGTGATTTTTATATTTCTTTTGTTGTTTTTGTACACCAGTGCTTAAGCAGTCTGTATTCTCAATTCAATATGATCATCAGTTAATTCTCCAGTGGTGTGTGAGGATCTGCTTAGTATGTTGGTGCAGGAGGAACTTGGTTATTTTGTTCTTTGGAAACACTGCGGTCTGTTCATTACTGCGTTCCTTTTGGCTCTTCATCATTGCAGCTGTTGTGTAATAGTGTAAAAAAACAACAGTGGGAAGGAAAAAGAAACAAACACTGGTTCAACTTACAAAAAAAGAAGAAAGAGTCTTTGAGTCAACCATTGCTGGTAAATGTATTCTGCAACTTTGATAAATGAGCATGTAAAACACTCATTCTAAGAAACAGTCAGCCCCTCCTGTTTAATCAAAAGTATGTTTTGATCATTTCAGAAGATGATTGCAAAAGAACTTCTAAAGCATAGTTACAAACTTGTCACTATGTCCAGCAGCTCTGGTGCTGTTAAATGGTTTGTAGAACAGCTGCATACATGCTTAGAGGCCAGATGAATGCATTCATGCACCTGTGCATGAAACGAGCTGCAGATCTAGTGATATGGAAACAAGTCTGAAGCATTAATAACATTTTCTCCTCAAGACTTTTAGGCTGCTCGACTCCTTCAAAAGCCACTCCGATAAAAATTGATAGAAATTGATAGCCAGCTAAAATATTAGCTAAATGCCAAATTGGTCTAAAAAAACAAACTAAGAAAAAAGCTTAGGTTAGCCAATACATGTAGCATAGCTGAAAATTGGCTGTGATCATTAGTTTTCCAGGTGAGTTCATTTAAATGAAAAACTACTAAAGAAGGACGTTCCACATTATTAGGCAGACCAACATTTTCAAGCAATATGGAAAAGAAAAGGATCTCTGCTGCTGAGAAGCAGGAAATAGTTAAATGTTTTGAACAAGCTATGAAATAACCTTGGCTATTTTACAAAAGGCATCAGGGTCTTGAATATTAGCCCTAACCCTAGTCCTGGCTCCAGAGTGGGGCCCCGATGACACTGACCTGAATGAGAAAACAAAAGTGAATATTGCTGTTGCTGACATTGTGAACCGCTCTTAGTCTGGCCCGTCACTTAGGACCTGCTGTCTACCATT
>NC_050526.1:11797011-11847387 GCF_002922805.2 Oryzias melastigma | reverse complement strand
GGGGGGGGTAGCTTTTTCTTGACATCTAGAAAGAGATAGTCTTTCAACCCCCCTCCTCCCCCAACTCTAATCTCTAAGCATTTCTAAATTAAAACTGCATACAAATTGAAATTAAAATGACTTTTAAATAAAAAAAACAATAATATTAAGAAATAAACACAAAACCTAGCTTAGACTTTAAAGAGGTATTGTGAAAAGTTACATTAAATAAAATAATACAATAGAAGTTACACATTTGCAAGATACATAGAACAAAAATAGAAGAGAAAGAAAACCCTCACTATTTTTTGCCTATAGAACAATAATCAATGTTTTAAACTTTATCACGAGAACTTTGTCTACAGTCCTGACATCCGTTAGACGATTGAAACTCCTAAACCGTTTGCACAATCAGGACGCCGTTATGCAACATTTTACGTTAGCATAACGGCGCTAAACCACTTTTCTCTGCTGTGGTCAGGGGTCCACTTAGTGTTTTTTTCTTGACTTTCTAAATAGGTTCAGGAACCTCTGACCAGCAGTCTTCTTCTTAGGCTTCTCCTTCATCTCATTGACCTGCTGTTGTACTTCATCAAGTTGGACCATCAAAGCGTCTTTCATATCACTAATGATAGTCTCTTTCTCTTGGACAACTTCTCTTAGATGAGTTATTTTATGTGAGAGGCTGGACTTTTCTGTGGCCCTCTGCTGCTTCTGGTCTTCTTGTTCTTCCTGAACTTTGGCCGAAGCAGCTTTTAATTTGTTGGACTTTTCTACCTCCAGGTCAAAGCTGATCTTGGTGGGATTTGTATGGATGCTCTCGTTTTTAACATTTTCCTCCATATGTTGTAATTTTAATCCCAGGTCCAAGTTTGTCTTGACTAAGGCCTTTTTGGCCTGCTCAAGCTGTTTCTCCTGCTGGTCCACCTTTTCCTTCGAGATGACCTCCAGATTGGTTATGATCGCGTCTTTTCCTTTGAGAATTTCTTTGAGTTTCCCAATCTGGTTTTCGGCGCTGGAAAATAGTTTCTCAAAGCTCTCTTCAGCTTTGTGAGACGCGGCAACCCTTTCCTGATGAACTTTTCTCAATGTAGCCATCTCTTGTTGAAGGGAGGTGTTTCTCCTCTGCCATTCCTCTCTTTCTTTGGTCAGCTGATTTTGTGTGTTTGTTAATACCAGCTGATGATTCAGACATTGGCTCTTCTGCATTTCTACTGTCTTCTTTTCTTTTTGTAATTGTTGTCTTAAGATGACAACAGAAGTGTTTATGCAGTCAGTTTCAGTCTTCTGGTGGGCTAAGCGTTTCTCTGCGTCATTGGCTCTGGCCGTCTCTTGTTTGAGGGATGTTTCCAGCTGAGATATTTTGCTGGTGAGGTCCAGATGTTGCTGTTGCTGTTCTAGAGAGGTCTTTAGCTGAGTGATTTCTTGGATCAAGGAAGAATTTGTTGTCTCCAACTCTTTCTTTTCTTTTTCCAGCTGATTTACATTCTCAGCTAAGACTTCTTTTTCCTTCAGAGCCTCTTTTAACTGAGAGATTTCCTGTAAGAAAGAGGAGTTTTCTTCCTCAAGTTGCTTCTTTTCTTCTTTGAGCTTTCTGAAACAGGTCTTACGCTTTAAGTAAAGTATTCGCTCATGGCCAATCCTTTCCATAAAGTGATCAACTGTCAGGTAAGCATCATCCAGGTCCTCATCTTTCCAATGGAGACGCTTCTTCAGGTGCCGAAGTTCATCTTTCAGATCAGAGATCTCCTCTTTGAGTGCTTCATTTTCCACTGAGGTGGAAGTCGGCCCTGAAGCAGGGACAGAACCCGGCTTCCCTGGAAAGTTTGAAGCGTTGCGAAGGGTGACCATTTGAGCAAAACTTACGCTTTTTTTAGCTGGAGTCTGCATTTTCCGCAAGATTGAAAATTTGGGTTTGTCCTGCGTCTGCTCTTTTTGTGGTTGACTTTTTGGAGTCTCAGAAGAGTCCTCATTGTCACTGAACTCCTCCGGGTAGTCACTCCAGGCCTTCCAGGCTTCCGGTTTGGGGGATCCTGTCCACGGGTCCAATACAAGTGTCATTCTGGCTTCTGATCACAAAGAGACTATAAAGGTTCTTTGTAAGGTTAATCTTGAGCTGCAGTCTTTTTCTTTGATTGCTGTACGGTCTGTGTGAAAATGCTTCAGTATAAGAACTTTTGTGTCTACGAATAATGATATAAAATGATGTCATATGACATCATGTGATGTCACACTATGAATTATCACTGGTGGTGTGACATGAAATGATGCAATCATTGACCAGTGAGGTCATGGTTACATCATAGTGTGATGTCACACTATGATGTAACCATGACCTCACTGTTGGTGTGACACATTGAAATGATGCAATCAGTAAAGTCAGCATGGAATCCTGTTGGGCTTTGAAGATCCTCCATCAAACTCTGCAGCTCCTGCTGTGATCTTTCTCTCTAAATCTGAGAACTCTTTTTGAGTTCAGTAACAGTTTCAGGTACGAATCAAAGAAAAGCATAACAAACTGCTGTCTCACTACACAAAACTGATTCCACTATTGAACAACAACACAACAATAGCAAATCCTGTCAAAACTTCCTGTTCAATTTAAAGACAAAATGTGAAATGATCACATTCATCACTAAGTCTAACAGGCCTGAACTCCAGCTCCAAGAGAAGTTAAGCTACCCTTAAGGGTTTGTGGTTCTGTGAGATCCAATCTCAGAGTTGCTTTAAAAAATTGTTCAGCCTGCTGCTGATCAAAGCAGTAAGAACAGAGCAATGAGAAGGGTTTTTAAAAACTTGTTTTTCAATGCAATGATAAACCAATGTGGTTCTGGTTTAAACCTTTTTTTGTTTTTGCTTCAAACAGTTGTCAGGGAGCCAGAGCTTCCCAAACATTGATAAATGTCAGATAATCAGAGTATCAGGAAATTTAGTGTGTTTGGGCAGAAACTTCCAAATGAAGAATAAGAGCTCAGCCAAAATAACACAAACATGTGCATGTTTTAACAGAAGCAACAATCATGGAGCACAGCTGCCATTTGCTTCCACCTAAAACTAGTCCAACCCCATTTCTTCACCTGTGTTCTAGCGTGAAAACGCAACAGGTGGCTTGGCCATTCATGTTCTTTCTACCTTCAGGAAAACAGACCAGTTTTCTTTCTGTTCTCTCAACGGAATGTCTGAATAATGGAACCGACTGTGGTTCTCCCAATATCTCCCTGCTCTCTTTAGCCAACCACAGCCGTTGTGAGGCCATCCTTTACTGCAGGAGTGTCAAACTCAATCGCACATGGGGCCAAAATCCAAAACACACCTTAGGTCGCGGGCCGAACAGGATAAACATTTATTGAACACTCTAAAACTACATTTTTAAAAACTTTTTAACATTACTATGAATAAAAACAGACAAGACAATTATTCCAGAATAAATCAACAGATTTTATTTGTTTCAGTGATTCATTGTTGGCTGAAAACTTTAACTGAATATGGTAAGAAATACCCTAAATATTAAAATAAAGACTTGAAATCTTCACTCTGCAGCATCAGTGTGGTACAGTGCTTGGCATGTTTTTAGTGGGCCCTTGTGTGAACATTCTCCCGATACATCAAACTAATTATGAAGATTGTTGTTGTCAGGAGTCAGAGCTCGGACCCCCCTCTGGTCTCCAGAAGTCTCCAGAGTTCTAACTCACCTGAAACCAATCTGACAATCACATACCTGCTTCTTAAGCAGCACACAGAGTCTCACTCTGTGCCTGCATTACTGAGCGTTTCATTCTGGACCCGATCTTTTGTTTCTGACCCTGCTTCATCTGTTTGCCTGACCCTTGCCTGGACTCTGACTACTCTACTCTCTTCTTGTATGACCCCGTGCTCGTGATTGACTTCTGCCAGTCTGAATCTGCTTTTTGTGGACTTTCAGCTGTGCTTAGTTCCTGTCTGAACTAATAAACCTATTTATTTAACCCAGGGGTCGGCAACCCAAAGTGTTGAAAGAGCCACTTTGGACCAATACAATAAAAACCAAATGTGTCTGGAGCCGCATAAATTGAAACGGCTTATAAAAGTCGTACACTGGTAGTAACACATGGAGAATGTGTCAAATTAACGATTATTTAAACGATTATTTCTCCTGCTGCGTGTACTTGTGAGATATAAGCTTTATTTTTGGCCACATGACAATTGGTGAGACATTGCAGCATCAATTTATCTGACAAAAACTGAATAGCCTCATAATGAAAAATTTGAACTTTTATTTTGACATCCCTCAATGACACAACGAGAGGGGGTCCTGATCAGTCTCTCCCTCATTCTCACTCCAGGTGCAGGAAGAATTCAAACATAACAGGAAAAAATCATAAATGTTCAACAGTCAGACAACAAAACACATTGAGGAAAACTTAGATCCAATTCCAGTCAGACAGGCAAAAGAACGGGTAACCCACAATTCCTTGCGCTGCCAGACCGACAGCAGGCTCAGCGTGTCATCACTACAATATGAATGAATTACAGTTTGTTTCATTGCTTTGATGAAATTAAAGAAATGCAATAAAGAAATACGATTTTTGATGTCATTTTTATTTAGAGGATTTGAAAAAAAAACCAAAAAAATGTAACGTGCACCTTTAAGGTGCTTCCACACTGGCCGCGTCAATAAAGAGTACACTTTCAATGAAGAGTCAATATAAGCGCGTGCACACCTAAATTCCTGCCCTCCAAGTCTGGAGCGCGCGTGAGTCTTATAGTCAGACATTTAAAAGGACAGAGTTGTGAAAACAAAAGTCTTCAGAAAGATTTGGGGGATTTTCAACACTTTTACTTTAGGTTCTCCCTGTTGTAGATGCAGATGAGCGCTAATGAACAGTAAAAATACAATAGAAGGAGAATCTCCTCCCCGCCACGCACCGCACGCGGCCGGTGTGTGAGACCTGCACATCGCCGCGCTCAGCAGGTGGTATCCACACCGGAGCAGCGCGGTCACGCACGCAGTGGCGGGGAGGAGATTCTTCTTCTATTCTTCTTCTACTGTTCATTAGCGCTCATCTCATCTTGGTGTCATATTAACCTGACCGGACACAAACCGTAATGATTCATTTCTCCTTCGTGATCATGTTTGGCACTTCTGTGCTTTGAAGAAGACTCCGCCCACAAGCAGCTCCCAAATCTGGGTCCTTGATCGGTCACAGCTCTGAGCTGCTGCGACTGTGCGTGGAAATCTTGAACCGGATTGAAGATTCAGCGCGCTCAATGCGTGCTGATTTGTACGTGGAGCTCGTGACCCGACTTCAAAACCCGCGTAGCAACGTGCGCTCACGTGCGCTCTAGACGCACGGGCAGGAATTCTGCTGTGCGCTGACTCAGCCGGCGTGGAAGCATCTACACTCATCTCACAACAACTGGAAAACGTAAAGGATGTTTGTGTCATGTTTGTCCTCCTACAGAAATCGTATTAAAACAAAAATATATTTCCTTCCAAAATTTTTTATTATTTTCAAACATTTTTGAAAAAGCGCCAATGAGCCGCAAGGGAGTGCTTAAAGAGCCCCATGCGGCTCCGGAGCCGCAGGTTGCCGACCCCCGATTTAACCTATTTAAATAGACTGAATTTGCTACAATTGCACATTTTGTAAAAACCAACTCTGCACGTGAAAGTCTCCTCCCACTGCAATAACAGCTGCAACAAACATCAAAGAACAATTGAAAACTCCTTAAACTTGAGAATAGGCATTTTTATTGACAGTAAATCCAGTTTATTTAAAGATGAACTCTAGTGCGGCTCGATCAGCGGGAGATTTCCTTCAAAATCCTGCATGTCATGACCATCATCTGTGTTCTCAGCCGAGACAGATCGGAGCGCTGCGCTAAGCTAGAGAGGGATGCGTGCAGGATGTTTCTCTTTGTGCGCTAACAATTTCTGGGGCTTGATGGGGGCAATAAACACTATTTTTTAGAGTCCTGAAACCTGTTTTCAATTAGCTTTGAACAGTGAAGAGGCAAAGCACAAACTTGAAACACAGAACACAAAAACATCACTAAAATGAAACCAAGGCAACAAAACTAGAAACTCGGATCTGCTATACATCTAAGTAGTCACAGATGAAGCCTCTTTCTGATATCAGCAGAACCCAGAGTTCAGACACACTGTTGTACTGGGAGATTTTTGAGATTTAGCATGCTGAGAGTGCTCTGATCTTCGTCTGCAGCAGATAAGAAATTCACAGACCTTCTCAACCTCAATTAAATAAGAAAAAGCAATTCCCCTTGCAGCAGTCCCTCCTGGCACAGGTCATTAACTTTAGCAGAAGTACAATCAGATCTACAGAAGGTTTGACGGAGACATTTCTGACCAGCAGAAGTCCTCCTTCAATCCCAGCATGCACACACTCTGCTGGTGTGAGCCAGTGCTTTAAGTGGACAACCAGAAGTGGCGGTGCTCTCTTTATCGGAAGTCGAAACATAAAATAGAATCTTGAATGTAAATATTAATCGATAAAAAGAAGTCCTTTTTTCAGCGTGTCTTAATATGAAATAAGAAAGAGGGAGCTCAAGTCTAGTCTAAAAATAAATGTAATCAAACACTAACGTGTGTTTGTAAAATTATTTTAATTATTTTTTTCATAAAAAATTTAATTATTTAAAGTTGAAGATGAAACTTTGGTTGGTGGTTTTATGGAGTAGCTGTACCATTCCGTATGATACCCAACGTATAATTCATAAGCGACAATCAAAACAGTGAACAAAAGAAAAACGAACGTTAAACAAAGAAAAAAGTCCAAAGCACATAACCTCAGAGTGAAATCTATTTCTACAGAGTAAATCCTCATCTAAAAATGTCGACAGCATGCTCCTCTTGTTGTTTTAAACTGCTGCATCGGTACATTCCATTGAGGAAAACAACAGTAGGACAATGATTACATTGTTGAATTGTAAAGTAGGTGTTAAAAGGTCTTCACTGACCCATTGATGAAGTCTGCTCCCATTGGCTACCCGTCATCTGTCACTCAAACCCCCCAGACGGTCGACGTCAGACCCACAAACGCTTATTGAGCCATCTGATTGGTAAATTTATAACTCTAATAACTTGTGATAAGGGAAAAAAATCTCAAAAATTAGGATTAGAAAAAAGAAGTTAATCAGAAAGCAGCAGAGGAAGAATGATTATTCTGACATATAAAATGACTGAGAAATAACTGTCTGTTTCCCAATGTAAGTCAATGGGACTTTGGCCTTTTTGCAACCCAGTGGTACTTCCTATATGGAACACGGAAGTAGGGGGGCTTGCTCTGTCCAGTTTTTTCTTATACAGTCTATGGTCATTACCTGGCTGTGTGAGGCGTCAGCCTGAGAGTCCGCCTCCGTTTCCACCCGCGTTCTTTTAACACCCCGTAGCCACGAGATCATCATTGGGTTTTCATTCACACTAGTCATTTCTTTTGCTTATTACATTGTTCAGACAAGTTTGTGTTGACGGCGTAGAGTAAAAATCTGGAGACCGCTGGATGTGTTTACTTCTTTTTGCACCATAAGTGAGAGAGAGAGGAAGGATAATCAGGAGCTTGTGTTGTACTGTTGGAATAGCGCGCGGAGCGGTATAAAAGAAATTTAGCACTGTATCATCTCTCATGTGTAGCATGTCTTGCGCGCACGTCGTGATTCCTCTGCATACTCAAGTCTAAATTGATCTAATCAGAGCACCGGACGGTCCTAGCGACGTGAGAAGTGCCGGTGCTCCGACGTGAGATTTTAAGAAGTCCCGGTGCTCAGCACCGGAGCGCACCGGCCCACTTAAAGCACTGGTGTGAGCACAGCAGTCCAGAAAGACGTGTCCTATAATCGATGTAACCGGGCAGTCTAGGAGATGGAAGCTACATCAACCCTCCTCCAACCCAAGATTCCTCCATGAAGCTGCAGATTATTGATGATCTGGTGTGAGTCAGGAAGTGTGTGTTCGTTGCTCTTTTGGGGAGATGTCAGGCCATTTCCTAGCAGGCTAAAGCGGGACTGTTTCAAAGGAAACACATCTCTGTTCTTGTTGTTGTTTCACGCCCACGTTCATATTATGGTCAGATTGTTTTGTTCACGGCTGCACGGTGGCGCAGTGGTTAGCGCTCTTGCCTCACAGCGAGAAGGCCCCGGTTCGACTCCCGGCTGGGACCTTTCTGTGTGGAGTTTGCATGTTCTCCCCGTGCATGCGTGGGTTTTCACCGGGGACTCCGGCTTCCTCCCACCGTCCAAAAACATGCTTCATAGGTTGATTGGTGACTCTAAATTGCCCCTAGGTGTGACTGTGAGAGTGAATGGGTGTGTGATTGAGGCCCTGTGAAGGACTGGCGACCTGTCCAGGGTGTACCCCGCCTTCGCCCATCAGCAGCCCGGATAGGCTCTGGCACCCCCGCGACCCCGAAAGGGAAGAAGCTATCAGGAAGATGGATGTTTTGTTCACATTGAGACAGGAACACAAATGCACCACTTCAGAGCCCATGATTTTTCCTTTACTGTGGACAAAAATTAAGCATTGAGCGGAACAGGAAGTCACAGTAACATAAACGTTTATAGCCACAGAATTGTATACATTGATGACTCCTCACTATTTCTAATATGTCAAATGAGCTTAACAGAGTCCTGAGAACTGACCTCAATTTACTCAGGAACTCGCTGACAGAGCCAAGGGACATAGGAGTTTGAAATAGAATTTAATGACCAGCTTGAATCTCCTGGATGCATCTAGAACACGTGAGTCAAGGCCCGGGGGCCGGATCCGGCCCTCCAGACCATTTTATTTTATTGTTATTAATGGCCCAATGTTATGTTGTGCTCATTTCTAACTTGTAGAATTTTGACAAAATATATTTTTATGGGGAGTAAAATATTGAAAGTTGTTTAAGGTTTAATTGGATTTATTCTGGAATAATATTCCTGTCTTTTTATTATTCATAATTATGTTAAAAGTTACAGTTTGAGTTTTAAAAATTGGCATTCTGTTAGCTTTTTTGGATTGACATTTACTAAGAGTTTTTAGGTGTTTTGGAGTTTAGCTAATATTTCAGCTACATGCTAGCTGTTTTGGCTAATTTGGCATTTAGCTATTATAGCTAATATTTTAGCTGTTTTAGCTATCGGCTTTAGCGTTTTCTGCTATTAGTTTCAGTGATTCCAGCTATAAGCTTAGGCATTTTCATATATCAGCTTTTGCGTTTTTAGCTATCAATTTAAGCATTTTCATCTGTTAGCATCTTCAGTGGCCAGTTTTAGCTTATCGGAGTCACACTAGCATTATCATAGGAAATGCTATAAATCTAGTTCATAATTATGTTAAAAAGTTACAGTTTTAAAGTTATAAAAATGAAGTTTTAGAGTTTTCAATAAATGTTTATGCTGTTCGGCCGTGATCTAATGTGTTTTAGATTTTGTTCCCCTTGTTCGATTGAGTTTGACACTCCTGATTTAGAGGCTCACTGTAGACCAGGGGTCTCAAACTCGCGGCCCGCAGGTTGATGATTTGCAGCACGCAAGCTGATATGAATGACAGTTGTTTTGTGCAGAGCTGAATAAACCAATCACAGTGAGGTATATGGCTCTGGAGGCGGGACATCGGTGGGCTGTCCAGTGCCTCTGTCTATCATTCATTCATTCCTCCAATCAGCTGGGCGGAGGAGGAGCCAGGAAGCACCAAACGCGATTTGTGTGACAAATTCTCGTGCCCCGCGCGGGGAATTTGCTGCTCGCGGCTCGTCAAATAATGTTTCTGTCGCCGCGTGTCGAAGGGGCTACCAGCTCCGTCTGTGGATGTCTCTCTCAGAATGAATGAGAGACACATATGATGTCGAGGAATACGTGTTTTTGACGTGCTGACTGTTCCTATTGAATCCGAGCTCCACGAGGTCCGAGCCACAAACCTGTAGCCGCCTGTCAAACATGTGATCCGGAGCTTGAGGCTGCACCTGCGTGCGCGTGTTTATGAAATTTAAGGTTCACACACCGGCTGTGTCGGCGCGCATTCCAGTCCATGTAAACGTGAGTAGAAGTATGATATTCTGATACGCGCGTTTGCATAGAACCTCCACGGAAAGCAGCCTCCGAATGCGCACTGACGCAGCCGGCGCGCGAGCACCCCACACCTCCAATGAATGGAAGACACATAGATCAGATTTAATTATTGTGAGGAGTTCAAAAATCTACATAAAATGAAATCCTTTAAAGATTTTCTCAGTACGGGGGGATCTTTCTCTCTGAAGGAGCCATGGTTAATACTGACATTTGAAACTGAATAAAAATTGTTAGTTTTCTCTAGTCAGTCAGTCAATATGTGGTTTCTTCAGTTGTCTGTATCTGTTTTATGGTCATTATTATTATTTTATTTATTTATTACTAATTTATTTGTTTTTTTTATTCATCTTTTAATGTGTTTATTAGTTTTATTGGTTAGTTAGTTAGTCATTTTTATTTCGAACAACACATACAGTACATGGTAAAAAGAACAAGAAAACGACAGAAAAATCTTTATAAATTATATATAAAAACATTACACCTCAATGATGTAGTTCAAAATGGAGTAGGAAGAAGTTTAAAAAACTTTTTTTAATTCTACCCCCTAGCAATATATCTTAAGTTTAATCTTCAATATAAAATATTTCAGAAACAGACATTAGCTAACCTTTATATATATATATATCAACACACACAAAGATGTATACACGTCGTTCATTATTTATTCATTATTTTGTGTTAAAAATAAAGATATCTGAGAACATTGGAGTGTTTTAACAGAGCTTTTCTTGTGGAAATCCTGATGCGGCCCGGCCTCACCTAGACTCCGCCTCCAGCGGCCCCCGGCTGACTTGAGTTTGAGACCACTGCTGTAGAGGGATGGAGTGAACGGTGTTGCTTTCGTATCCTCCTGACGTGGGTGAGAAACGAAGAGTCACTTCACTTTTGTGCAGGACAGGCACATTTATTTAGGCAGAACAACAATCCAGTACATGCTCCTCGAACCACGGAGATCGCCAAGTAAAACTTTGTACAGACTTCTTGCACATGCGCAGCTCAGCTGCAGATCCTCAGAGACCGCTGTGTTTCATTACTGTAAAGCATGTTACATGGACACACCCAGAAAACACATTCAGAAAACATTGAGTAAGGCCGCACTTCAATTTTTACACTCAACAATACTGAATATTCTCATTTACTCTCTAATATAAGATAATGTCAAAGAGAAAAGTTGTGCACACGGAAAAAAAGAGAAAAATGTGAATAAAATATTTAGTTTTATGTTTGATGTGTCTGTTTTGAATACGACTTTTTGATTTTACTTTGATTTAAATAGAAATTGTTTTAGGTTAGATGATGAATCACAGATTTATATCATGTCACAAACCATCGTTTGAACAAAGTGAGCACATAAATTGACTATAACAGACAGAATGTCAGGAAAAACATGACCCCCCCCTGCAATGAAAACAATCAGGCACTGAAAACTCATCTTTTCAGGTTAGCTTTTAAGCAGATTTTAAAGTATTTTTATTGTGCTATTTCTAATTTTATCTACGGTATTTTAATATTACCTGTTGTTATGAATTATTTCGATGTCTTATATTATCATTATTATTAACTTCTTTGTTCTATTTTAACTTATATATTTGCTTGTTTCTTTTACTTCATTGTGGCTTTTAAGAGAGTTTGAATAAACAGCGATGCACTGAGCTTCTGTTGTAAAGTCGCCTGCTCATGTCACTGCGCCCTCTAGTGGTTGCAGTGGTGGGTCGTGCATTTCACACCTAGGCCTTCAGTAGTGCTCCATCTGAATCAACCCAACCCTCAATAACTATTTTATGGCTATAAAACTTCTACTGCAGGTACAACTGCGACACACATAAAAAAGCATAAAAAATAACCTGATAAAATGAATGAATGAATGAATGAATGAATGAATGAATGATGAAGATTCCAATCACTCTGTCGTTTAGATTATCCGTGCGTTTTAGTTCCATCAAGAAGTCCTTTTCTATCGCCATGGAAGCTAATGCTGAAAGTCGAGCCTGCCCTGACGTATTTCTGGCATAAGTTTTAATTCGCTTCAGGGCTGAGAATGTCCGTTCAACAGAAGCAGTGGACACGGGGCTTGCTAGCTTCGGAGTTGCCCGACCCCGCTTAACAATGTCCAGCTTTTCTTGAAAAGTCTGTCTTGAAAACGCCTTTGACAGTAAGTCTGCAACCAAATCCATTTCTTCTCCTCCTTCAGCCATTGCGGATTGACAAACCAGCTATTAAATTCGATATATTTGCCTGTGCAGGTCGCTACAGATTCAGTTTACCAGGTCTGCCTAGTACACTCTCCGATTATCCAATCACAGCGCGTGAAAATCCTGACGTTTCCGTGGGCCAGCTAGCTGGCCTATCACGTGGTCTCCTCCAGATCTGATTGGTTGAAGCAACAGTTTGGTTGACAATTATTTTATGCTACAGGGCCCGCAGAACTGATTGTGAAGGCCTTCAGGCAGATTTCTTTGACCCTAGCAACAAATGGTGCTGCAATGTGATTGGTTAATGCTTAAATAGGAAAATACACGTCTGGAAGGACGAAGACAGAGCATTTGGAATTATAGAATACGTATTCACGGAAATAAATAATAATTAATATCAGTCTGTGATTCAGATATTTTTAGGCCAGCAGAGAAGGCCTTGCAGGCCCTGACGGCCCGCCACTGAGTGGTTGGAAAGACTGGAAGGTTTAAAGATACAAAGAACACAACAAAAGACCTCCCAAATTGCCAGTTTAAGCTATTGTCTTCTCACTCTTGGCTCGTCTGTGTTCGGGCCCGGGGGTCACGACCCTGCACGTTCCCTCGCCCTGGTTTCTCCTTGGCTGGTGGGAGGCTGGGGGTTACAGGGTTCGGGCTCGTTGGGTCAGGATGTCCAGCTGATAGGAGGTAAGGGCTGACAGGGTTCTCTCTCGTTTTATTTAAAAGTATTTTTAACATTTACGTTCACGTGTCCGTGTGTGTATGAGTATAAAGGAGTTCATTTTCAGTTTGGGTTTTTTTTTTCTTGGTATATCAAGAGGGTCTTTTTATCATGTTGTTTGTTTCTTTATGTACAGCACTTTGAGATGTATTTTTTGATATATCTATTTGAATTAGAATGGTAGCATTACTTTATTAATGATATGTAATATCTGATATACATACTGATTTATGGACATATCGCTAACAACATTCATGTCACATCAGTGGCGCCATAAGGAAAAGACAGTGTTGTTTATCAAAAACAACACCATAGAATTCAACAATTCCACCACATTTACGGCTGTGTAGATGAAGCTAAATCTGTTAAAAAGGCAGAAAAAGAAAGAAAATGTGGTATTCTGATCCTACTGACGTTTTCTTCTTCTTTTTTAAGGGTTTCCTGCCGGTTTGGCTACTTTAGTTCTAAATTATCTTACTTGTTATTGTTATTTGCTCCATAATTCTCTTATTATAGTCTTTTTTTAAATGAATATAGACTTTTTTTACACCTGATAGTGTAAATGTCATTGATTATTGACTATTTTCCATCTTCTGGTTCTGAAATGGTCTACAAGTGCATCGTTCCATGTTTTTTACATTTTCAGAGGTATGATAAGTAAATTTCACTGTTATGGGATTAATAAAGATCTCAAAAGTTCTATTCCATCCATCCATCCATCCATCTTCTTGACCGCTTTGTCCCTTTCGGGGTCGCGGGGTGCCGGAGCCTATCCCGGCTACTGATGGACGAAGGCGGGGTTCACCCTGGACAGGTCTCCAGTCTGTCGCAGGGCCTCAATCACACACACATCCACTCTCACATTCACACCTAGGGGCAATTTAGTCACCAATCAACCTATGAAGCATGTTTTTGGATGGTGGGAGGAAGCCGGAGTCCCCGGTGAAAACCCACGCATGCACGGGGAGAACATGCAAACTCCACACAGAAAGGTCCCAGCCGGGAGTCGAACCGGGGCCTTCTCGCTGTGAGGCAAGAGCGCTAACCACTGCACCACCGTGCAGCCCTTGTACTATTCTATTAGTTTAATAAATAAGCCCCAATACACTTGCTAACTTTGTTGGATTTATTGGATGTTTGTATTTGCCTGTAACCCTGTGATGTATTTTTGACAGGAACCTTGTCATGTGTTTCCCCTGAGCTGATTGCCACTCCTCCCTGATGGGTTACACCTGTGTCTTTTGGTTCTCTTTCACTCCCCTTCCTGTATATATATGAGTTTCTCCCCTCACTTCCTTGCAGGTTTGTCTTGTCACTTGATGCACCAAATCTTGTCTGCCATTTCAGGTGTAGTGTGGCTTATAGTTTTTTTTTGGACTTTGACTTAGAGAATAATCCCGTTTTTTCCAGCTTTGTGCTCTTCCTTAGTTTTTGGATTCTTATGTTATTAAAGACACTTTTTTTGGAGCTGATACCTGTCCTGCGATTGTGTCCACACACCAAACCCTGACAAACATATTGTATTCAAGACCATAGAAAGTCATATTCACTGTTAAATACAACCGAATGTATTCATGTTATTTTTCTGCAAAGTTGTGAGCAAGTATTAATTTTGCTGAATTTTGCCTGTTTCTTTTTGACAGATACCCCATGAGGATTTATTGAGGATTTATTAATGATGGGGTTTATCAATTAACATATAATTGGTACATCCCTCTTGTATCCTCTTGAACCTTTTTTTCTTATTCAGGAAATGAGCATATTTGGAATGAGATGGGATCGTTGGTGTGCATCTGAGTGTTTGGTAGTCGTGTTTTAAGTTGAATGTATTCATTATTGTAATAAAGTCACCTTTTGATCTATTTTAATAGTGTTCCCAGCGGTTTTTTAAATTATGGATTTACCATTTTCAGCCAAATCAATAAACTTGTGTGGTTTTCTAGGACATAGTTTCTGCTGAGCAGCAGGAGTTCACTAGAAATTCACTTCTGGGTTGTGGAGTAAGCCAGCCCTGACTTCCCATCATCCCTTTCTTTACACTCCCTCCTGCTTACAGCCCTTCACAACCCCAACCTAAAATTACTGGTGCAACAGAAATGGCCATCAATATCAGAGCTATCCATCCGTACAGTTTTGATCCAGATTTCAGCTCAGACGAGGAAAAACAAAGACGTTCATGGATCTAGTCGTCTACAAGTGGATTTCTCAAAATAGAGCGAGCAGGAAGCTACAAGATACAAGCTTTTTCCAACTGTATTTTCACAATGATTCAAATTAAGAAATACTCAGAAATGTGTTTTAGTCTTAATTTTCTTCATATATGTCCTCCATCATAAGAAAAATGCCACAATGTTAAAAACACATTTTTTCATTGGTGAAATTGTGTATTTTTGGGGGATTTTTGTTTTTTTGTTTGTTCATGGAGCTGCTTTGTCCTTTCTTCCAATAAAGGGATTCATTCATTCATGAACACGACGACTTATTGGCATGCTCCTCAAGGACAAGACACCAATACTCTCCTTCTAGTCGCATCATTCCCAGATGAACAGGTAAAAGAACCATATCCTGGAACCTCGTATATCAAAAATACGGCGCGTAGGCCTCGGGGTCTGAAAACATTTATTGTCCACAGTGACACAAAACCAGAGGAATATGGGTGTTCCCCTTCCCAGAGGTTTAATGTGTCAGGGCAGAGCTGGATCTGTTTGCTCATTGTCATCAGTGGGTTGGGGTGACGGTAAAATAGAAATTCTTCATCTAGTCAGGATGAGAGGAATCCAGATGAAGCGACAGTTCCGTTTCCTCGCCGAGACAGAGAGGATGAAGAGTCGAGGAAACATGAGGCAAGTACAAACCGTCACTGCTTCAAGTTCTGCTTTAAACTCCACGTTTGGTTTTTACTTCAGAGCCATTTTCTTCATCCTTTTGTCAGCTTTACTCATTTCTTTCTTTTTCTTTTTAGAACTTATTTATTTGGATTTATTTGTTTGCCATTTATAGCAAAAAAATATTTTAAAAAAGTCACTTAATTGAAAATGTGTCTTCTTTTTTGATGAATACGTGTGCGATCAGTCAAATTAAAGCTGATTTTCTGTGTTTTTAATGGAAGTCTGGCAGCATAACTTTACTCTTTTTCATATTAAATATTGTTTACTTTAAAAGTTAGAGATGTAAAATCATAACATCATCTTTTAAGCACTCATTTTCATTAATCGTTGAGAGCAAACCATTTTCAGTAACAATAAATGCTGAAAAGTAAAAATTTGAGAAAGACAGAAAAAAACAATAAAATTACAATTTAGGAATTTTTAAGGCATATTAAAATCAAGTCTCTTAAATACTGTTTGGATAATTAAATGTAGATTCTAAGATAAAATAAAAAGGCTTCTGAACTCTGTAGGTCACATAACATGACATGATTACTCATAACACCACATATTGTCTTACATGCTGTACTTTGAGCTCTTTTCAGGTGAAATCTTTGAATGCGTTCACTCTCAGCTCAGTCCCCCAGAGAAAAACTCGATCGTTCTCGTTTTTGAGAAACAGCCGCTTCATTTTGGGTCAGCTGCTCCCAGACAAAGGAGGCTGGTGTCACTCCATCTCTGTCCCGGAGTGTTTGAGTTTAAGACTCCCGTCCGTCCACGGGATTTATGAGAAACCCAGAGGTGGAATAGAAATAAAACAGAAATCAAACTGGAATTGATTAGGATCAGTCTTCTGAACTCATTTAACTCAGACAGAAAATCCAGCTGAAACCATAAACTCTGCGAAACGGATTCCTCTTATGATGAAAACACTACTAAAGCATTTGTTAGACACTAAATTGTTTCGAAGGTTTCTTGTAGTTTCATTTTTAATTACAGCTGCTTTTGAAGCTTGACTGAAGGGCTGAACCTTTAACTGGCATGTTTCCTGTAATTGAAAAGTGTCTTTAGAGAAAGTAAAAGGACAGTAGGTCCATTTGTGGGTATAGTGAGTGCACACCTGTCCACAAGCTGCTTTCATGGTAAACGGTATGTACTTAAATAGAGCTTTGCTACATTTTTAGAAAGCCCAAAGTGCTTTACAGTCACATTCATCCAAGCACACAAACACTGATACTCTGATGACAGTTCAGCTGCTAAACACTGGCTCCAACCTTTAACCTCCAGTGATAATGTCTGAACCAGCGACTTCCAATCAGAGGTCGACCGCTCCACCTCCACACCGTGGCCACTCTCTTTTGCAGTCATTTACTCGCCAATTCTTTGTGACAGAACTTTTCATTTTAAAGGTCAGCTTGTGGTCATAGATTTAAATGAAAACTTAAAAAACTGGAATTTGTGGTTTTATTTTTCAGAACATGTAATTATTGATGGCAAACAGTTCCTGGGGTTTTTGCATTTTAGCAAACTCCAAATAAACATTATCAAAGAGTTTATTCAACATTAAGGGATTATTTTTCTGACACTCACTTACTTAGGAGAAGACAAGTGTGCTTGACCCCAGTCTTAGTGTAGTTAAGGTTTCCTGGAGTTTCAAATAATAAATATTACATGCAAAGAACATAAAAACATTTAGGCTAAAGTCTCTGACTGCAACCCAGAAGGAAGTTTGATTGAATTTACTCTAGATAATCTGGCATTTTTATAACCAGACACTCTCAGTGTCCATCCTGGTCTTCTGAGAAACAGACAATAGCTGCACACTGCAGGTGTTTTTGGCATTTTGGTGGTAACAGTCAGAACAAACTAGAAATGACTGGAATGTATCTCAAAGCATACCATAGGGTCTGCTTTCAAACGGCTCTCTCTTTTTTTCTGAATGACACATTTTTTTCTTTATTTATAATAATGTCTTTAAATCTATAAATGTACAAACTGTCATCCAGAGTTAAAAATGAACATAATCAAATTATGTGAGAATTAAAGCACATTTATTTAAAGGTCATTATTAGATTTAAAAGACCCACTTCAATAAAAATTGTGTTTTTAGAATGTTCTTGTGGCATTTCTTCTGATGATGGAGGACATATTTAACAAAAATTAAGATTAAAAATAGATTTCTGAGTGTTTTTTTTTTTTTTTTACTGAAAGTGTTATAAACCAGGAGCAGAAGAGAAAATGCAGTTTGGAAAATATCATATTTGTGACGTAGAAAATAGAAAATAGAAAACCTTTCTGCTCCGCAGTGTGATGCATCCACTTGCAGACAAATAGATCCATGAACGTCTTTGTTTTCCTCGTCTGAGCTGGAATCTGGGTCTAAACTGTACGGCTGGATTGCTCTAATATTGTGGGTATTTTTGTTGCACCGGTAACAGTAACAGTTCCACCCACAATCCAGAGTCAAATTTCTAATGTGCTCCTGCCACTCTGCTATGTCCTAGAAAACAACAGATTTAGATTTTGGCCAAAAACTGCATCATCACAATTAAAATATCACTTTTACAAAAGATCAAAAGATGATTGGAGTGGGACTTTAATAGTTCACAAACTTCTGATACAGATAGAAATCTACTTGATGTAAAGTATTAAAATGACTACGTTAAAAAGACAATATAAAATGTTATGGCTAAAGATGTTTTTCAAAAAGATTTTAGTGAGCAACCTCTAATTTAGCTTCTCTTTGCCTTCACAGATTTCTTTTCTTTTGGTTGTTGAGCGTTACTGTGCTGATGGACAACGGCGGTGCAGGTATGTCACTTCTCATAAACAGTGTGGAGACTGGGTGTGTTTTTAAGCACTTATGCAATAAGGAATCTGCTACTGGAGAAACCAGCTGACAGGAGTAACTGGGGACCTCATGTCACACATCAGATAGGCCTTTCTGACCTCAGAGCCTCCAAAGAATGTAAAGGTTTGCTCAAACACAGGGCTACAGTTCTTTAGACCAAATTGGATCATTTTTATAGACATTTGCACAGTTACTGATTGGAGGAACAAAGCGGCTGCAGCATACGTTCTGCTGCAACAATGGAGAGGAATGGATGTATGAAGCAATAGTACTGAAGAAGGAGCACAGAGGTGTGAATGTTAAAACTTCCTGAGTATTCACTTTGGAGTTTTGGGTGTTAACCAAGAGACAGGCTTTTATGGAATGCAAATGTCTTCTTAAAGGAAGTTGACGGCATTGGCAGAAACCTACCTGGGTTTTTGTGTGGTAAAAACAGGTTTCTCCAAAAACTGTCATGAACATTAAGAAGCTCAATGTCTGCCTGTTGTCAATCTTAGAAAGGAATCCTTACTGTAAGTAGTATGTTTGTGTAATGAGTATTGTGTTTTTTTCTCGTCCTTTTCCCAGTTGATCCAAAGGAATGTGAGGCAGTGGGCACCAAATGTCACTCCCAGGCTGATTGCATAAAGATCCAAAGCAGCTTCACCTGCGTGTGCAAGACGGGTTTCCAGGGGGACGGTCAGCAGTGCATCGATATGGACGAATGTATGAGTCAACTCGACAAATGCGGCTTAAAGGCCACCTGCATCAACACCCCAGGCAGTTTCAACTGCATTTGCCTTCAAGGATACACAGGGGACGGATTGGAGTGCCAGGATATTAACGAATGCCTGAAGGACAACGGGGGTTGTCACCCTAATGCTGCCTGTACTAATTTTGAGGGCGGACGAAGTTGCCAGTGCAAAACTGGATTTCAAGGGAATGGCTTCCAGTGCACAGATAATGATGAATGTTCAAACCAAAGAATTTGCCACTGGAACGCCACTTGTACCAACAATCCAGGGTCTTATGTCTGCACCTGTAATGCTGGCTTCAAGGGCAATGGAAACTACCTCTGTCTGGACGTTGATGAATGCTCAGAAAATCCTCGTGTGTGCTCTTCCCTGCCGGGAACAACAGGCTGCGTTAACTTGCCAGGCACCTACCGCTGCTCATGCAAGACTGGCTATGAAAGTAGCGGACAGGGCTGCGTTGATGTCGATGAGTGTGCAAACAGAATTTGCAGCCAATTTGCCAAATGTGAAAACAGCCTTGGCTCGTATAAGTGCACGTGCAATAGTGGATTTGTGGGTAATGGCCTGGCATGTGTAGACATCAACGAATGCAATGAACGCAATGAATGTGACCCACAAGCTATTTGCATCAACCGAATGGGCAGCTATGAGTGCTCTTGTCCAGACGGTTTTGTTGGAGATGGACGGAAGTGCGACGACATTAATGAGTGTGCTCGACCAAACACCTGCCCATCTACCACTACCTGTGTCAACACTAATGGGTCCTATTATTGTGACTGTGGCAGTGGCTACACCTTCAATGGCACCAAATGTATTGATATTAACGAGTGTGACGAAAAAAAATGTAGCCCCAATGCAACTTGCACAAATTCTCCAGGTTCCTTTACTTGCCAGTGCTTAAAAGGCTACATAGGAGATGGATTTGCCTGTGAGGATATAGATGAATGCTCAATACCGTCACAGTGCCACTCCAATTCCATTTGCATGAATCTACCTGGTTCCTACAGCTGTCCTTGTAAAGTGGGTTATTCTGGAAACGGGATTTCTCAGTGCAATGACATAAACGAGTGTTTAGTAAACAATGGAGGGTGCAGAAACAAAGCAATATGTCTCAACAATCAGGGCTCATTCACCTGTCAGTGCTCTTCAGGGTTCCTTTTGATTAACAAGACCCTTTGTCAAGACATAAATGAGTGTGAGGCCCCTAACAATCCATGCGGTGTGAATGAGGAATGCAAAAACACAGATGGTTCTTACAATTGCCCTTGTCAGGTGGGGTACTACCGCCCTGCTAGCAACATGGCTTGTGTTGATATGGATGAATGCAAAAACAAACCCTGCCACACCAACGCCACATGCCTCAACACCATCGGATCATATTCTTGCTCATGCAAGCGAGAGTTCACAGGAAACGGCACCTACTGCATGGACATAGATGAATGTAAAATAAGCAACATATGCGACACAAGAGCCACATGCACCAACGTAATTGGAGGCTTCCTCTGCTCTTGTCACTTGGGATTTAACGGTGATGGCTTCACCTGCCAGGATGTGGACGAATGTTCCCTCTCCAACACCACCTGCCCTGCTTTTTCAAAATGCATAAACTCACCTGGTTCAAATGTTTGCTCATGTCTAAATGGAACCATAGCCCTAAATGATAGCTGTCAGCCTCCACCTCAACTGTGCAATCCTGCTTGTCATAGCAAGGGCTTGTGCCATGGTTCACCTGCTGGATTTCAGTGTGTCTGTGACTTGGGCTACGAGGGTAATGGATTGACTTGCTCTGACATAGATGAATGCCAGAAGGAAAATATTTGTCCTCAAAATGACACCAAGTGCACAAACCTCCCAGGATCATTTTCCTGTGACTGCAAGACAGGATACACTCTCAATGGACCACACTGCATTGGTAAAGTCGTTTTTTTTCTCTTAGATAAGACTTAACTCACAACTCCCCTTACAGGTGGATATCGGCTGTTTGAAGGTGAAAAAAATGGCAGAACTTTATGAGGCATACAGTTAGCCCACAAAAAATATGAAGCTCATAGATCACTGGGTAAGCCCGTTGTGTGAAAATGTTAATTCACATTTTTCTTCATGGGCGTGCTGCGAACCACAAGTCTTAGCAACTCTAATACAACATGTCAGGTTAAGTCAGAGATGCAAGTTCCGTGCACGGCCTTTGCACATCCCTCGCAGTAAGGAGCTAGTGCATAATGACCAGAGTGCAGCGAAAGGGCATCGGACTACAGCATCACCCTTATGTCATAAGTGCACGTAACTTACATAATCCTTACAAATATTTCATGATATTTTTCGGTATTTTTCGGACTATAAATCGCACCGGAGTATAAGTCGCAGGGGCCAAAAAATGCATAATGACGAAGAAAAAACCATACATAAGTCGCACTGGAGTATAAGTCGCATTTTTTTCAAGTAATTTATTTTACAAACTGGTTGAAAAAAACGATATTACATCATCTTGGAAGGTAAGTTATAACATTCATAAGTGAATAGAAAACAGGCTGAATATGTGTCAACACATATTCACATATTAGCATCATGAAAAAAATGAAAAGGTGTAGCATTTATATAACATAACAGTTTTATTTAACTATAGCCTCAAGAACTCATCAACTTTGTATCTTTACTGTAATTAATTGCACGCAATCTCACTCCATATCACTAAATCCCTTAAATTCTTCGTCCTCTGTGTCACGTCTGAATAACTAAAGTAAATAAAGTAATTGCATAGATCACCATAAGAGGGCACTCTAGACTTACGGTCCATATCTCATCTCATTAAAAATTCGTATATAAGTCGCACTGGAGTATAAGTCGCAGGGACATTCAATCTATGAAAAAAACCGCGACTTATAGTCCGGAAAATACGGTACTTACCACACACACAATTGTACATTCCATTTTCATTGTGTCCTTTAACCTCTTAGAACCTGAGCTAATATTTGAGCTAAACATGTGTCACGAGACCTCAGTTAAGCAATAGTCAAGTTAAACTACTGTGGCGATATTACTCAAATTATGACGTCCACATAAGTGAACGACAGGTCCTCAGAGGTTAAGGTAGTCACATGAGCCTCAGGGGAACTTTAAAACACATCTCAGGCCTCCTTAAAGGGGCCATACCTTGAAAAAAAAGTTTTTTTTTTTTGCTTTAAGTGTATTATTTTATTCATTCCTCACTATAAACAACCCCAAAGCAGTATTTTTATACTTTTAACGCATTTTTAAGTAATTTTTAAGTAATCCTCTACCGCAGCCCCCCCACCCCCACCCAAACGAGCGGGTCCTCACATGCTGATGTCACAAAGTGAGACAGCCCCTTTTAGGAAGAGTCTGCTCTGCCCAGAGGATGACACAAACTCTTTCTCCGCAAAGCCAGAAGCTCAAGATGGCGGTGATCAGCTATATATGTATATATACAGTATATGTCATCATTTCAATAAATCCTGAAATGTTCATTTAGTTGACGTCATTAAATGGGCGGCACCCACAAAGGAGCGAGAGGCGGTGCCTCAGAGATCGCGTTGTTTTACTTCCAAGTATGAAAAAAATAGTGAAAAAACGTGAAAATTCTTTTTGATGCATCTACTGTCACAGATCTTACTATTATGATGTGTTTGCATTATTTACCAAGGTACCAAATAATATATTAATATCAAAGGACTTCTGAAGTCAAGTTCATCTATAATAGGTGGCTCTGTCATTTATCAAAAAAGCTTTAGTTAGGATGATAGATCTGTTCTGATAGTGACTGATTGTCTCCTTACAACACTTGTGTGTTTTGTCTTTTCAGATGTGAATGAGTGTGACACTGGACAGCAACAGTGCAGCAAGTTTGCCCGGTGTGTAAATACTCGGGGAAGTTACTCCTGCCTCTGCCTAAGTGGTTTCACGGGGGATGGAAAAAACTGCACAGGTGAGAACTAGATCCCAGTTTAACCATTTCCTGTGTTCTTGGTCATGGTAAATTGATTCTCTTGTGAGCCTTTTTAGCACCTTTTGGAGCTGTACCCTGACATTTTCCCATTTTGGATAAATTATAGACTTTGATGAGTGCCAAGTCCAAAATGGAGGCTGCCATCCAGTTGCCATCTGCA
This sequence comes from Oryzias melastigma, assembly GCF_002922805.2. Lineage (NCBI taxonomy): Eukaryota > Metazoa > Chordata > Actinopteri > Beloniformes > Adrianichthyidae > Oryzias > Oryzias melastigma. Next base: position 11,823,872 of record NC_050526.1, on the reverse strand, counting down.
GTAACATGCCTGGATCTTTCTCCTGTGCCTGCCCTCATGGCATGGAAGGCAATGGCTATGACTGCCAGGATGTGAACGAATGTGATCAGAACTCTACCCTGCTTAGCAACTGCAGCTCTAAAGCTCTGTGCGTCAACACTAATGGATCCTATTTCTGCCAGTGCAAAGACGGATACCAGGGTGATGGCTTTGCTTGTGAGGATGTCGATGAATGCCAGCAGTCCACGGCTTGTGACAGGAATATGACCTGCAACAACTTTCCTGGTTCCTACAACTGTTCTTGTGTCACGGGAAGAGTATATGACAAGGGCACATGTATGGATGAAGACACCTGCCTGAATTCAAGTACCAGCTGTCACCCACTTGCTGAATGTTTGGTTTTTCTGGGTTCCTACTACTGTCATTGTTCAAAAGGCTATGAAGGAAATGGCACGGTCTGCCGGGACGTAAATGAATGTGACCAATCAAAGGGTCGGGTCTGTCCTTCTTTCTCTCACTGCTTCAACACAAATGGCTCTTACATCTGCTCCTGCTGGGAAGGTTTTCGAAACAATGGGACGCACTGTGAAGACATCGATGAATGTGTTGAGAGGAGTTTCCTCTGCCCTAACAACAGTACCTGTTTGAACCTAGAGGGGAGCTACAACTGTTCGTGTGACCAAGGCTTCTCAAACAATGGCTCACTGTGTTTGGACATTGATGAGTGCTTTCTGGGCCTAATCCAATGTCCTAATTTTTCCAACTGCATCAACAAAATTGGATATTCTTTTTGTGAGTGTTGGGAAGGTTACCAAGGCAATGGCACTGAATGTAGTGATATCAATGAATGTACTTATAACTCCACCTGCCCTGAGCAAAGCACATGTGTAAACACCAATGGGAGCTACCAGTGTCTTTGTGATATAGGATTCAAAAGCACTGGTGACTTGTGTTTGGACATTGATGAATGTGTGGACAAACACCAGGAAGAGCTTTGCAACAATGGGACGTGTTTGAATGTCGCAGGCTCATATTATTGCAAATGTTTTGAAGGGTTTAGGGGTAATGGGACAGAGTGTGTAGACATAGATGAATGCCTGGATTTTTCTAACTCTTCAGTGTGTCAACCCAATTCAGCATGTGTCAACACTATAGGCTCCTTCTACTGCCCCTGCGTTGAAGGCTTCCGACTGAACGGTAGTAAGTGTCAAGACGAGAATGAGTGTCAGGTTCCAGATGGTAGTCCATGCCCGAAGCACTCATCATGTCACAATACAGAGGGGTCTTTCCTGTGTGTGTGCAATCCTGGTTATGAACTTATTAGCTCTGGTTGTGAGGATATAGACGAATGTCAGAATGACACCACTTGCCGCAATGATCAAGTCTGCACAAACTTGCCAGGAGAGTACAAGTGCTCTTGTCATTTGGGGTTTCACGAGGAAAACAAGACATGTGTGGACATTAATGAATGTGGGGATTCACCTTGCAGCCCAATGGCATACTGCTGGAACACCCCTGGTTCCTTTTCATGTCACTGTCACCTGGGGTTTGCTGGAAACGGTTCCTTCTGCGAAGATGTGGACGAATGTGTTGCTCTGACCAATCCATGCCATTCATCTGCTGTATGCCAAAACACCCCAGGGTCATTTGTGTGTGTATGCAAGCCGGGGTTCATAAGTGCCGGGCCACTGTGTACAGACATGGACGAATGCCAGCAACCAAACGGACAGTGCCACTCTGCTGCAACCTGCCTCAACATTGTAGGAGACTTCAAATGCTCATGTAATCATGGCTGGATTCCCACCAAAGAAAATGGTCGTGGAAAAGATGGATGTGTGGATTTGGATGAATGTACTTCATTCTCACCATGTCCTGGAACATCAGTCTGTACAAACTTACCAGGGTCCTATTCGTGTTCCTGTCCCCAAAACAGCATGGAGTGCAGAGACTTGTCTCAGGATGGTTGGTTGTACATTTATTATTCACAAAACAGACTGTGAAGAGCGTGCCCTGTTCTCTTAGTCTGTCTTTCTTCTACCTGTTTAGCATATTGAAAACATATGCTAAGGCAGAGGGGTGTGGTGGTCAGCACTCTTGCCTCACAGCAAATATGAACTGATTTGAATCCCGGCTGGGTCCTTACTGTGTGGGTCTTCTCTGGGCACTCCCACAGTCTAAAACATGCTTCATAGGTTAATTAGTGGATCTAATTTGTCCTGCAGATGTGAGTGTTTGTATCTGTGTGTACTCTGCCTTGATCCAATAGTAACTGGCTCGGCTCCAGCAACTCTATTAACTTGAACAGGAATAACCAAGTCTAGATAACAAAGAGGAACAAACACACTTTGATATGGTGGAAAATCTGATAAAACTGAGACCACAGACTGAGACTCTAGTGGACTATAATATTACAGGCTATCAGAGGCTGGCAGAATCTCCAAAAATGTTCTCAAGTAAGATTAGCTTTTGTTTTAGAAAAGGGGCGTTAAAAGTAATCATAAACATTGACTTGAATAAGAGTAAAAATGTCAAATGACAAATGTTGGAATACAAGTAAAATTCTAAAATATGTAGTAAATAAACTACTCTAAATTACTCATGATTACCTCTGTAAACGAGGGTTCAATACAAACCACTTTAACCCAAGTCTGAGTCAAGATTGGTTGAAGATGACCCCCAATTTTTTGCTTGTCTTACTGTAAAAGGATAACATTGCGATAAATCCATCCATCCTTAGAACCTGCTGAATCCCTTTAAGCAGGTCACTAGTCTGTTGCAGGGATACAAAGACATATTCACCCCTAGAAGCAATTTAGAGACGCCAATTAACCTACGAAGCATGTTTCTGGATGGTGGAAGGAAACCCACACATGCATGGGGGGAACAAGCACAGAAAGGTCCCTGCCGGGTTTTGAATCACTGCACCACCGTGCAGCTCCTCTGATAAGCAAAACATTATCAGAAATGCTAAATTGTTCATTTGACACATGCATTACCACCATGTTATCCACACTAGTTCAGATTAGCAAAAACAGAAAGATTTTCTCTGGACACTGTGGTCTGAAGTTGATCCTCTTCCATCAGAAATCTCAAAATATATCAAGTTCATTATCAGTTCTAATTAATGCAAGACCTCCGTCTTTTGCTTGTAGAGACGATTAAGACTTTTTGCAGGCATCACTAAAGGGATCATTCACTCATTTTATTTTACTTCTTCTCTTCTTTGTCATTCTTCATGGTGTCTTTTTTTGTCTTTTCTTTCTTACCTACGAAAACTATATACAATAAACAGCTAAAAAATATATATATTAAAAGTTTAACCTTAAACACGAAAGGAGTTTATACAAATATACAATTTGCGAGTCGTAAGATCAAATAAATTCAGATTTCATTGAATTTTGGGTGATGATTTTTAAATAAACTTGTCTTTTGTGGTCTCCTGCTCAGACCATTTTAACTCAACTTCTAATTTAACTTTATTTAAGAAACATTTATGAGATTGTGTGTTGTAGAAGAAAAAAAAACGATAGTGTACATGTGTCAAGGTCAAGGCCCCGGGGGCCGGATCCGGCCCTCCGGGTAACTATATCCGGCCCACCAGATCATTTAACCTTATTATTGTTAATGACTTGATGTTTTCTTGCGTTCATTTCTAATTTGTATAATTTTGACAAAATATATTTTTATGGATGGTAAAATATTGAAAGTTGTTAAAGGTTTAAGTTGATTTTTTCTGGAATATTATTCAGAGCTTTTTATTATTCACATTTATGGTAAAAATGTATGTTTATAGTTTTAAAATTATGCATTCTGCCAGCTTTTGTAACTATTTTGGCAATTAATTAGAAATTTTACACTGTTTTTGAGTTTAGATAATATTTTAGCTACATGCTAGCTGTTTGGTTAATTTGAGCTTTTTTCCAGTTTTTTAGGATATATTGAAGTTTAGCTATTTTTTTCAGCTACATGCTAGCTGTTTTGGCTATAGATTAAGTTTTTTTGTTTGTTTTTTTAGGCCAATTTGGCATTTAGCTAATATTTTATCTGGCTATCAGTTCAGCATTTTTTAGCTATCAGCTTTAGCGTTTTTAGCTATCAGCTTTGGCGTTTTTAGCTATCAGCTTCGGCGTTTTTAGCTATCAGCTTTAGTGTTTTTAGCTATCAGTACTAGCATCTTCAGCGGCCAAATTCAGCCTACAGCATTCACACTAGCATAACTGCAGGTAATGCTATATACATAGTTCATAATTATGTTAAAAAAATACGGTTTTAATGTTTTAAAATTTAGTTTTAGAGTGTTGAATAAATGTTTATCCTGCTCGGCCCACGACCTAAGGTGTGTTTAAGATTTTGGCTCCTTCTGCGATTGAGTTTGACACTCCTGTGATAGCAGATGTGACAACAACATAAGGAAAAGCCGCATCTTGACACGTTTTTAGAAAAATAATCAGCTGTTTTGCCTGATGGCTTCTTCATATAATAATGGTTGTGTCTTTCTCACAGAGGCCACCCTTTTCCCATTTGGAGCTGAGGTTGGAGACACTGAAGTTAAAATAGACTCAGAAGATGGAAACTCTCCATACATCTCTCCACCAACAGGGTTTCCGTTCATGGGGAAAACATTCGACAGGGTGTTTGTGAGTTTCTAAGCAGAATTTTCTCTGATGGATGTTAATAATCGATCAAATCTTAACATGACGTTGAGCCTAATTTTTTCTTACGCTAAAGAAGGACAGAGTTTGCAACAGAGAACTTTATTTTTAACTCGTCCGTTTTTTTGACCTCTTGTGTCTCGTCTTTTTGTCCTTTGTAGTTTTCTGACAATGGCCTGGTCCAGTTTCAGTCGCTGTCAGAGAATGAGCAGTTTCTCCTTCCATCTCCTTCTGCTGGTGGTTTTCCTGATGACCTGAAGGGGGCGATGTTGGCTGCATTTTGGGACGATGTGAACCTGACCCAAGGAGTAGGGAAGCTGCATTATAAGGTTAGATCTATACAGGATTCATAACATTTAAATTGCTTTTAGATTTCTGTCAGACAGAAAGAATAATAAAAAAAACAAGAAAAATACAATTTTTCTTTTTTTTTTTTAACTGGGTTGCTTCTCTTGTTTTAAACTTTTAGGAATACAACAAAAGCGATGTGTCAGATGTTTTCTCGCAAATAGTTTTCAATCGAACAGCAGATGAAGTGACAAAGTTTGAGGCCGAGAACAGCAGGCCTGCCTTCACGCCAGCATGGATCCTCAAGATCACCTGGGACAGAGTGATGCCTGTTTCCTACCAAAAAGTCAACTTGTCAGAGGTTTGCCTCCTTCCTTCCTTTCTAGGGGTGTAGCGATTAATTTTAACATGTATTCAATTCATATCATGATTTGTGGTCGCTAACGTGATTCATAAGGGTCACCAGTGACACCTCAGTTGTTAAAGGGTTAATTGATTAATGGTTACACTGCTACTCTTTTCATTTTAACTTTCACTAATTCTATTTAAATTGAATCCTCAAACACTAAGGAAAGAAACTTAAAGTTTAAGTCCCATATGTGTATGAACTGTGTTCTCCACATTTGGCCTGTCCCTTGGGGGAGCGGTGAGGGCCCGGGACCCATTTGGTGGTTTAACCCTCCAGCTTAATCCTTTATTGCTGAGTGTCAAGCAGGGATTCGCAGGGTCTTTGCTTTGACTCGGCTGGGATTTGAACTCCCGACATTCCAGTCTCAGGGCGGACACTCTACCAGAAGGCCATTGAGCTGGTTACTTTATATAAAAGACTTTGCAGTCGCTTTTTTGAAGCTGAAATGTCTCATTCCTCAACAGAATCTGTAAATTGAAGGTGTCATTTGTGAAGCATTAGATGGAGCTTTTACTGTCTGTGGTTCAAGATGTGAGGGGTCAAAGACCTTTCTGTGGGACATTTCTGCTCTTGAAACTTGTTTAAAAAGTGGGGTTTAGGTTGCTACCATATGTCCCACTTTAGGCAATATTGTTAAGAGCAACAAGAGCTTTTTGTATTCAAGCAGAAACTCAATCTGTTTCCTTTATGTGGAGGTGTGGCGCCACCTCCAGGTAATGTTGCAGAGATACAGAATCTATTTTTCCTGGTTCTGTTAAAAATATCAATTTCTTTAGCCCAGGGGTTGCAACCTTCAACAATAGAAGAGCCATTTGGGTTTGTTTTCTACTGATCAAAACCTAGAAGGAGCTGCATAGTTTCACTTTAACCTTTAAGAAATTTGGATTTGCATTCATGAGCTTCGTTTTGTTAATAATATGAATTATGTCTTTTTTTGGCACAAACAAAAGCAAAAGTACAAAAAGAACCTAGCATCTCTAAAAATGTTTTTTTAGAGATTTTTTTTTTTTTTTTTTACGTTTGACAGAAGCGCAAATAGCTTATTTTCAAAATAAAAGATGCTCTGTGCCAAACAGGATCATCTCAGTGCAGCTAGTAACCAATGTTGTGCAGCATAAGTTAATATGTGCTTTTAACTCATAAAAGATCAAACTTTTTAGTAAAGTTTTTTTTTTCTTATAAAATCTGTTCATTCTGGAGGTAGTAATGAGCAAAGAAGACGTCTTCGGGTCAACAGGATGTACAAACCAACGTAGTTTATCATCTATGTGAACCTCAGCTATCAATTTATAAATTTAACTAATCAAAATTGACTAAAAGATAAATAAGTAATTCTTAGTTTTAAAAAAAATTCTATTTTATTTTATTTTTTAATTTATTTTTGTTCTTTTCCCCTCTTTGTCCTCAGCAGTCTTACTCTGCTGGGTTTTGTTATTTTAGTTTGGGGTTGGATCTTGGTAGTCTTAGTTTTCAGGCTTTGTTTATTTGTTTTCTTTTGGTAGTTTTGGTTAGACAGACATTAGCAGGAGCTGCTGACTCTGACGGTCGACATGGCTGGATCAGCAGTCTCCATGATTTATTTTATGTTTGGTCAAGGATCCACCATGGAGAGATAAAAGAGACACACATGGATCTGGTCCGCAGGTTGCAGACTCCTGCTTTAGCCTATCATCAGCAGAGTTCTCTTTTATTTTCAGACCAACACATTCCAGTGCATCCTGACCACGGACGCAGCTCGCTCCTTCGCCCTCCTGCGATACGGGGACATGAGCTGGGGTCCCGGACTGAGGAAATATCACAACGCTTTAATTGGCTACACAGATGGAAAAACCTCCTTCATGGAGTCCACTGTCCCCACAGACAACCTTTTTGGGCCGGGGGGCCGGTACAGACCTCAGGAAAAGAAGGGAACTCTGGGAAAATTAGGCCAGCTGGTATACAATCTAACTTGGGCAAATGGGTCGAACGCCGACCCTCAAATGAAGTGCCGGATGTGGGCCGTGAAGGAGCCCGCTCCTGCGATGTGGACTGAGCTGCTGCCCGGCTGTCCCTGCACGCGCTCCCAGGCTCTGGAGGACCAGTCCTTCGTGCAGGACGTCACTGATCCAGATCCAACAGTACAGAAGCTGAGGGCTCAGCGGTGGGGGGGTGAAGGGCCGGTCTTCAGGTCACTCCTGTCCAACAGATTCGGAGCAGGGAAGAGGTGTGTGTACGACCTGGAGGGCCCCCTGCTGGCTGGATACAACGAACGCTACTACTCCCAGGAGAGCTTGCAGAAACACATCGGTAAAAGCTGCAGTTTTGCTCAGATCTTAGGCTGATGAAGAACTTTTAGAGTCGGAAATGGCACAGAAACATCCTGTATTAGTAGCTCAAACTTCTTTTTCCAGATGAAGACCTCCTGCCGTTTCAGTCGTGCTGCATTGAGTCTCCTCTGTGCGAGCTTTACCTCAAGAAGAGGCCTTTGGATCGTTGTCAGGGTTACAGCTGGAATGGTCCATCTGGATCCAGCCAGTCTAAGACTGCGGCACCAGGAACTGGTGAGAGAACTCAAAACCCAAAACTCATCTGGGTACAGATTATTTCTTCCTAGTAAAATGTGAACGGTGTCCCTGCAGCCATGGTGTACGGCAGCCTCCACTTCATCACCTTTGACGGGACCAAGTACTGCTTCATGGCTCTTGGCGAGTTTGTCATCTTACGCCTCTCATCCAGCTCCGGCTCCAACGTCTTCACCCTTCAGGGGCAGATGGACACGCTCTACACAAACACGGGGAAACGGTTGGACGTCCCCGTGGTGGTGCGCATGGCAGCCTTCCACCAAAGCTTTGGCAAGGTGAGCAGTCTGAGCGCACTGTAACCTGAAAGGTCTACGACTCATCAAAGGGACTCATGATTAGCCAATAACTGCCGTTAACGAGGATTTCAGTGGAGTTAGACTTGTGCACTTCTTTCAGATTGAGTGGAGATGTTCAGACAAAGACAATGGACTGCAGGTTTTTGTGGATAATTCCGAAATCACCGTCAAAGTCGGTAAGAAAAGCACATCAGACCATGGATGAAACTCTGTCTAACAGATATGGAATTGAAGCATATTGGTCCATCAGGAGTAAAAATCCCAAACTCTGCTGTACATATCCCTCCAGGTGTCATATATTTGAGTAAGAAGAACTTCGCAGTGCGCTGCCCCTCCTTAGATACATGTGCAGCGGTCTATGACGGCGGTCTCCACGTGGTCGTGTGGCGAAACGATAGCTACAGACAGCTGGGAGCCATGATGGAGGTCCCTCAGACCTTCTACAACCGCACTCTGGGTTTGGTGGGTCTCTGGAGCTCCAGCGGCGCTGACGATTTCCTCATGTCAGACGGGAAGATCCTTCGCCCCAAAGACTCCAAGCCACTGACGGAGGAGGAGATCCATCCGTTTGGTTTGTCCTGTGAGTGTCATGTAGCCAATTTTATTTGAAAGGAGAAGCAAGAAAATAAAATAGAAATGTGTCTTTTTACTTTCTTGCTTTAAAATATGTACTATGAATAAATGGCAACGGATTATTTGTTCTGATTGAATCTGTAAGTTCATTTTATTGTAGCTGCACCCAAACGTTTGAAAGTGAAAACTGAATTTTGAATTTACTCACATTATAGTTTCAGCTATTTGGAGGATCAGCGAAATACAGTAAATGTTTGAATGTACTCTGAAAACATAGGTCCCTAGTAAGTCAAAATACGGCAAGAAAAATTGCTAATAGGTTAAGAAAAATAGTCTTTCCAAAAGATTTGTATTTTTCAAAACACATTTCTAGTCATTAAGACATGTTTACTTAAACTAAGGATTTTGCGTTTAAAAAACTTTCTTAATAAGATTATTTTACCTGCAAGACAGAAAATAAGACAATATACTTGGAACAAAGGTTGATTTTTGACAGGCCAGGGGCCACTGGGGGGCAAGGGGGGTGGGGGGGATTCGGCCCTCCAGATCATTTTGTTTAATATTATTAATGGCCCGATGTTATCCAATGCTTATTTTTTAACTTATATAATGTTAACAAAATATATTTTTATTTAGAGTAAAATATTGAAAGTTATTTAAGGTTTAAGTTGATTTATTCTGGAATAAAATTCCTGATTTTTTGTTATTCCTAGTAAAGTTAAAAAGTTACTTTTTTAAAGTTTTAAAGTGTGCGCTTGAGTTTGACACCTCTCCTGATTTTCTGAAGTGTATTCATATACTTAAGGAGGGAGTAAATACTTCTTCAGAACACTGAGAAAGTATTCTCAGTCACACTGTTTACTGTATGATGTGTCAGTGTCTGTGAATGTGGGACTGAAGTGTACCCACACCTGTAGGCATGTCCTATCAGAGGCTGTTTTCATGGCAGATCATTCATTCTGCAGTATTTACAGATTATTATGGGGTGCATCTGTCAGTGTGCATCACTGCAGCTCATGTTTGCTTTCAGGGGCGGTACCAGGACCAGAGAGTCTCTTGTTCTCCTCACCTCCTAAGGTTCCTCAGGTGTTCCCCTCCACCCTTGACCTGATGGCTAGCTCCGGTCCTTCTAGAATCAATGAGGTGACGAGGGTCTGTGAGAACAATGAGGCGTGCGTCCATGACACGCTGGCGTCCAACATGTCCGACCTGGGTCTGCTGGCTCTGAGCGCTGAGAAACGCTTTCAGAGTCTCGCCGTCCTCTTTGGTGAGTCTGTTTTACATCCCCACAGCTTCCTGTGTCATTCTGTTCTTCTAATGCTTGTGGTTGGGCAGGTAACATGCCTCCTTTAGTGACCGGGCCCGTCGTGATCCAGGCCAAGCTCAAGTCTCGGGTTAATGTTCAAGTTGTGGCTGAGGACCCCAACAGCGACCCCATCACTTACTCACTGCTCTCCCCCTGGCCTCTGGGAGCTGCTATTGGTGAAGGTGAGGAGATACTTAATGTTCTACAACTTTATCTTCTTTTCCATCATCCACCACTGCTGGACCTCTGTCATTAGATCTCACCAACATCCCTGTAAAGTGTCTGACATTCATTTTTGTTCTTCGTCAGTCACCGGATCCCTCACATGGATGCCGCTCAGCACGCAGCCGGTCCAGCTGACCATAAAGGTCAGTGACAGTCTGAGAGCCAGCTCCTTCTTCACCCCCATCCTGCGCGTCTGCAGCTGCCTCAACGGGGGCACCTGTCTGCACGAGAGCGTCAATGAAAACCACCTGCAGGGAAAGTTCCAGGTAATGGATTTTTGGTGCTGGGCATCTGTTTTTTAATATTTAGACAAATTTAACTTTTCATCTATTTTTGGTACAACCTTTTGAACTTTTGTTCATGTTTACTGTTCATATTTCAATACACAATGATTTCTACAAATTCAGCCTCAAACAGAGACACTTCTTGATTCTCTTAAAGACCTACTCCAGAGAACATGAGGTTTTTTTTTTTTTGCATTTTTTTGTTGAAGAAAATTAAGATTAAAACTGAATTTTTGAGTATTTCTTTATTGGAATTGTGTTGAATCAGGAACAAATGAAAACATTCTGTTTGAAAAAGTTTCTAGGTGTGATGTAAAATCTACCACCACAAGCTCCCTGCTCTGCTCCATTCTGATTCATCCACTTGCAGACAAATACATCCATCTTCATTTTCCTCGTCTGAGCTGGAATCACATCAAAACTGTATGGCTCTGTAGCTTTGTTTGTTGCAACACTAATAAAAGGTTGGAGGTGTGAGGGGCTGTAAGCTAGTGGGAAAGAGTGTGAACAGACGGGTGATGGGAAGTGGGGGCGGGCTTACTCCATGCCAATATGCCCCTCAGAGATGAAATTCAAATGAACTACGGACTGCTGCTCTGCAGAAACTACATCCTAGAAACTGACAGGGTTTTTTAGATTTCGGCTTTAAATAGCATCATCATAATAAAAAAAAACACTGGAAACTAGCAAAAGATGATCAGAGTGGGACTTTAAAACGTTTTAAACAATCCTCTGTGACTCTCAAATTGTACAAAAAAATGTATATATTACTCAGGATACCAAATTACATTTTTCTAGTTTTTAATGATAATTTCAGGGGAAAAAAACCACTTGTATATTGTTGCAAATTCAAGAGTCTAGGAGCTGATTTGATCATAAATGGATCAGCCTAATATTACATTCATTTAAGTTTTTTTAACAAGCTCACTTAAAAATGTGAATTCATTATTTAACTAAGAACTATCATGAAATGTTCAAGCAAAAATTACTGCTCATATTAAATGAATCCCAATGCACCAAGATCATTGTTGCAAAATAATAAAAAATACAAAAATCAGATCATCTAAAAAAAGATGTCTGTGTGTAATTTCTTTGGTAAGATAAAGAACTCAGTTTTTGGGTTTTTTTTGTGGTCCACACTGCAGGTTGTGGGGTGTCTCTGCCCAAAGGGATTCGGAGGGAAGTTCTGTGAGAATACCACAGACGTGTGTCGAGGCAAACCCTGTTTTCCAGCGGTGCCGTGTAATTCCAGTTCTGAGCCGGGACAGTTTACCTGTGGAGAATGTCCTGACAACACCTTCTCCAACGGCAAAGAGGGATACAAATGCTTTGAACGCGGTTCGTTTGAACTCCATCATCTGGTTTCTTTTCTGCCTGTAAAATTCCTAATTTTTGTTACGGTGCTCCTCCTCCTCAGACATGTGCAGTCCGCCGTTCTTCCCCTGCCACAAAGATGCTGAATGTCAGAGCATAAAGTCAAACTACAGCTGCACGTGTAAGCCAGGCTTTACTGGGGACGGCTACAACTGCACAGGTACCGCGGAGCCAGCCGACACGTCTTTTCCCAGCATGCCGTGCAGCTCGCTCACTGTTTGTGTTTGTCTGTCCTGCAGATATAGATGAGTGTGCGGCATTCATGGCCTGCCCGAACGCCAAATATGATTGCAAGAACACGGCCGGCTCATTTGAATGTGTCTGCAGATATCAAAACAGCATGGACAGAGACGGATGTGGTATGTGCAGGACTGTGGATCCAACTTTACTCTGAAAGAAGGGAACTATTGGAGAAGGGTGCCAAAAGTAAAACTAAAACCCCTCCAAATGTCAAATAAGAGGAGTCGTTTGGATGCAGAAATCACATATTAATCTGATACTATAGTCCAGGGGTGTCAAACTCAATCTCACAGAGGGCCAAAATCCACTTTAGATCATGGCAGAACAAGATAAACATTTATTGAACACTCTAAAACTACTTTTTTAAATCTTTAAACCATAAATATTTAACAGAATTATGAAATACATATGTACCATTGTTTGCAATAATGCTAGTGTGAATGCTGTAAACTGAAAATAAGCCGCTGAAGATGCTAGTGCTGATAGCTGAAGATGCTAAAACTGATAGCTGAAGAATGCTAGTGCTGATAGCTGAAAAGGCCAAAGCTGATAGCCAGCTAAAATATTAGCTAAATGTATAAAATTAACCTAAAAACAAATAACTTAGGTTAGCCAAAACAGCTAGTATGTAGCTGCAAAAAAGCCAAGGTTCAAAATATCCTAAAAAAAAAAGAAAAAATTTTAAATCAAACACAATCGCTAGCGTATAAATATTAGCTAAATTCCCAAACAGCCTAAAAACAAAACAAAAAAGCCTGAACTAGCCAAAACAATGTTGCTGAAATATTAGCTAAACTCCAAGAAAGCCTAAAGAAATCTTAGTAAATGCCAAAATAGTCAAAAAAGATAGTGAAATGCCAATTTTAAAAACTTTAAAACTGTAGATTTTTAACATAATTGTGAATAATAAAAAGGCATAAATGTTATTCCAGAATAAATAAACTTAAAAATTAAATAATTTTCAATATTTTACTCTTCTTACAAATATATTATTCAAAATTATACAAGTTAGAAATAAGCCCAAACTAACATCGGGCCATTAATAACAATAAAATCAAATGATCTGGAGGGCCAGATTGAATTACCCAGAGGGCCGGATCCGGCCCCCGGGCCTTGATTTTGACACATGTTCTATAGACTGTCCTTCATCTTAATCCTTTTTCTTCTAAAAGCACATGTCAAATGTAAACAAAGTCAAAAATGCAAATAACTTCTGATCAAGTTTCCAGCGCCCTGTATCATTAAAATGTGTGTGCACGTATGAAAGGATGCAATACAGCTCACAAAAAATATGAGGAAAGAAGTTATCTGTCAGTCAGCTAAGCAGGAAAAATCCATAATCACTGTTGTTCCTGAAAATCAGGAGGGATGATAAAAGCTCCTGTTTTTTTTTTTAGTCGGAAACCATTGAAAAGCATCAAATGTGCAGAAAGTGGTTCAGAGATAGAAGGCTGAGAGTTTCCTCTGCCGCAGGGGGAAAGCAGAAATCAATCACATCGACTCTCAGAGCTGCAGTTTTAAGTATGGATCAGTGCTTCGCAGTGTTCAAGTTCAGCAGTAAACATATCGACGCATCAGCTGTGGAAGCCCATCCCAATGAAATCTGGCTCCTGCGGTAAAACTGCATTCAACAAAAAAATACTCTGGGGACTCATCCCGTTTTACAGCATATCACAAGTTAGCCCACACTTTCACAGCTCTTGTAGTTTTTAGCTAAAGACCCACTCCCATGAAATTGGTCTTTTTAACATGTTCTCGTAACTTTCTTCTTATAATGGAGGGCGTATTTAAAGAAACTTAAAACTGCATTTGTGAGTATTTCTTTAGTCAAATTGTTGTGAATCAGCAGATGAAAAAGTAGCGTTTGAAAAAGATCATAATTGGGTCGTAGAAGCGGTGGGCCACAAGCTGCCTGCTCTGCTCCATTCTGATGCCTCCACTTACAAACAAACAGATCCATGAACGTCTTTGTTTTTCTTCTTCAAGCTAGTATCTAGATAAAAACTGTACGGCCGGATAGCTCCGACATTGGCCACCATTTTTGTCGCACCAGTAAGGCTAAATTAATTACATCTGGCCCTCCAGATCATTTTATTTTATTATTATTGTTAACGGCCCGGTGTTATCTTGTATAATTGTGACAGGACATATTTTAAGGAGAGTAAAATCTTTTTGGGATATTTATAAGTTTAATTTTTTTATTTAAAATTACTAACAAGTAAATAAATTTGAAAGTTTTTTCTTGTAACATTTACTTTATTTTTAACTTGTTTAATTTTGACAGAATATATTATTATGGAGAGCAAAATGTATTTAAGGTTTAAGTCTATTTATCCTGAAATAGTATTCCTGTCTGTTTTTATTCATATTTATTTAAAAAAAAAAGTTTAAAAAAAGAAGTTTACAAGCTTTAGCAATTCAGTTTTTTATGATTTCAATAAATGAAAATATGAGAAGATTGTGTAAACTGATGGATAATGGGAAGTGGGGGCAGACTTACTTCACTCCATCAGTCCCCCCACAACTCAGAGATGAATTTCTAATGCTGCTCTGCATTAATTATAATTATTATAATTAATGGAGATATATATATTATGATTATAATTTTTTAATTGGCTAAAAACAGCATAATCATAATTAAAAGACCACTGGAAGCACTTTTACACTAGATCAAAAATATGATTACTCAGCAGAACATTTCATTGGATTGTTGATCTCTGACTTTTTAACTCGTTCGAAGCTCCTTCTTCTTCTTCTTTTAGGATGTTCGCTCAATATTTAGTTCTCGCTTTGTCTCTTTGCAGGTGACTTATCTAATCCTCCAGGTAAGAGCCCCCCCATAGATTTTTGTGGCATGGCTTTCCTCGTTTTCTGTTCACACGTGTGTGTCTGAATCTGCAGGATATAACCTGTTCAACGTCTCTGTGCTCTGGAGGACGGACACAGGTGACAAACTCAAACAGGTGAGCCGGACACCGACAGACCATCGTTGATCCAAACCTGTACCAGTTCATGTCATCTCTGTTTATTCTGTAGCTGGATGAGATTCTCAGAACGGGCTTCACAAACAAATTCTACAACATCAGTAGGAAAGATGGAGAGAACCCGTCCCAAACCGGCAAGGAGGAGTTTTGGGTCGCTGTGTCCAGTGACACCCCCCACTGGTACATCAGAGACTATCTGTCCCGAGTCAGCAACTATTGTGACATCAAGGCAGTGGAAGTTGATGGTAAACATTGCTTTGGTTCAGTTTTGATTAAGCAAAATAATGAAACTGGAAGCATCTTATATGAAATGAAATCTTGAAGAACTTGAAATGATGGTTGAAGAGTGATCCAGTTCATCTTTGACAGATTTGGATGAGTGCAAAGCCAAGATACAGCCATGTGCCTCCCCTGCACTGTGTTTCAACACCTACGGGAGCTACCGGTGTATCTGCAACGGCAGCACTGATGTGGAGGAAAGCCAGTCCTGTGTGATCGGTGAGGACAAACGCTCCAGTTCTTTTCTACATCAGGGGTTAACCAACTTCTTCAGTGATTAAAATCATACAGATTAAACCCCCCTTAAAGGGGCCATCCCAAGACTTTCAGAGTTAACTTATACACATATATGATCATGTATTAGCTTAGGAACACTAAAAAACTAATTATTTATGAAGTATTAGTTTTTTTTGGTGAGTTTATTACTACCCGGAAGTAAAAGAATTCCATTCCTGAAGCTCCGCCTGCTGCTGCGTATGGTTGCTGCCCATTTCATGACGTCATTCTACGGTAGTTCTTTGAAGATGTCTTCATTTCTCCACAAAAATGAGGGACTGGGGGGCTGTCCTTAAAGAAGCCCGGCATCTAGACTAAAGTAACAAACACCTGTTTGAGCTGGAATTTATTGAAGACAGGACATAATTGGAAGATATACGATATTCTTTATCTAGAATGAAAGTTTTTTGCCGATCACTGCTAACTCAATGGAGAAAATTGGTGTTTGTGTTAGACTGGGGGCGGAGCTGTCGGATCAGACTCTTCTTGGAGGGGGCTGTCCTCAATCTGTGACATCAGCACGGGAGGACCCGCTCGTTTTCGAGGGGCTGCTGTCGAGAACTCAGGTTTTTAGAGTATTACTCAGAAATACGTGAACAGGTTAAAATACCACTTTGGGGTCCTTTATAGAGAGGAATGAACAGTATAATAAAAGTTGTTTTTTCATGGTATGGCCCTTTTAAAAAACTTTCCAGTAGAGCGTAATAAACGGTGTAATTGGTTTATAGCCACATAAAATTAGCAAGTGTCAAGCACTATCTACAGCATATTTTAAAAAGATTCCAAGATCAATGGAAGTTTGAAAGTGGATCATATGCAGTGAATTTGTTTTTTGCCATCCTGAAATCCTCACAATATATACATATTTTAAATTAAAGGAATAAAAGACTCAAAACAATTCCATTTAAAACAATAATCATGATTGATTTTGGGTGTTACTTTGAGGTATTTTAGGCTCAGTCTAAGTCCATCTTTTTTATCAGCTATTTTCCTGTGTAAATCATCTTTCTTAATTTAACCTCCACCTTCGCTTCTATGCTGATGACACCCAGCTCTATCTGTAAATGAAACCCAACTCTTCACTTCCCCCTCTCCCTAATCAGTTCTCTCTCTGAAGTTAGATCCTGTTTTTTCTTCAACTTCCTTCAAACCTCCTGCAGTTCATCTTTAAATCCATCTAGAACCTCTTTCTCTTCTCCAGTCTCATCCACATTGTTGTTCCCTCAAACTCAGTCATATCCTCATTCTCTCCTCACTTCCTTTACCCACCTTTACACTATAGAAAGGTCGAACCTTTAACTGCACTGCCCTTAAACTATGGAACTCACTCCCCCCTGATGTCAGGATCATTGACTCTACCTGTGTTTGAAACTAAAAGACTATGATTTTGACATCTCTGATCCTTTCTTGTGTTATTGTATCCATTTCATCTGTATATTGGTCTTACTGAATTAATAGAAAGACCCATCAAATTTACACTCTTTCTCCCTTAATTTAAAAGTAAACACTTTGCAGTATGTTTATCCCTTTTGGCTGATAAAGCTCATTTGACCCACTGGGAAACAAACCCTGGTTTCCACAGACCAATCCTACGAACATTCCATTCAGCCACAGGAGTTGTGCAACTCATGATTCTGAGAGTGTAATTGTAATGTAAGGGAGTACTTTAGGACAGGCCCGTCCAAAGTCCGGCCCGTGGGCCAAATGTGGCTTGAGTTCAAATTTCCACTGCTCTCAAGCTCCTGTCATGAAAACAATAATATGTGGCCACCAGAACGTTCTAAAAACTGTGTACAAGGTCTTGATTGGGATTGGCTAAATTACGTTATGAGTTGTTGTAAACCTGAGCCAACAACCTGTGGCTACTTGACCTTCAGAATATAGATTTGTTTGTTTTTGTGATCAAAACCACAATGGTTTGTACTTCAGAATATTTTTTCCATTCACATTATTTAAATGTAAATGGTAAATGGCGTATACTTGTTTATCAGCTTGCTATCTTACTTGAAGGCCCAAACCGTGTTTACAGTCACAGACCCAACCATTCACACACTGTTGGCGGCTCTGCTGCCAAACACTGGCGCCAAGGTTCAGTGTCTTGCCCAAGGACACTTTGACACATGGGAGGGCAGGGCGGGAATCCAACCTGCAATCTTTTGATCAGGGTAGTAAAAGTTCACAGTAAGCATCTAAAAATGAAAAATATGTAAAATTTTACAAGAACCCAGATTTAATGTTAGCAAAAATGTTTGTTTTTTTCCAGACAGACTTTTTCTGTATTTTATTTCTAGTCTGCAAACCAGAAATTCACATTATTTTTGGTAAAAATATATTGAGATGTGATTCTGATTTTTGTGAAGAAATTAAAGTCTTCCAATTTAATAGAGTTTCTATAAATAGTTAGTTTGCATTCAATGTCATTATAATAGTTCAATGAGTGCAGGTAGATTGGTTGGCCCTCACACAATTCCTCCTCACTCATTTTTTTTTTAAAGTTTGGACTCCCCTGCTGTAAGACAATAAAAAAGGTAACCTCGAGAATCACCAAGAAAAACACAGTTTGTATTTTTCTAAATAGTTCTTCCGTAATTGAGTTGTTTTGTGGCTTCCTGGTCATCTGCAGACACGGGGAAGGTCTTCCAACAGAACGTGGACATCATTCTGGCTCTGGTTCTGGGCATCGGCATCCCTCTGCTTCTGCTTCTGCTTCTTGCAGTTCTGGCCTGTTTTTGCTGCCGCAAGAAAACCGTGACTGGAGAGTGAGTGACACCGACACAAAACACACGCTAGGTCCAGGTACACCAGGTCAGACGCAGTCCGACTCTGCAGAAAGCGTGAACTCCGGATGTGAACACTGATTTTCGGTTAAATTTGGCGGGAGATTATCTGTGGGTGCAGAATTGGACATGCTTGTGGCTGCAGCAGTGAGGCGGCGTGTGGAAGGCTGTAAATCCTGTTCTGCTGCTGCAGCAGCGTCTTCAGTGAATTTCATTTCTCAGTTGGGCCACAGACTGCCCACACTCTTACTATATTAAACAAAACACTTCTCTCTAACAGCTTGGGTGTAAATGAAACTACCATGTGTAACCCTGAGGATTACTTACAGAAGCTTTTAGTTCGACAGAAGCTAATGAGGATGAGAGTCAAACGTTTACACATCAGCCTTCACTCACTCCAAGAACTTTAAAATAATTCTATTATATTCAGAGGGAAAGGACGCAGTCCGTCCGTGACTCAGTGAAGCTCCAACATATGCAAGTGCAGATGCATGACATCTGGACCAGGTGTTAGCGGGCCTTAGAGACCCTAATTCCCTTGATGGCAGACCTGGTTTCTCTGAAGCAGACCCTACTGAGTCATGGGGGGTTTGCACCAACACTAGGATTATATTATTTATTTACAAGGGAACAGCCTAATGGAGGGAAACATTTATGATGTTTTATTTAAACATGAAGGAGATTTAATTACTTTCTGTGCTTACTGTAAGTTGCATCAAACTCACTGGCTTGTAAAATCTGGACTATGCAGTAATTTGAATTTAAACTATCTGACTGCATCCATAAAAAGCAGAACAAAATAAAATAGTCAACAACTAATTTAATAATCAGTCGTTTTTATTTTTATTTTTTTTAATCTCAAAACTACTGTGCACGCTTTCTAATGCTGCATCTGTCATTGTCTTTAATACACATGCTAATCTGGGTCAGTAGTGATGTTACAGGAAGTTCTAAAAAGACTTGGGTTCCAAAACAACAGTGAAAGTGTGAAACATGAAAAAGAAAAGAAAAAAGTGTCCATTGTGTTCTATGGCTGCCACTGTGGCAACGCACGAGCACCTGCAGAGGTCACATTGTGACTGAGTATTTTTAAACCGTCTGATTATGATAGCTCTGTGTCTCGCTAGTGTAAATCTTCACTGCTGCTAGATTAAAAATGTCAAACAATATCAGTAAAGTCCAGCTGTATCGTTTTGAGCCAAAAAATGCCACACATACATGTTAAAAACTCAAAAAACAGGATTTTCATTGGAGGGGGACTTTAAAGGGTCACCAAACACGGAAGTTGGAGGCTGACTGCACCCACAGCCGAAATTTGACAATTCAGTCAGCGGGGCGGGGCTTGGGGGCAGGACTGTTATCATTACTGGAGCTGCAGATCATGACGTCAAACTTCTGAAACATGGTTTGACTGTCACAAAATTCTCAATTCAACCTGTAGGAGGCAGCACACAGGCGGTTTCTGACTATATTTTCAAGAATTAAACCATTTTATTTTAATTTATAAAAAAATTGGCAATGACCAACAGACAGCACTTTTAAGTCTCATTTATGGAGATCAACAGACAAAAAAGTTGATTTAGAGTTTGGTTACCCTTTAAGAACCTGCATTTAGTGCATTTTTGAAGGTGTGTCTGTAGCTTCAGACCCAGATTTCAGACTCCTCTCTCCAGACTCCTGCTTCCCTGATGCATATTTTCAACAACACATTTCCCTGTTGATTCTTGATTGTCCACATATAGAAGTCAGAAAAGGTCCATTGACTCAAATAATTGAAATTATTCCATAAAATACAGTTGACTCTTGCTTTATGATTGTTTTCTGTTTTTTTTACAGCCTCCCCAACTCGTCCCCAGACTACCTGCAAAACCCTCCACCCTTTAATTTCTTCGACCCCTCGTTGCAGTACATGACCCACAGCAGCACTCGCATTATAGACCACATCACACCCCGGCAGCGCCTCAGATAACGCACAGCGCAGGACGGCGTGGAGCAACCGACTTTTATTTATACTTCAACAAATAATTAAACCTAAGAGCCTTTTAAGGTCACTTCTACTGATGCACAAAGTGGTGCCAAGTTGGAGCGAATAGTTTACAGTTTGCAGTCAGAGTCTGACCAAGCAGAACTCTACAAGCTCTTGGCAGCAAACACAGAGGAAAGCTAAACCACTGCAGTGCTTCTCATCCTCCACACATCAACGTTTGCATTTTCCAGAGGATGTGAAGTTCAGGCTTATTGTCATTCACAGCATCGCTCCCAACTTCTTCTGCTGGATCAAATTCTGCAAACACCTTGGCTCTAACGTGTGAGGTGTTGCTGTTCTCCAAGGGGATTCATCAGCCTGTCTTGGTTCACTCTTCACGGGAGGATTTATGCTTCACTTATTGACACTTCTAGTTGTCTTCAGCTGCAAGTAGAAACCTTTTGTAAATATCATGTAAATTACAAATACGGCATTCAGATGAATATGTTTTTCATAAGAGTAAAAATAAAACTTGTGAACAAAAACTGCAGCTCTGTTCATGCATGAATTTGTATTATTTCCAAAAGCACTAAGGCCTACAAATGTGACACGGGGGCTTTCTCGTCTGCACCAAACAGCATCGTTGCATGCAGTCCTGATGCATTAATGCTGCTTTTCTTCAAGCCCTCCCTGCAGTTTCTTCTCTGGTCACCAGGTGTCAGCTGAGGCTCCTGACGGGAAGATCAATCAGATTTGTTTATGGGATTTAAGTAGAAACTCAGCACTCTCTGAGCCGCATACACACAAATGCAGGGGACGAGACACCTGCTCTGCAGCTTTCTTTTGAGGCGGCTGCAGCATGCAGTGGAGCCGCCGACCCCTGCAGGATGAGATCATCTGAGAGGGCCACAGAGCGAGGCGGTCCTGCAGGTCCAAGCGGAGGAAAAGTTGCTCACACATTTTTCACTTCCTGAGAGTGGTTTCTCACCAATGACCTCTGTGCTGGTGGAGTTTCACGGACCAGTATGATCACAGAGTAAAAGAAAACTCATGAATTCTGGGTTTTTTTGTCAAAAGAGAACCTATCCAACGAGAGTATGTGTCCTTCAGGAGTGAAAACAAAGTCACCTTGGCGAGCCTGCTTGGTGGTGTCACTTTTCTGGAAGGCTCCACATTGCCCTGTTGCACGTGCTGCAGCATCTGAACTCCAGCTTCACTCTCACTGCAGCAGACAGACTGGAGGCGAGCCAGGCAGGGAGAGGAGATGCTGTGACAGAGGGAGCGGAGACAGCAGAGGAATGAAAGATGGAAAAATCACCAGGAGCTGGAATTGTCCCTCAAACTAAACATGCCTAAAACTATCCATTTCATCACTACATCACTGAAATAAGCAGGGAGATATTGCTAAATCCTCGTCTATAATTTTTAAGCCAGTAATCCTTTTTGCCTCGATTTTAGAAGTCTTTTTTCTGCCACAGGTTTGGTTTTAGTGTTGGACTTTGTGCTGCTAATTTTCTTGGAGCAAAAGCTCCTCTAGCTGGCTAGCTGGGGGTGGTTTCTTCAGGGCACTTCACCTTTGACTGACCATAAAGTTCAGCTCCACAACACATCACCGCTAATCCTGAATTCTTCTCACTTTTTGTGCTGCATCACTGCGTGTTGACAGGTAATCTCACATGATGATCAAACGCTGGCTTGGACAGGTGCAGACAATGCAGAGAGGTCTTTTCACTTGGAGCTTCTGTGGTGCACGAGCAAGCACGATTGTCTCCCTGTGAAAAGCGATCGGCTCACCTGGCACAGAACCAGCAGGTGCATTGCAAATCCTCATTCATTAATAAAGCCGTCCCCGTCTTTCAGTTACACAGGTAAACATCTCATATTAGTTGCTGGGATTTATTACCTCACAGTCCCCATCTGTCACTTCCACACACAAATGAGCTTTTTCTCTTTATTTTTCTGGAAAGCAGCTTTATCTTAGGACTTAATTGTGCAACAAGGAAACAAACTAGACTTGTAAGCACCCTTTGACCTCTGCAGTAAAAGAATGAGAGCTGACAAAAGCAGCCTGGGAGGGGCAGTTACATATTCACCATGCTGATAATGGGAAGGACTGTAACATAGTTTTTATCTGCAGAAAACGAGCTGGAAACACATGTTGTTATAAGCTTCTAGATCTGAATCAGGTCTTACACAAGGAAGATTAGGTTCAAGTTTTATAAACTATTAAATAACATGTTTTATGGTGCATCAATATTTACCTTTCCTTAGATCTCAACTTCCTGCAAATGTCTGAGATTTTTAAATCCTCAACAAACTGCATTCACAAACAGATTGATCAAAGCAAATCCTATTGTTTCCATTTTCTACACTCGTAGCCAAAAAAGGTAAAAGGTGAGTTTGCACACGTCTGCTTGCAGTCGTTTGCACATGCTGCAGCTTATCTGGTTCTTGTGACAGATTTAGGTCTTTGTGCACTCACCTCCAGCATTACATAATCTGCACAGTGACAAAATCCCCTCAGAAGAAAACAGATTGAAATGAAAGAATCCAGTGTGCTCCAGATTAGTTAGGATAGGGGAAACGCGTTCCACATCCTGAAGTTGCTCAGATCACACGGTGCTGGCAGCATCACCTGCGCTTACAGTGCAGAGGGAAGAGGGGAACCCACTCTGAGTCGTCATTTTGCACTTCAAAGTGGGAGATGCTCATAGTATTCTTACTGTGGTGCAAATGTGCTCCCACAGAGTTTAGAGTAAAGATGAGGTGGTTTCAGGACATCAGTGAGAGGTTCCTGCACCTCCAGCTCAGTGTCTGCCATGGCGTCAGAGCAAATACAGGTGGTCACTGGGAGGCAGGTGAGCAGTCAAGCATAAAACGTCAGGATATCAGATTCCAGCAGCATAATTAGACTCAATGTGTCTAATTGTTTTCAATGTGTCTATGTTTTCAATTGAGCCAAAGTGATAAAACTTTCAGGCCCTTTTTTTAAAAGAACACTGCTCTAACATGACAAGCAATACATTCAGAATATAATTTAAAAAAATAGGATAAATAAAGTGGGTCCTTAAGTCACCAACTTAACCAAACTCTCCTGACGGGCATCCCTAAAGGTGATGCCCATATGTATACACCATTCAACAGTCTGCTCCGCCTGTGGCGTTGACTGGGATGTCTATGGACAGCATGCAGCGGCAGAGCAGACCCTGGGAGTGACGCATTGCAGGTACAAACGGACCAATCAGAGAGCGCCATTTCTTTCGGCTACGTTTCTGTCCCCATCACTGCGTAGCAGAAAGTATTCATACGCAGCCATATAGACCGACAGAAATACCCTATATACTGCGTAAAATATGCGCGTACTAAAATAATACGAGTAAAATTAGGTTGCAGCTATATGATTATGTTTTTTAAGTAAATAAAACCGCATTTAAACGCTTCGGGGAGTTTATTTGGAATCGGAAGGGAAGGGAAGTTGGCGGAGGGATACAGAAAAGGGGAGGAGTTTAATGTTGCCGTTAAAGGCGAGTCCAGTTGTCTCCTCGTTGTGTTCATAGAGATTTTCAGTCTTCAAGCGTCACTCCGCCTTGGCTTTAAACGGATTTTTGCGTCCAGCAGCGTTTGAATAAAAACCGAAATGGTAAGAAAATATTTTATTTTTTACATTTATATATATACATTATGGTATTGAGACTAGTTTAAAATGATATACAGTGAAACATTACGTCAAAAGAAAGCTTTTTTCATCATTCTCATTCGCTTTGCCTGCCCATTTAGTGACTCATTCATCATTAACTGAGAATATGTTTATTATTCAGGGTTAGTCTTGCTATAGATCGCATTAATAAGTGCTATGAGAGCATAATTACAATACAGGCGCTGTTTAGCCGGATACATGGGCGTTGCGTGCCTTTTTATGATGCGCGTTTGAAAGCTTAAACGCCCCTTAGCTCAATATAGGTTAATTTCATGCGAAAATATGACAAATGTGATGCTAAACTGTACACGAAGAGCCCAAATATGGAATGAATTAACCAACCGGTTTGGTTAGTCCAGCTTCCGTAGAGTCGTCCGTTCGCGGCTGAGGCGGCTCATAATGGAGGTTAGCCCTCTGTAGCTAATCATAGCTAACGTTTACCGCCAAATTGTGAGCCGCCTTTTGTCCTCGGTAAAGCGGCTTTGCAGAGCCGGTAGAGTCACGGCGCTCGGAATGCACGGGCTCCATTGAATGAAACGGACGTTAACCCGTTCCGGATCGCCCCTGTCTCGTGTAGTTGGGGTGGTATAGCATGGGACGTCATTGACGTCTTCATATACGATTGGATTGCTAAATAGTGCAAAGTTAAACATCATGTTTTCGTTTTTTTTTTTTCTCAAATGATCAATTTGAATTCCATGATTTTTCTTCTAATGGTGGCTTCATCTGTTGTGTTTCCAGGCTGATCAACTCACAGAGGAGCAGATTGCTGGTAAGACATCACTGCTTTGGTTCCAGCTTCCTCCTCAACCCCTGTAGTGACCCGAGTTGTGGATCTTTTCCCACCCATGCAGTGGATTTACACTTCTGCCTTTTAAGGCATGCTCCAGGGCACCCTACCCAGTCATAAAACAGGAATGAAAGAAACCGCTGTTCCCAGAGCGCAGAAGGACTCCTTCAGTGAAAACTTTGCATTTTGACGGTTGCCATGTAATAAATGATGTAATCTGGAGGGGCAGCGAGTTTTCTGAGCTGTTGGCAGTCACCCTTTGCCCTGGGTGTGTGTTCATGGAAAGTGAGACCTGCAGTAGCTGCTTGGATTCCTATGTGGGCTGTAAAGATGACTAAAAACTGTTTGGTCATACGAATTTACTTCATAAAAAGCTATTGTAAAGTTTGTCTAAACTCTGAAGGAATTGGTCTGCTTTTGTTTGAATCTTTTTTTAAATTCCTGTTTTCTAATAAAACTCTTACTTAGATGTTCTTGAAATGGTGAAATCCACATGGTGTGTTTGACTCTGAGAAGTTCGGGTTAGTTTTATGATTTGGATTTGCTGCTTTCTTCCTGTTTGGATCATCAGACTTTGATAGGTGTGTTATTGTCGTCCCTCATGGCTGCTCCGAACCATGAGGGCCCCTGTTTGTAGCTGATGCAGCCTCTTATTTGATCTCGTGGTTGCTGGCATTGTTTACCCCGAAACAATGGTAGTTGGAACCTAAAACAGCGTTGCGTCAAGCTGTAGCTTTTCGTCGAACTCTGAGTCATTCTTGTTTCAGATTTTTGTTTGCCCTAATATGTGCTAGCTCACCAACTGTTTTCCTAAAGACTGGAATCTGCTTGTGTTTTGTGGCGTGCAGAGTTCAAGGAGGCCTTCTCGCTCTTTGATAAGGATGGAGATGGTACCATCACCACCAAAGAGCTGGGTACAGTCATGCGGTCTCTGGGCCAGAACCCCACAGAGGCAGAGCTGCAGGACATGATCAATGAGGTGGATGCTGACGGTGAGACGTCTGTCCAGGAAAAGTCTTTAGGTTTCTCTGCTGGGATGATTAACGCGACTTTCTCGTTGCCGTTTGTCCACAGGAAATGGAACGATAGACTTCCCAGAGTTCCTAACCATGATGGCCCGGAAGATGAAGGACACAGACAGCGAGGAGGAGATCAGGGAAGCATTCCGTGTCTTTGACAAGGTAATTCTCCTCGTTGTTCAAGACATGAAGACAGTTTTTCTGGAATTCTTCACTGACTTACTAACTTTACAGGATGGCAACGGCTACATTAGTGCTGCTGAGCTGCGTCACGTGATGACAAACCTAGGAGAGAAGCTGACGGACGAGGAGGTAGATGAGATGATCAGAGAAGCAGACATTGATGGAGATGGTCAGGTCAACTACGAAGGTAGGGCTTTGGGATTTATTACATTTTTTTTCTTTTGTTTTTTTTTGTTGGTCGATAATTTTAAGTTGCAGTTTTTTATTTTTACTTTTTCCCCCTTCTGCAGAGTTCGTACAAATGATGACGGCGAAGTGAAGGCCTTGTACAGATTTCGTATATAAATTTGCCTTTTTCTTTGTGTAATTTATCTGTAAAATCTTAATAGCCCCCCCACTCGTCCCTGCCCCCCCTCTGCTGTCCAAAGGAACTGCATGTAAACTGCATAGGCTCTTGTCCCCATGTCCCTTTCTTTTGCTGTCATGGTGTTTTGGAGTGACGGAATGGTCATATAACCAGAAGCCTGTGGAGACCCCTGGGAGCCAGAGAACTTGTGCTTTGTGCTCGGGGCCCCTCCACACCTGGCGACATTGGAAACCTGTCAGCAAGTTGTCAACTTGGCAGCAATGCTGGCATGGGAGCAATGTAGAGGTATTGACTCTGCATGGACTATGGACAAAGTATATATGGAAATCTCAGCAT